>NW_006921620.1:2230606-2258838 GCF_000298275.1 Orycteropus afer afer | reverse complement strand
GAGGTTTGCTGCTCTGATAGAGCCTGATGGAACCACTGAGACTATGGCTCCTAGCTGCCCTTCAGGTCTGGAATTGAAGCCCCTCAACCTTGGGGTTCAGCTCTGTCTTCTGCTCCTGGCCCACTGGAGCTAGAGGCTTTTCTTCACTCAGACAGCTGCTGGCTGCTGAGACTGACAAACCCAAGGTTGACAAGTAAAAAGGTACAATCCCGATGTTACCAAGACACATGGCAGGCCATTAATTTAAGTCCATGGAAAGTCCCAAGGTTGGCAGAGCATGGCAGCCTGCTGAACAATAAGCTAGAGACCATTTCCAAAGCTGTTTCTTATATACGGGAAGCAGACCACATACCCAAAGGCAGCTACTCAGCTGCTCCCCATAGATTCCACCATGGAGTTGATTGCCAGTCTCATCATGGGGAATACTACATCCAGCTTCCCAGCCACTCAACCAGGCCTAGCCAAGTTGACACACAAACTTAACAACCACAATTCCCTTTATGAATGGGTAGTAGAGAAGGAAGCCCATTATCTCTACTCCCACTCAATATTATATTGGAAGTCCTAGCCAGAACAATAAGGCATGGGAAATAAAAGTTATCTAGTTGGCAAAGAAGAAGAAAACTGTCTCTATCTGCAAATGATATAATCCTATAAATAGAAAATCCCAGAGACTTAGCAGGAAAATTACTGGAACTAATTGAAAGACTCAACAAAGTGGAGGGTATAAGAGCAACATACAAAAGTCAGATTCCTGTACAATAACAAAAAGAATTTTGAAAAGGAAATCAGATGAAGTACTTATGAATAAATCTAATAAAATAAAAACTGGAAACAGAAAAGACCTGTACAAAGAAAACACCAAAACATTATTAAAGAAACCAAAAGAGTCCTACATAAATGGAAGAATATACCATGCTCATGGATAGGAAGACTTAACAGTGTGAATATGTCAACACTACCCAAAGTGATCTACAAATATAGTGCAATCCTGATTCAGATTCCATCTTTAAAGAAAAGTAAAAACTAATCCATCATTCTTTAAAGAGATGGAAAAACTAATCACCATTTTTTATGGAAAGGAAAGAGACCCGAGATAAGGAAAGCACTACCGTGGTAGTTAAAGTTATGTATCAACTTGGATGGGCCTGTTTTTGAGTGGCTGGGCAGCTGGATGTAGTTTTCCCCATGATGAGACTGGCAATCAACTGCATGGTAGAATCTGCTGTGAGCAGCTGAGTAGCTGTCTTAGGGATGTAGTCTGCTTCCAGTATATAAGAATAGGCTTTGAGAAAGGCCTCTGAGCCTGGATCCTGCATTTAGCCAAGTCTTCATTCAGCAGTCTGCAATGTTGCTTGCTGATCTTGGGACTGTTTCTGGACTTGACCTAGTCACCTACCATGTTGCTTAATAATCTTGGGACTGTCTTAGGACTTGTCAACCTTGGGTGTGTGAACCTTAGCAGCCAACAGCTTTAAGGTTACACTCCAACAGCTTTAAGGATGCAATATATATTTAAGCTTTAAGAGAAGCCTCCAAATCCAGTGTGCCAGGAGCAAGAAGCAGAGCTGAAGCCCAAAGTTGAGGGGACCTTCACCCAGCCCCTAAAGCTGGCACTTTGAACTCAGACTTCCAGTCTCCTAAACTGTAAAAGAATAAATTCCTGTTTATTAAAACCACCCATTTGTGGTATTTCTGTTAGAGTTCTACAAGAGGGCCAACACAACTACTAAAGAAGAACAAGTAGGAGGCCTCATAGTTCTAGATCTCAAAATGTACTATACACTTATAGTAGTCAAAACAGCTTGGTACTGGTACGGTGACATACAGATCAATGGAACAGACTTGAGAACCCAGAAGTAAATCTATCTACCTATGGACATCTGATTTTTAACGAAGGGTCAACACTCATTAAATGGGGAAGAGAAGGTTTCTTCAACAAATCATGCTGGCAAAACTGGATATCCATTTGCAGAAAAATGAAACAGGATCCATACCTCACATCTGCTAAAGGGACAGGGAGGCAGCATCTTCTGACCTCCTCTAACTATGCAAGAGGAAGGCAGAATCAACCTCAGCAGCCCAAGGCCTGTTCTCATGAGGCTAGGCACATTGCCACCCTCCAACCCTCTTACTAACTTTGCCACTAACCCTTCCTCCTGCAGCGCAGCACCCACCACCTCTCTGCCAGGTTTGATAATTCACTGCAGTGGCCACAGAGAACTCACAGAATTATGGGGTTTATTGGGGAAGCAACAGGTTACAATTCAAGTTCAGGAAGGCACTTAGTTTCTCTCAGCAGGCTGTCTCTCTCAGCAGACCATCTCTCTCAGAGGGCAGTCTCTCTCTGTCTCTCTCAGTAGCATGTCTCTCTCTCAGCAGTGTGTGTCTCTCGCATGTCTCTCTCAGCAAGTGCATCTCTCTCAGCAGTGTATCACTCAGCTGGCAGTGAGAAAGACCCCTTCTTCTTCTAGGAGGGCTCCTTTTGAGCCTGGCAAAGTGGCCAAAACCAACCAATCCCAACATCAGAGTTCTACACACCTGAGAGAGAGCAAACTTCCCAGAAGATTTGCCGTGTCTGGCAAAACCACACAGGTCACGAAATGAAGCGACACGAAAGGATTAATGGTTTTCTTTTTAAAAAGGAACAGGGGCCAGGCAGACGCCCTGCGTATTCTGTGAGAGCAACCCCTAATGCATCTGCTCTGCTTTATTTATACATAAGCATACAATTGCATCACTATTCTTGATATTTCTTTAAAACAATCAAGTATTCAATCAAATATTGTTTTACATTAAAATTAAATATTTCCTTATAACAATCAGTTATTAATTAAAATTTAAAGTTTTACTCTTTCCCATACCCAAAGGCATTTTCCCATGTCCAAATGTATTGGAAAATTAATTAGGTTAATATCTCTTGCAGGATTAGCAAATAATCACTAAGATACATCATTCTAAAACATAATATGATTGTTAAGGTACATGATTCTAAAGAATGGTTTCTAAGGTATACTATCCTTTGGGCAAAATGTTATTCCAGGGAGACAGGTTAGCAAACATTCTGCTGGAGCAACGTTCTGCTCCAGGAACACAAAGCTGAAGCCAAGCATTCAACCGTAAGAGAGGCCTTGCCATCTCTTTACTGTAATCAGAACATGTGCCTTGCAATCATGTTCTTTTAGGGGTCTTTTTCTTGGTCACCAACAAAGATTCCTTCTTGCTGCTTCAACAGAAATATACCAGGTCGATAACTTAACAATCAGCTACTCAGTTGGTCACAGCAAAGTGAGAGTTACAAAGACTATGGCTGGAAAAGCCATACCATGTAATTTACTACACTGCAACATCATATACAAAAAAATGAACACAAGATTGGTCAAAGACCTAAGTGTAAAGTCTAAAACTATAAAGTGCATCAAAGAAAAAATAGGAACAAACTTAGGGGCCCTAACACACTGTCAAACATAACTAAGAATGAATGAACGAACACCAAACGACAAAATAGATGACTGGGACTTCCTAAAAATTAGACTCTTAACTGCACATCAAAAGATTTCACCAAAAGAGAGCCCACAGACTGGGGGAAAAAAATTGTCAGTGATATACCAGACAAGGGGCTAATTTCTAAAATGTATAGAAAACTTCAACACCTCAACAATAAAAAAACAAATAATCCAATTAAAAAATAGGCAGAGGACATAAGCCAACACTTCACCAAAGAAGGGATTCAGGCAGCCAACAAACACATGAAGAAATGCTTGCAATCATTATCCATTAGAAAGATGCAAATCAAAACAATGAGATAGCAATAATGAGATATAATCTCACCCCAGCACTAATAGTAATGTTCAAAAAAACAGAAAACAACAAATGTTGGTGAGGGTGTAGAGAGATTGGAACCCTATAAAATAGTATAACCACTGTGGAAATGGCTTCCTTAAAGAGCTAGAAATAGAAATACCATAGATCCTGCAATCCCACTGCTAAATATGTATTCTAGAGAAATAAGAGCCATAACACAAACAGATATATACACACCCATGTTCATCACAGCACTATTCGCAAGTGAAAAGATAGAAACAACCTAAATGCCCGTCAGTGGATGAATAGATCAACAAACTGTGGTACATACACAAAATGGAATACTACGCAATGTAAGGAACAATGATGAATCTGTAAAACATAACATGGATGAACCTACGGGATACTATGCTGAGTGAAATTAGTCAATTACAAAAGGACAAATATTGTATGAGACCACTACTGTAAAAAAGTCAAAAAAGATTTACACACAAAAAGAAATATTCTTTGTTGATTACCAAGGGTGGGAAGGGAAGGGAGAGTAAACCACTAACTAGAAGGTAGACCACATATTGTATTTGTAAGATAAAAACACAAACACACTGTTGTGGAGTTGGATCCAACTCATAGCGTCCCCTCCTTGGGTTTCCGAGGCAGTATCACTACAGAAGTAGATTGCCCAATCTTCCTTCCAATGAGTGGCTGGTGGGTTTGAACTGCCAGCGTTCTGGTTAGCAGTCAAATGCTAGACATGATATATTGATAGTAAACATAATAATTTCTGTTGCTCTATTTAAGCATTGTATATTGGGTATACTTCCGCAGTGATACTGCCTCAGAAACCCAAGAAGGGATTGCTATGAGTCGGGTCCGACTCCACAGCACATGACAATAACAACATAAAAAAGTGAAATGCACTGCTGTCATGTTGGATCCAAATCATGGTGACCCCTCCTTAGGTTTCTGAGGCAGTATCACTACAGAAGTAGATTGCCCAACCCTCCGTTCGAGGAGTGGCTGGTGGGTTTGAACCACCAGCCTTCTGGTTAGCAATCAAATAAATGCCTTAGGCACTATGCCACCAGAGCTCTGACTTTTATAACTAGATAAAGAAGAGTTAATGATGTAAAAAAAGAAAGAAAAAAAAAAAAAGATGTTAGCCTGTATGCATTTAAAAAAAAAAAAAACACCTCACTGCTGTCAAGTTGATTTGACTCATATGACCCCTCCTTGGGTTTCTGAGGTAGTATCTCCACAGAAGTAGATTGCCCAGTCTTCCTTCCAAAATAAAAATATTGGGGGGGGGGGGGAATAAAGGATTACTTTAGTAAATGCTATAACATATACAATTCTGTGACAATGGTAACAACTAACAAAAGTTTGTAGGTATGTATGCTATACATGTGAGGGAAGGCATATGAGAGTACATGCACGACCATCTAAGATACAGCTATTGGACTCTTCCCATCTGGAGTAAATGAGAGTGAATGCAGTGTAGTGAATTACATAATATGGCCCTTTTAGCCATAGTCTTTGTGACTCCCACACAATGATTGTGTGGGACCATGCAAATAAGGTAAAGGGAGCTTGTGATGATTAGGGTATGTGTCAACTTGGCTAGGCCATGATTCCCAGTATGGTGTGGCTGTCCTCCATTTTGAGATCTAATGTAATTCTCCCCCATTTTGTGATGTGTTTTAAATCCTTGTGGATTTAAATGCCTATGGGTATGGTTCCATTTGGGAATGAGTTGACTGTTATGTTAGTAAGGAAAGATTAGGGCAGGATGTATCTTGCAACATCACCTTGCTAGAGGGAGTGATTCAAGTCACCATATTTATCCCAGTCACCATCTTTACCAACTTTATTCAAGTTAACACCCTTCATTGCCTTACAGAAGTTCTGCCCTTGTTTGAGTCACGTCCTTTATTTTACAAGAGACAAAAAGAAGAGAGTGGAGAGATAAAAGGAGAAGAATAGATGAGAGCAGAGTGCATCCTTTGGACCCAGGGTCCCTGTTCTGGGAACCTCCTATGTCCAGGAGACAGAGCTGTAACTCTAGAGATGAAGAGAAAAAGAGAGAAGCAGTGGCAGAGAAACAGTGGCAGCAGAGGCAGCAGAATCAGGAGACTAGTGAGATATGGCACAGTGAGCTTTCCAGCCCATGGAGTGAGAAAACTGAGTGCCTTCAGGCAGGAGACTTACTGGCACAGTATGGTACCTCTGGGCATTTGGTGGAGCTAGGTTCGTCAAGCCACAGGCAAGAGAGCTGAGTGCCTTTGGGCAGGAGGCTTCCTGGTGGTGCCTCTAGGCACTTACTGGTGGAACTAAAGAGTTTTGCAACACTTGTCCAAGCAGGGCAGAGGCCAGACTGGACCAAGAGGCCTCAGGGACCAAGAAACCTGAAGGAGTAAGAGGCCAAGGACCAGAGAGAGGCCTACCTATAAGCACAGTTAAGAAGAAGCTGTCCTGATGGAAGAACTATATCCTGACTCTTTCCTGATCCTGAATTGTAATCTGATACTTCCCTAATATACCCCATAATTATGTGTATTGTCTATTAGTTCTGTGTGACCATTGTAATGAACAGTTAAACCCAACAGAGAAATAGAGATTGCTATGGGAGGGATGGTTCATGTCAGGATTGGTAAAAATGTAGAAGAGGAGGCATATCTGACTTCTCTGTATCATAGGACTCAGTCTTGGGCTGATGGTGCTGATGGTGATTCTCCCTCTCATGAAGTTAGAGAAGGTCAAATACCCTGCAATGACATTTTTACAGTGAAAGAAAGCAAGGACTCAAGGATGCAATTAGTCCATAGGATTAATGGCTCACACAAACCACAAATTCCTCTAGCCTGAGACCAGAAGAGCTAGGTGGTGTCCAGCTACCACTACCACTACCACTACCACCAACCACTTTGACCAGAGACATGGTAGAAAGTCCTGGTTAGAATGGCAGAAAAATGTGGAACAAAACTCAAATTCATAATAATAAAAACCAGACTTACTGGACTGATAGAGACTGGAGGAACTTCCAAGATTGTTGCCCCAAGGTACCATTTTAACCTGGAACTGAAGTCACACCCAGAGGTCACCTTTCAGCCAAATAATAGATTGGCCTAGAAAATTAACAAAGTACCCATGAGGACTGTGCTCCTTAGAACAATCAACTGTATGAGACCAAACAGGCAACATTTGCCCAATAGCAAAGATGAGAAAGCAAGGAGGAGCAGGAAAACTTTGTTGCTGTTAGGTGCTGTCGAGTCACCTCCAACTCATAACGACCCTATGCACAGCAGAACGAAACATCGCCTGGTCCTGCACCAGTTCTGTGATCCCTGCTATGTTTGACACCCCACTGCTGCACCCTCATTGAGGGTCTTCCCCTCCTTCCTTGACCCTCCACCTTACCAAGCAAGACATCCTTCTCCAGGGAATGGTCCCTTCTGACAACATGACAAAGTAGGTGAGACGAAGGCTGGCCATTGCTGCTTCCAAAGAGCATTCCAGTTGCACTTCCTCCAGGACAGATTTGTTAGTTCTTTTAGCAGTCCATGGTACTTTCAGTATTTTTCTCCAGCACGACATCTCAAGAAGATTAATTATTCTTCAGTCTTCTTTATTCACTGTCCAGCTCTCACATGCATAGGAAAGAATTGAAAATATCATGGCTTGTGTCAGGCACACCTTAGTCCTCAGGGAGGCATCTTTGCTTCTCAGCACTTGAAAGAGGTCCCTTGCAGCCGACTTGCCCAGTGCTATACATCATCTGATGTCCTGACTGCTGCTTCCACTGGTGTGGATTGTAGAACCAAGTAATGTGAAGTCTTTGACAACTTCAATCTTTGCTCCATTCATTGTGATGCTGCTTACAGGTCTAGTTGTGAGAATTTTTGTTTTGTTTGTATTGAAATGTAACCCATACTGCAGACTGCAGTCCTCAATCTTCATCAGTAAGTGCCTCAAGTCATCCTCACTTTCAGCAAGCAAAGTTGCATTCTGAGTGTATTGTACGTTGTTAATGATTCTTCCTCCTATCCTGATGCCATTTTCTTCTTCATATAGTCCAGCTTCTCTGATTATTTGCTCAGCATACAGATTGAATAAGTATGGTGAAAGGATACAACCCTGACATAGTCCCTTCTTGATTTTAAACCATGCAGTGTCCCTTTGTTCTGTTCAAATGACAGCCTCCTGGTCAATGTACAGGTTCCTTATGAGTACAATTAAGTGTTCTGGAATTCCCTTTCTTCTCAGTGTTATCCACAATTTGTTATGATCCACACAATCAAATGCTTTTGCATTGTCAATAAAACACAAGTAAACATCTTTCTGGTATTCTTTGTTTTGAGCCAAGAGCCATCTGACATCAGCAGTGATATTCCTTGTTCCATGTCCTCTTCTTAATCCAGCCTGCACCTCTGGAAGTTCTCTGTCAATATACTGCTGCAACCCTTTTTGAATTATCTTCAGTAAGATTTTACCTGCATGCGATATTAATGATATTGTTTGATAATTTCCACATCCTATAGGATCACCTCTCTTTGGAATGGGCACAAATATAGATCCCTTCCAGTCAGTTGGCCAGGTAGCTGTCTTCCAAATCTCTTGCCATAATTGAATGAATGCCTCCAGTGGGGCATCCATTTGTTGAAACATCTCAATGGGTATTCTATCAATTCCTGGAGCCTTATTCTTTGCCAATTCCTTCAGTGCAGCTTCAACTTCTTCCTTCAATACCATTGGGTCTTGATCATACACCACCTCCTGAAATGGATGAACATTGACCAGTTCTTTTTGGTACAGTGACTCTGTGTATTCCTCCCATCTTCTTTTGATGTTTCCTGCATCATTCAATATTTTGACCACAGAATCTTTCAATATTGTAACTCGAGGCTTAAGTTTTTTCCTCAGTTCTTTCAGCTTGAAAAAATGCCAAGTGTGCTCTTCCTTAAGATGGGGCTGTTAACCTACTTCAGGAATCAAAAAGATACTCCAGATTTTAGCTAATAGCCATGTTTAAATGAGCTAGGAGAAAACCCTTTACTATACCCAAATCATGGTGGTCTCCTACATCTTTACATAATCAAGATAAATACTCAGGCTCTTTCACACCATGGGCTACAGATAGGAGACATGAAAAATGCAGCAGGATTCCTGTATGGATCTTACCTTGGCTGAAATCAGAGACATTGCTTGGAATATTACACTCCAGCTGGAGAAAAAAAAATGGGAAACTCTCTGTACAAAACTAGGGAATAATCTCCAAAATATATTGGGAGTAAGGTTATATTCTTGTAGAAATTTAATAAGCTGATAATAACAGCCTTCATTATGAATTATACTTGAATATAAAGGAAACGGGAATCTTCACAACTGGACCAACAAACAATATCACGACAAATGGTGAAGAAAATGAAGGTGTCAAATATTTCATTCTACTTGGTTCAACAATCAATGTATTGGAGCAGCAGTCAAGAAATCAAAAGAGAGGTGCAAATGATTCACGTTCATCTGTTAACCTAAAGGGTGGTGGTTCGAACCTATCTAGCAGTATTCCAGAAGAAGCGGCCCTGCAGTCTGCTGTTGTTAAGATTACAGTCAAGAAAGCCCTGTTGTTGTTAGGTGCTATTCAGTCATCTCCAACTCAAAGTGACCCTATGTACAACAGAATGAAACACTGCCCAGTCCTGTGCCATATTCACAATCCATGCTATACTTAAGCCCATCATTGCAGCCACTATGTCAATCCATCTCATTGACAGTCTTCCCCTGAAGGTGTATATATATGTGCAGCATGGTATACTATTTTCCTGATTCACCAAAGGTTAGTCCTCTGTATCTTGCAGGCAAACTAGACATGATGGAAGCAATCTACTTCTTCTGGTTTTAATCACTAATTTAGTTATCATTACATATTTCTTGAGAACTTGTTATGCTACACACTGCTAGATATCATGGAGTGATCATTAAAATATAAAACATGGTTCCTACTCTTAATAAACATACAATTTAATTTGTATGACAATATAGAAATATGTGAAGAGTTAAATATGGTAATAATATGAGATAAGGAATATGATAATCACCAAATAATTAGAAAAGACAATATTAGTTAGAGTGAATATATAATTTACTATACAAACTGGGCTAATTTTGAGAGTGTAAACATGATAGTTATGATGGGGACAACAGATTTAAGTTAAGACTGTTCCTAGTAAATGAATAATGTGAGCAAACCAAGATATATGGTCATTTACTAGGAGCTCTGGTAGTGTAGTGCCTAAGGTACTTGACTGCTAACCAGAAGGCTGGTGGTTCAAACCCACCATCCACTCCTTGGAAGGAAGGTTGGGCAATCTACTTCTGTAGTGATACCACCTCGGAAACCCAAGGAGGGGTCGCTGAGTCAGGTTCGACTTGACGGCACACAACAACAAATAATATTTAGCATTTGTTAAGTGTTTCCCAGCTACTGTTTAAATGCTTACATGAATTAACTCATTTTATCCTCATCACCACACTATGAGGTGGGGATTATTATCTCTTTTATAAATATAGAAATTAAAGCACAGAGAGGTTAAATCTACAGTCACCCATACTCACATCTACTAAGTTATGCCTCTTGTCATCTCAAAAGATAATATGAGCTTAACAATAAAAAGACAAACAACTGAATAAAAAAAAAAGGACAAAGGATTTGAATAGACATTCCACCAAAGAATAAATACAAATGACCAATGAGCACATGAAAAGATGCTCAACATCATCAGTTATTCTTAGTCAAAACCACAATGAGATATCACTTCTCACCCACTAAGAAGGCTATTAAAGAAAAAAATGAAAAAAAAAAAAGTTGGTGTAGAGTCAGTTCTGACTCATGGTAACACCAAGTATCTCAGAATTGGGCTTTACAGGGTTTCCAATGGCTGATTTTTCTAAGGTAGGCAGCCAGGGATTTCTTCCAAGGTGTCTCTGGCTATAGGAGTCTCTGGATGTGCAGATGGTTAACATGTCTGGCTGCTTGAGTCTACCCAGAGCTGCTTTGGAAGAAAGACTTGGAGATCTACTTCTGAAAACATGACTGTTGAAACCCTATGGAACATGACACACAGGGAGTCACCATGAGCTCAAAATGCTGCCATCAAAAGGGCAGCTTTCACACAGAGGGAAAGCTGGACAGACAGGAATGAATAGATAAGAAGGGCACAGGGAGGGGGTAGTCACAGAGGAGAGAGGGCAGGAGAGTTTTTGCTGGGGATTATAATCAGGGTGGTGAAACCAAATTACATGAACTGTTGAGAGTAAAATGAATCTGCTTTGTAAATTTGCACCCAAGTCACAATAAAAATTTTAAAAAGGCAAAAACAGCAGAGAGAAAGAAAAAAAGGAAAACAAGTATTGGTGAAGTTGTGGAGAAACTGGAACCCTCATCCATTGCTGGTGGGATTGTAAAATGGTACAGCAACTGGAAACAGTTTTGTGGTTCCTCAAAAAGTTAAATATAGAATTACCATATGATCCATCATTTCTACTCTTAGGTATATACCCAAAAGAATTAAAAGCTGAAACACAGATAATCACCAATATTCACTGCAGCACTATTCACAATAGCCAAAAAGTGGAAAACAGCCTAAATATTAATCAGCCGATGAATAGATAAACCAAATGTAGTTCATCCATACAAGGGAATACTACTCTATCATAAGAGAAATGAAGTCCCAATGCATGCCACAGCAGTGATGGACCTTGAAAATATTATGCTGAGTGAAGTAAGTCAGTCAGAATAGGACAAATTATATGATCCTACTTATATTAACTATCTAGGATAGGCAAGTGTATAGAGAACAAAGTTTATTAGTGGTTATCAAGTGCAGGTGGGAGGGAGGGGGGAAGGAGGCTTATTGCTTAGGCACTGAGCTTCTGTTAAGGGTGATGGAAAAAATTGGAAATAGATAATGATCATGGTTGAACAACATGATGAACATAATTAATGCCACTGAATTGTACTTATGAAGAGTCTCGAACTGGCAAATGTTTTGTAACATATATATTTACAACACACGTACATAGAAAAGTAATAGGAGCTATAAGTTTAGAGGAAGAAAAATGATCAAAGAAATATTCATGTAAAAGTTGTTGTTGTTGTTATGTGCTGTTGAGTTGGCCCCGACTAGGGTTTCCCAGGCAGTATCTCTATGGAAGTAGATTTCCCAACCTTTCTTTCTGAGGAGTGGCTGGTGGGTTTGAACTGCCAGCCTTCTGGTTAGCAGTCAAGTGCCTTAGGTACTATGCTACCACAGCTCCTTCATGTAAAAGATAGGTACTCAATCCAGGTACTGAAGAATGGGCTGGTTCTGCACAGGTAAAGTGGAATAGGTAGACATTCCAGGTGACACAAATGGTATGAGCAAAAGCAGAAAAGTAGAAAATGTAAGATTAATGAGTATCATCTTACATATATTTATTGAACAATTAGAGAATATCTAAAAAATATATATCTATAAAACATGTAGCACTTATTATGTGCTGAGTAAGCACTGTTCTAAATGCTTTATATGTGCTACATTAATCCTCATAACAATTCTATGAGGTAGATACTAATATCATCCTGTAAAAATGGTATGAGGGTGGTGTCTGACCTACTCTAACTTCACAAAGGAGAAGGAGAAATCAAGATTAACAACCTATCACTGATTCCTATGAGACAGAGGTGAGGCATGCCTCCACCCTCCAACCTTCTCACCAATCCTGATACCAACCATCCTTCCCATGGCACTCTCTATTTCTCTGGGTTCAATAATTCATTGCAATGGCCACACAGAACTCACAGACAATACTCATGATTATGGGGTATATTAGGGAAGTAGGTTAAATTCAGGATCAGAAATGACTTAGAATACAATTCTTTAGTTAGGATAGCTTCTTTCCAGCTGTGCCTATAGGCATGCCTTTCTCTGGCCTTTGGCTTCTTGGTCCCACAGCTTCTCAGCCTCTACCCTGCTCAGGCAAATGTTACGAAGCTCTTTAGCTTCACCAATAAGTGCTGGGAGGAACCCCACTATGCCAGCAAGCCTCCTAGCTGAAGATGCTCAGCTTTCTTGCTCTGTAGGCCAGGCAAGTCCACTGTGCAGTCTACTGTGGGTCTCCTAGTTCTGCTGCCTCTGCCACCATCATTTCTCTGCAACTACTTCTTATTGTCTCTTTCTGTCTCCAGTGTTACAACTCTCTCTCTGTCTCCTTGGTCTAGGAGGTTCTCAGGTCCAGAGGATGAGCTCCACTCTTTACTCTTCTTTCTTGGTGGTGGTGAGGTCCTCCTACCCACCTCTGGAATGCCTCATGGTAAGCCTAGTGGAATGGCAAAACTGGCTAATCCCTTCATTAGGGTTCAATGCATATTGTTTGCATTATCCTACCCCTACAAGTTTGCCATACACCTTATTTACTTTATTAGCAAGCTATCCAATCTCCTTGCTGGGCCACAAACACCTCATTTGCATAGTCCTAAGCAGTCATTTAGTGGGAATTACAAACACCATAGCTATAACAGCCATATTAAGTAATTCACTGCACCACAGGCCATCCCCTGGCTCCTCTAGCCATTGGCTCTTTCATATTGAAGGATTAAGTTCTCCCTCCCAATTACTTTACCAGTCTAGAACATTCATTAACAATTAGTCTCTCAGTAGGGCAAAGAGTCCTAAGGGTGAGGTTACTCAGATACCAGACATTCAGATCTGCTGCAGGTGTCTATCTGCTCGAGTCAGATGCTGCAAAAGTTTGTCTTTTTTTCACCCTTTCTGGCCTCTGATAAAATTGAACTGAGAGAACATTATTCCCTTGCTCTGAGCTTTACATGGTGACAGCATAGCAAAACCTTTAAGGGACTTTAGTTTTGGCCACTGTACTCTAGTCCATCAGTGTCTCTCCTTAATCCACTCTTTCAGTTACTGCTTCTATAATTACAGTTCATTACAAAATGAACTCTGTTAACAATCATTACTCACAACTGAATCATATAATCATATTAGCCTCTTCCTCACCCTCTCTTCCCCAGACCTATCAGGAAAAGAGGAAACTATTCAGTAGATATCCTCTTTGTCCCCCTCATTTTGAGACTAAGCACACCCACAAAAATGCGTAAGCCAGACACTTCACGCCTTTATCTCCCTCCTCCCACTCCCCTGTTTTAGATAGCCAATGTTTAAATTACCTTCTTCCTAGTCTGTCTTTGTCTGGAAGCTCCACTGGAACCCACTCACTATGGGCAATTCCGCTGGTATTTGAAATACTGGTGGCATAACTTCCACCATCATAGCAACATGCAAGCCACCATGGCACAATAAACTAACAGATGAGTGGTGGCTTAAATTGCCAGTCCCTGTTAAGCTACTATTGTGAGGAGACAAGTATGTATCTTGATCTGAGGAGTCTTCTGTTTCAGTTAGAACTTTGAGCATCTGCATCCAAAGCGAAGTCCAGTCCAGAGCAAGCCATCAAATTGCAGCAGTCTATAGCACCTCACAGTGTCAAACATCTTTTTCTTCATTTGGTTGAGTTCTGGTCAGCTCATTCTTAGCCCCTGTGGGCTAGGTCAGTGGGTACCAGCCATCGACTTAGGACACAACTCCTCAAGTTTCAGACAAGCCAGCCTTCTCTCTCTCTCTCTCCTTCATCCCTAGCTTCCATGGGACTAGGTGAATGGGTGCCAGTGTCACATGCCCATACTTACCCTGTATTTTCATTGGGGCATCTACCCCACTTCCACTCATGTTGTGGATTCAGCTGGTCAGCATACCAGACTGTCTACTCACCAAACCCCTTTGACTTTCAGTCCTAGAAGGAGGTTCTTCTGATGGGAACTGACTTTTCCTGCCTCAATGAAGCTAAAGGCTTTTCTCTTGCTGGAAATTCGACAGTGAAATAGTCATTTCTTTTTTTCCCTGCAGGTCCTTCCTTCAAATGAAAATCTCCTGTTCTCTCATCAGTTTTGAGTAGGTCTGTATGTCTTTTCAAATGTACATTTCCTATATGAGTCTAAGGCTATGATCTAAGCCTCCAGTACTCTATATACAGGACTATAGCATACAAGCTGAGGAGCTCTGGTGGTACACTGGTTAAGACATTTGGCTGCTAAACAAAAGATTGGCAGTTTGAATCCACAAGCACCTCCACAGGAGAAAGATGAGGCAATCTGCTTCCATAAAGCTTTGCATTCTTGGAAACCCTATGGGGCAGTTCTACTTTGTTGTATAGGGCTGCTATGAGTCAGATCAACCTGATGGTGTTGAGTTTGGTTCTGGCATTCAAACCAACAACCTGTGTTTCTTTTGGGCAAATCCTAGTTACATAGGCATCCCTGCTTATGAATAAGATACATTCCTATCTATATATTTAAGACTATGTCAGGGCTTCAAACTGGTTCTAGCTGATTCAGTCATGCCTAAGGAAGCATGACAGAACAAGACTTGGATTTTTAAAGTTACAATGACCTGGAAAAAAGCTGGAACAGGGAAAATTATGGGTTGATTCTTTGTTAGAAATATAATCTGCTTCTTACAGAAGAAGGGCAGTATACACATTGCAAAGAATGAGAAGAGAGAGTGAGCTTTACTTCAAGGAATTGGCCTGTGTGATTGTGGGAGAATGACGAGTCCAAAATCTGCAGGACAGGTGACAAGCTGCAGGCTTGCCTCACAAGACTGTGGGTCAGGTGAAGGGAAAAAGGCAGTGAAGGGTCAAATGAGAGTTCTGCCAAAACATCTATTTTGTCTGGAGGCAGAACACACCCTAAGCAAACTCCATTTTCAACTGATTGAGTGATTATATTACATTATGGAAGGTGATGGCATTGCATTGTTGTTAGTTGTTATCAGCTCGAACTCATGATGGCTTTATAAATAACAGAACAAAACATTGCCTGGTCCTGTGCCATCTTCATGATCTTTGGTATGTTTGAGTCCATTTGTCGGTTTGTCTTACTGTGTTGGCTTGTAAATTGCTATGTTGATAGAATCATACCACAGAAATTTCAAACGCCAGAGCCACCCACAGTAAATGGGTTTCAATGGCGCTTCCAGGCTAATGCAAACTAAGAAGGAAAGCCCGGTGATCTACTTCTGAAAATTAGCCAATGCAAACCCTATGGATCACAACACAATAATGTCTGATATAGTGCTGGAAGAGGAGCCCTCTAGGTTAAAAGGCAGTCAAAATACATTACTTAAATGTAAGATAATTCTATTCCATTCCATTCCATTCCATTCCATTATGGAAGATAATCTGCTCTATCCAAGGCCAACTGATTTAATCACATGTACCTACTCTATAACATCAACCAGACTAGTGTTTGGTCAACCACTGAGAATCATAGCCTAGCCAAGTTGACACATAAAATTAATCACCACGCAAGGGTAAGGGGAGATTGTGGAAACAGATGGTGAGGATGATTGCCAAACAGCATGAACATCATTAATGTCACCGAATTGTACATGTAAAAATGGTTGTAATAGCGTATGTTTCATTGAATATATTTTACCACAATTTTTGAAAGGTGAGAAATTACAAAGATAAAAGATCTCACCCTGTTCATTAGTGATCAAAAAGGTTTTTTTTTTTTTTTAAAAAAAAAAAAACACCCTGTATTTTACAAGGTGGTTGTTGCTGTTTTTTGGTGCCGTCAAGTCGGCCCCAACTCATAGTGACCCTAAGTACAGCAGAATGAAACACTGCCCGGTCCTTTTCCAGTAACATATCAGACAGTATTTCACTGCTATTTATAAGATTTTCATTGGTCAATACTTTGAGAAGTGGATGGCCCCTTCCTTCTTCCGAGCTTGTCTTAGTCTGGAAGCTCTGCTGAAACCTCTCCACCATGGGTGACCCTGCTGGTATTTGAAAGACTGATGGTGTAGCCTGCAGCCTCATAGCAATATGCAAGCCACCACAGTAGGACAAACTAACAGACTAGTGGTGGATTTTACATGGTATAATTATTTAATTTAAAAAAAAATTATGTAGCTATCTCCTCAAACATGTAACTTCTTTGTATATATTTACTTAGAAGTAAAATTTGCAGTTAAGTCAGAATTAACAATGCTTATATTTCTTAATCTTAACTTTTACTAGAAAATGAAGCAATTCAAATAGAATTAAAAGTGATGAAGTAGCAAGTTATAATGTTTTGATCTCTGATGCTAATGAATAAATAAATCAACTCTCAGAGTTTCAGTAAGGTGATCTTGTATTCAGAGATTAATTATTTATTTGTAAATTTGTTGTTTATTCAGAAAAACATACACTTTTCAGTCTATTTTGATGATAAGTCACACATATGTATTCACACTGATAATCACAAAGTAATGCCTGCCTTACTCTTATCACTTCTAACTCATCTCCTAATGATAGTACTGCTTCCTCTAACATATCTACTTTGAGTTTAAAATCCCGATCAATATTTTCTTGATCCACTAATGCCTGTATGGTATTTTGGGCAATCTCATTTGCATATTGGGCTGTCTGAATAGAAGATTGTAGTGCAACAGCAGCCACAGTCATAGTAGTTATCATTGCGGCAAGAGCAGTTATGCCTGCAATCAAAAGTCCAATAAAGCACTTAGATCTACTAAGGCCTTGATGTACTAAGTACAGTGAATGTTTTCCTGCTGAATGAAACCATCTATTTGAAATATTCACTAGTAAAATTACATAGTGTGGTTGTGTTACCATCAATACACATTGATCAGTTGAAGTAAAACACTGAGTTAACAAAGTTATTACAAGTCACATTCCAATAACAGTATCCTAAAGTATCATTAGTCTCAAAAATATTTAAGCAACTTATGTTAGTATTTGTAGTACAAATATAGCTATGTGCTAGCTTGAGGGCGTTCAGGGGTCGAACACATACTTAAATGTTGGTGTGATCTCCACGCATTTCTTGTCCAGTGGTATCACTTCTGATATAAGCAGACTGATTTACTGAACCCACTGCTGCAAATAGTCTCCAAAGTCCTGAGTGCATAGGTCCTTCTGGAACCTGTAAGACATTTTCAGGAAATCCTCCAGGAAATGCATCTGGCGTCTGAGCCGAATCTGGAATATAGTTAAGGCTAGCATAGTTACCCCAGTCTAGAAGGTACTGTGGATCCCAATGTGACTTGGGGTAAGTGGTTAATGATAAATTTACTTTTCTGGAAAATGATAGTCATAGTATCATTTGAACCAAAGTGACATCTGAACCAAAGTGGATAGCCTTCCCAATTCTTGGAAATATTAGGACAGTATAACACCGGGGGTTTAATCTTAGGTTGATTATTTGGATTAATGACCACATCATTGCCATTTGTAGAAAATTTTTATATTCCCCAATAAGCACCTTTGTTAGAATATTTTACTTCTTGTAGTGGTATGTACCAATCCAAAGGTGATATAACACTAAGCAAGTTTCTAAGTACATAAAAACTATTGTTTCCTGACACCCACTGCATTTTTGGTATTAACCTTAGGCACAGTAAAGGACTATGATTATTTTTTTATTTTTGTAATATCTCTTCCAGGAATAGCAAATAATCACTAAGATACATCATTCTAAAACATAATGTAATTGTTAAGGTACATGATTCTAAAGAATAGTTTCTAAGGTATACTATTCTTAGGGAAAAACATTATCCCAGGGAAATAGGTTAGCAAACATTTTGCTGGGGCCCCAGGATTACAAAGCTGGAGCCAAGCAAGCATTCAACCGTTAGAAAGCCCTTGCCTTCTCTTAGCTGTTGTTAGAACATGTGCCTTGCAATCATGTCCTTTTTTTGGTGGTCTTTTTCTTGGTCTCCAACAAAAAGCAAAACAAAAACCACTGCCCTTGAGTCATGGTGATCCTACAGAACAGAGTAGAATTGCCCCATAGGTTTTCCGTGGCTGGAAAGCTTTACAGAAGCAGATTGTCACACTTTTCTCCTGCAGAGCAGCTGGTGAGTTTTAACTGTCCACATTTCAGCTACCAGCAGAGGGCTTAACCACTGTACCACCAAGGCTCTTTTGCAACTTGCAGTACAGATGAACCTTGTGGGTTTATTTATTTATTTATTTGCATTTTGCTTTATTGACCTTTGCAGATACTGGTGAGTTTTATTTATTTATTTTGTTTGTTTGTTTTACAAATTGAAGGTTTGTGTCAAGCAAGTCTACTAAAAACAAAAAAAATCAAACTCACTGCAGTGGAGGGATTTGACTCATAGCAACCCCTCTTTGGGTTTGCAAGTTAGTATCTCTACGGAAGTACATTGCCCAATCTTCCTTCTGAGGAGTGGCTGTTGGGTTTGAACCGCCAGCCTTCTGGTTAGTAATCAAATGCCTTAGGTGTCTAGGTGCCATTTTTTCAACAACTTGTGTTCATTTCTTGTCTCTGTGTCATATTTTATTGATTCTCAACAATTTCAAAATTTTTCGTAGTGCTATTGCAAACTTAATAGACTACAGTGTAGTGTAAACATAACTGGGAAACGAAAAATTTGTATGACTCACTATATTGTGATATGCGCTTTATAGCGATGGTCTGCAACCGAGTCTGCAATCTCTCTTGAGGTATGCCTGCACTAAAAACGTAAACGTTAAAAGATACTTTCTTCGTTTGGCCACTAGGTGGCAGAATATGCACACGTACTTCACAAATGCCGACACTAGTTTCACGTCTTTGGGAGCAATAGTGCTAATCCCTTATATTTTAAGAATACTGTACAGTAGACAGGAGCTCTGGTAGCATAGTGCCTAAGGCACTTGACTGCTAACCAGAAGGCTGGCGGTTCAAACCCACCAGCCACTCCTCGGAAGGAAGGTTGGGCAATCCTACTTCCGTAGTGATACTGCCTCGGAAACCCAAGGAGGGGTCGCTATGAGTCGGGGCCGACTCCACGGCAAATAACAACAACAGTACAGTACAGTAGAAAACTCACTGCCATGGAGTCGTTTCCAACTCATAGCGACCCCTCCTTGGACTTCCGAGGCGGTATCTCTAAGGAAGCAGATTGCCCAGTCTTTCTTCCGTGGAGTGGCTGGTGGGTTGGTGGAACCACCAGAGTGCCTAAGGCATTTGACTGCTAATCAGAAGGCAGAAGGCTGGCGGTTCAAACCCACCAGCCACTCCTGGTAAGGAAGACTGGGCAATCTACTTCCGTAGACATATAGCCTCGGAAACCCAAGGAGGGGTCGCTATGAGTCAGAAACAACTCAATGGCAGTTTTTTTTCTTGTACAGTAGACAAAATATTTTCACAAATAATCTCTCATGATGCCCCTATGAAGTAGGAACACAGATATTTTAAAATCTATTTTCTTTTTTAAACGGGGAAACTGAGGCTCAGAGTTTGCGGGATTTGCCCAAAGTAGTAAACAGGCAGAGTTTGAACTAGAACTCACAACCTGGACCTCTTGGTTCAGGGCTCTTTTCACAATTTTACTCAAGGAGTGGTAGGTGAACTTCCTGGAAATTTGCTATTGGTTCTACACTAAAATAGACTGAAAATACAAATCTATTTTCATTTATTCAAAGCAAACAAACCACAGATGCTTCCCAAACGCTCCTTTTGATTTGGGGTTGATCCTTCAATGCTTTTATTTTTGGATTTCCCCAAATTTCGAACTATATTCTGGGTGTTCTGGTTCCCTAGTGACACTCTGACAGGAATATACCACAAATAGGATGGCCTTAACAAACAGGAGTTTATTCTCTTACAGCTTGGAGGCTTTAAGTCCAAGTTCAAAGTGCCAAGTTCTGGGGGCTGGGTGAAAGTTCCTAGGCCTTGGGCTTCAGCTTTGCCTCCTGCTCCCGGCCCGCTGGAGCTAGAGGCTTTTCTTCACTCAGACAGCTGCTGGCTGCTGAGACTGACATGCCCAAGGTTCACAAGAAAAAAGGCACAGTCCAGATGTTACTAAATCACATGGCAGGCCATTAATTCAAGTACATTGAACGTCCCAAGGTCAGCAGAGCATGGCAGGCTGCTGAACAATGACATGGCTGCAGGCAGGGTTCAAGCATGCCATAAGCTAGAGACCGTTCCCCAAGGCTTCTCCTTATATATAGGAAGCAGACCACATCCCTAAGGCAGCTACTCAGCTTCTCACAGTAGATTCCACCATGGAGTTGATGACCAGTCTCATCATGGAGAATACTACATCCAGCTGCCCAGCCACTCAACCAGGCCCAGCCAAACTGACACACAAACTTAACCATCACACTGGGAGGGAAATAGTTTAAATTATGAAGTTTCCACACTATCTCAGCAGACAATCTTAATGGATAGTAGGGCTTCTCACCATATGACATGTACTTGTCTCTTGGAAGTCTCTGTCTCTTGACGGTTGAGTGCTTTAGGGTGCATTTTTTGTTAAGAGCTTGGGTGCATGATCCTCATCAGAGTTAATGGGAATTGCACATGCTAAGCTCTGGGTATATCTGGAAGTATACTAAAGTGAAACAGCGAAAAATCACCTACATGTAAAAGCTATCACTAAAGATCATTAAATACTGCTCTTAGGTTTTCTAAGTCTGATATAAGCCAACTTTTTGTGTATTTTTTTTTTAGCACAGGTCACAGACTTCTCACCACCCTTGCTTCTAAGGAGCTTTCTGGCTGTCCTTCCTCCAAGACAGATTTGTTCATTCTTCTGGCAGTCCATGGTGTATCCAATATTCTTCACCAACAATGTAATTCAAATGCATCAATTCTTTGGCATGATATCAGGAGGAACCCAGGCAGTATCACTACGGAAGTAGATTGCCCCATCTTCGTTCCGAGGAGTGGCTGGTGGGTTTGAACCCATGCCAGCCTTCTGGTTAGCAGTCAAGTGCCTTAGGCACTATGCTACCAGAAAACATCATATTGCAGAAGCTAGAAAATATGGTTAATACATCTCTGTTGTTGTTGTTGTTGTTGTTAAGTGCCGTCGAGTCATTTCCGACTCATAGCGACCCCTCCCTTGGGTTTCCGAGGCAGTATCACTACGGAAGTAGGATTGCACAACCTTCCTTCCGAGGAGTGGCTGGTGGGTTTGAACCGCCAGCCGTCTGGTTAGCAGGCAAGAGTCTTAGCCACTGTGCTACCAGAGCTCCCAATACTGCACTAAGATAGCACTAAGATAGCATATTGGAAAGGACTTAGGTTTTGGAGGCTGAGTTTTGGGGTATGGGACCTAACTTAGCTACTTACTGATTGTGTGACCTTCAAGAAGTGATTCAACCCCTCTGAATTTCACTTTCCTCATGCGTGAAATGAGCATAATAATACTTGGTTCATGGATAGAGAGGGAGAACAAAGTGGAACAAAACTCAAAATCATTTGAAAAAAAAAAGAAAGGGACCAGTTTGCTGGTCTGATAGAGCCTGGTAGAACCACTGAGACTATGGTCCCTAACTGCCCTTCAGGTCTGGAATTGAACCCACTCCTGTGGCTTTTAGCCAGTTTAGACCTGAAGGTCAGCTAGGAGCCATAGTCTCAGGAGTCTCACTAGGCTCTATCAGACCAGCAAAACTGGTCTTTTTTTTTTTTTTTTTTTTTGTTTTTGAGTTTTGCTCCACATTGTTCTCCCTCTCTATCCAGGATCTTCTCTACTGATCCTCCTCTGTGTAGTTGACACTTGTAGCCAGGCACCATCTAGTTCTTCTGGTCTCATGGTCATATAGATTGAGGATTGCATGATCTACTAGTCCCTTGGACTAATTGTTTCTTTATATCTTTGGTTTTCTTCCTTCTTCTTTGCTCTGGATGAGGAGAGATCCATCATAGCATCTAGATGGCCGCTTGCAAGCTTTTAAGACCCTAGTCTCTACTCACCAAAGTAGGATGTAGAACAATGTTTTTGTGTAGTATATTAGCCACTCCTCGGAAGGAAGATGGGGCAATCTACTTCCGTAGTGATACTGCCTCGGAAACCCAAGGAGGGGTCGCTATGAGTCGGGTCCGACTCGACGGCAAATAACAACAACAACCACCACATTATGCCAATTGAGCTTGATGTCCTCTGCAACCATGGTCCAGCTACTCATGCCTTCAGGGTAGCTGGCTGTGGCCAAGAAGCCACCACCACCTTGCCCCTTGTCAGCTATACTACACACCTGGACATTCTTACAGCACATACAAATACACATGTAGAAACATAGTCTGCCAACTCTATACATGGTCATGGGCACAGTCCCACTACCTAGACATACCTGATCATTCAGCCTGTCCATCCATCTATCCACTAGTAGATCAATGCTTGCCATCACTGACAATACAGTACTGTATATGCAAAAGGTTCATTTTTTTTATCTGTACCTCCATGTACCTCTCTATGTCTTCATCTTTCTAAGTGCCACCATCTAGTCCTTTTGTTTTATATATGAAGCAAATAAACACCAGGGAGGTGAGAGAAAGTGCTCAAGGTCACATGGCTACAGGCAGACGTGAGAATAGAAAATAACTAGTGGTTGGTTTCTAAAACATTTCATTGTCTTAATTTCTATCATTGTCAATTCAAAGAAGTACAAAACATAGAGCTCCTCTTAATAGTGGTGTAGTACTGTTGAAGGGATGCATGAGGATCCACTGACTTAATGAATGTACAGTACGGTGCTGGCAGAACTGGATACCATTTGCATAAAAATGAAACAAGATCCATACCTCACCCCATGCACAAAAACTAACTCAGGATGGATCAAGGACTTCAATGTAAAACCTAAAACTATAAAGTTCATCAAAGAAAAAATAGGGGCAAACTTAGGGGCCCTAATTTATGGCATAAATAGACTATCAAACATAACCAAAAATGCACAAACAGCAGAAGATACACTATATGATTGAGATCTTCTAAAAATTAAATTCTCATGCTCATCAAAAGACTTCTCCAGAAGGATAAAAAAAAAAAAAAAGAACCTTTAGATTGTGTAAAAATATTTGGCAACAACATATTCAACAAGTGACTTATCTCTAAAATTTATAGAAAACTTCAACATCAAAAAGACAATCCAATTAAAAAATGGGCAGAAGACGTGAACAGACACTTCACCAGAGAAGATATTCAGGCAGCCAACAAATACATGAAGAAATGCTTGGAATCATTAGCCCTTGGAGATATGCAAATCATAACAATAATGAGATACCATCTCACCCCAGCAATAATAGCAAAGTTCAAGACAGAAAATAGTGAATGCTAGCGAGGGTGTGGAAAGATTGGGGGACACTCATACACTGCTGGTGGAACTGTCAAATGGTACAACCACTGTGGAAAACAGAATGGTGCTTCCTTAAAAAGTTGGAAATAGAAATACCATGTGACCCAGCAATTCCAGTACTAGGTATATATTCCAAAGAAGTGACAGACAGGACACGAATAGATATATGCACACCCACGTTCATTGCTGCATTTTTTACAGTAACAAAGAGATGGAAATAACCTAAGTGACCATCAGTGTATGAATGGATGACCAAACTATGGTACATATACACAATGGAATATTATGCAACACTAAAGAATAATGTAGAATCTGCAAAACACTGCATAAGGTAGATGAACTTGGAGTACATGATGCTGATTGAAATAAGTCAGTCACAGAAGGAAAATACTGTATTACTCCACTATTGTAGAAAGTCAAGGAAAGGTTTTACACATGGGAAGAAACTTTATTGGTTACCTGGGATGGGAGGGGAGAGGAAGGAAAATTGCTAGATAGGTAAGAGAAGAGTATAGATTTGGGTGAAGAGAAAGGCAATTTACCAAAAGTGAGTGACTAGCACAATAACACTAAGGAAAAGGAAGACATGGAGAGGTGCACAAGAGGTACAGATGACAAAGGTAAACACTTTTACATACTCAATACTGCATTATCAGTAATAAGAAACATTAACCTATGGATGGATACATAGGTAAACAGGCAAAATGATCAGGTGTGGGTATGCAAAAGGGAATATACCCATGACCATATATTAAGTTTGGCAGATGATGCTTCTATATCTGTATTTGTATGTGCCATAAGAATGACCATATGTATAACAGAGATAACAGGGGGCAAAGTTATGGTAACTTCTTAGCCATAGCCAAACACCTGGAGGAAGGGAGTTTCTGGGCCCTTGGGCTCAGGACCGTGGTTGCTGGGGACATCAAATTCAATCATAACATTCAATATATAATAAAAATATAACAAATTCAATTCATAACATACTACACAAAAACATTGTTCTACATCCTACTTAGGTGAGTAGTGACTGGGGTCTTAAAAGCTTGTGAGCAGCTATCTAAGATGCAACAATTGGCCTCTCCTCATTTGGAACAAAGAAGAGTGAAGAAAATCAAAGTTGTGTGGACATAATTAGTCCAAGGGACTAATGGACCATGGAAACTTCAGCCTACATGCTCCTGAGACCAGAAGAACTAGAAGGTGCCCAGCTACCATTGCCAAACACTTGGAAAGGAATCAAAATTAGAAATCCTGGGTAGAGTGGGAGAGAAATGTGGAACAAAACTCAAAATCATGAAAAAGAGCAGGTTTATTGATGAAACTGTCGAAACCCCTGAGACTATGGTCTCTAGTCACCCTTCAGGCCTGGGATTGAACTCATTCCTGTGCCTTCCAGCCAAACAATTGCCAGGCCTACAAATGAACAATTACACCAGGTAGTTACGCTCTTTAGAACAAACAACCACGGGACATCAGAAGGGCAACATGTGCACAGGGAGATAGGTCAGAGGGCAGGAATGCAGAGAAAAGAAGGACACAGGGGAAAGGTAACTACAGACAGGAAGTGGGAAGAGCTGTTACATTGTAGGGACTGCAATCAATGGCCTAAAACAAAATGTGTGTGGATTATTGAATGGAAAACAAATTTGTTCTGTAAATTTTCACCCAAATCAAAATTTAAAGAATTAAATTGAAATTTAAAAAAGACTTTATTTCTCCTATTTAAAAAAAAGAGACTATATAGTACACAGCAGCCTAGGAGAGAGTGAAGAGGTGGAAGAGAATAATGTGGGCAGGGATGGCGACAGAGCTTCATGAAGGGGGAGGGATTTGATTTGGGTGTAGAGGAACTAAGACTTTGTAAGCAAAAGGAGGGAATGAACATTTAGGAAGGATAAAATGAAACAAATGAAAGAGGAGAGGAAGATGAGGAGGCTTACTTTGCAAGAGCAGAAACATCACAGTGAGAAGGATACAGGAGGCAAGGTAGGTGGTAGACTGATATTAGAGGTTAGGGGGCCCTGTATACCAGGCCAGGCTAATTCTTTTTCTTGTTTCTAGTTATAATGGAAGGATTTACTTTTTGTTTAAGAAAAAAAATCTCACAGCAGTGTTTATCAAATAGCAATTACCGTACTACAAAAGGAGTGACAGAAAATGACTTCACAAAAATACGCTCAAATCTTGACAATTTTACGAGGAGCCACCAAAGGCTTAGTGTGTGATATGTAACAGCACAATCAACCAAGGTCCAAGATGTTCAAGAAACTTGAGGGGGAAGAAATCACTCTGAAAACTGTCTGGTTTATGGTAAGAATGCATACTTTATTGTATAAACCTGTCTGTAGCTGGTAGGTAGTACAAAGAGCCATTGGTCTTCTCTTGGCTTATAAAACGGTGTTCCAACTCTCAGTGTAAATTGTTAGTAACCTTCAACTCTTTTGTGTGGGAGGGATCTTGTTTGCACTTTCCAGTTCTTCTACCCCAGCCAGGGTGCAATGTTTTTTCCAGATCATCATTTTGACTATTCATGTCATCAATTGTTCCAATGATCTGGTTGAATGTGGTCTGAAATTTATCTTGCATTTGTTGCAACAGTGTCTGGACCAATCCTGCATGTTCTTGGGGTCAGTCTCAGCCATGTGCCCGGTTCCAGCTTGGTGGTGATGTCTTGGACCATCAACCTACACTTCATCTGTCCACGCAGATGCCTTCAGTGGCTGCTTCTCGCAACAAAAGGGATGTGAGAATGCCACCAGGTTTATTCTTAATTCTATAACCAAACCAAAACCAAATCCACTGCCACCCAGTCAATTCAGACTCCTAGTGACCCTATAGGACAGAGCAGAACTGCCCCATAGGGTTTCCAAGACTGTAAATCTTTAGAGAAGCAGACTGTCACATCTTCTTCCCATGGAAAAGTTGGGGGATTCAAACCACCTGCCTTTCAGTTAACAGCTGAGCACTTTCACCACTGCACCACAAGTGCACGTTCCCTATAATCATTAAGGACTATTAATTAATTTAAAAAAATATTTTACTGTGGTTTGGTTGAAAGCTTAGAGCAAATTTGTCTCCCGTTCAATAATTTATAGGAGCTTTGGTGGCATAGTGCCTAAGGCGTTTGACCGCTAACCAGAAGCTGGCGATTCAAACCCACCAGCCACTCCTTGGAAGGAAGATTGAGGAATCTACTTCTGTAGAGATACTGCCTCAGAAACCCAAGGGGAGTCGCTGTGAGTCAGGACAAACTGGCAGTGAGTTTGGTTTGGTTGGTTTTTGGTCAACAATTTATACCCATTTTTTTCATGCCATTAGTTGCAATCCCCTCAATGTAACAGCACTCTTCCCACTTCCTCCCTGGATTCCTGGTTTCCAATCGCCAATCTTTTCTGCCCTTTCCTGTCTTCTGAGCTGCTTTTGGGCAAATGCTGCCCTTTTCGTCTCCTATAGTTGATTGTTCTGAAGAGCACTTTCCTGACGGGAGTTATCGTTCCCTTTGCAGGCTTATTATCTGACTAAAAGGTGATCTTGAGGGTGGGTTCAGTTCCAGATTTAAAGAGTATCTAAGGGCTATAGTTTCAGGGGTTCCACCAGTTTCTATCAGACCTGTAAGTTTAGCCTTTTTTATGATTTTGAATTTTCTTCTACATTTTTTTCCCACTCTGTTCAGGACCTTCTATTGTGATCCTGATCAGAACAATTAGTAGTGGTAGCTGGGCACCATCTAGTGCTTCTGATCTCAGGTTAGTGGAGGTTGTGGTTCATGTAATCCATTAGTCCTTTGGAGTGATTGTTTCCTTGAGTCTTTGATTTTCTTCACTTTCTTTGCTCTGGACACAGTGAGGAGATAACCAATTATTGTATCTTAGATGGCCACTAGGAAGATTTTAAGGCCCCAGTCATTACTCACCAAAGTAATATGTAGAACATTGTCTTTATGTTATGCCAGTTGACCTACATAGAAGATCATTAATTAGTTAACTCAGTCATTTGTTCAATAGATGTTTATTGGGCATCTACCATGTGCTGTGCTCTGCTAGGCAATGGAGGGCCCCTTCCCTCCAGGAGGTTCAATCTAAGGTAGAGAGATAGATGATAAACTGGTAAAATAATTATGAAATTAAGAAATGTTATGGAGATATATTAGGAGTTCTGGTGGCATAGTGCCTAAAGCATTTGACTGCTAACCAGCAGGCTGGTGGTTCAAACCC
>NW_006921620.1:2212052-2230221 GCF_000298275.1 Orycteropus afer afer | reverse complement strand
ACATAACAACAACAACAGAGATGTATTAACCATATTTTCTAGCTTCTGCAATATGATGTTTTCTGGTAGCATAGTGCCTAAGGCACTTGACTGCTAACCAGAAGGCTGGCATGGGTTCAAACCCACCAGCCACTCCTCGGAACGAAGGTGGGGCAATCTACTTCCGTAGTGATACTGCCTGGGAAACTCAAGGAGGGGTTGCTATGAGTCAGGTTAGACTTGACGGCACATAACAACAACAACAACAGCATCCACACCAAGTAACCCTTCTCCACCTCTGTCTGTAATACCTAGATAAAATCTCCTTCAGTTTCCCTTCTGGTAAATGCCCCATCCCCAGGTCTCGAGTTTTAAATACAGCTGACCAATAAAATCCCCATGTGCTCTGACCTCTACCTGTCACATTTCTCATGAAAACCACCATAAAGTTGTTTGTCCACAGTCCAGATCCATCTCTGCCTTGTGACTACCCCCTGTTATTTTCCCTAAGTGGCCCTGCCAGGACTGCTATGAACACCAGAGACTATGAGTATAAAAAAAATCTTTAAATGTTTCTGGTGTCCCTCTCTTGATTCTTGCTTGACCTTATCATCCTTCAAACATTACTATGATACAAAGGTTAAACAACAGGCTATGGACAGGATGTTATGTATGAGAGTAACAGAGAACATCTCCTTAGTCAGGGCAGCCATGGAAAACCTCTCTGAGCAACTGGTGGGAAGCTAGCATATGGCAGCAAGGGTGCAGGAGAAAGTTGGGGAAGGGGCTGGGACCACACAATGCAGAACTTTGGAAGCCAAAGTAAGAAGCTTGGATTTTGTTCTAAGTGTAAGAGGGGTTCTAATTGCAGTGGAGGTTTTTAAGCAGGAGAGTGATATGGTCTGATTTATATTTTTTAAATGTCACTCAGCCTGCCATGTATAGGGAACGAATAGGAGGGGACCAAGAGTGGGAGCAGGGAGACCACTGCTACTAGAGTGCTATTGGAGAAATTTTTAAGAGAAATGGAAATACCTTCAATTGAGATCATAGCAATAAGGAAAAAAGAACAATATCTTCATAGCCATGAAGAGAGATGGATGTGGATACCTGGAGATAAAATTTGAAAGTAAGCGCACCAGGACTTATGGATGGATTGGCTCTATGGTATGAATGAAAAGTCAAGGATGATCCCCAAGTTTCTGGGGTTTGGGGTATCATTTACTGAGTTGGGGAGTCTGGGTTTGAAGGGAAAATCAAACGTTCCATTTTGGATGCATTAAGTTTGAAATAGGCTACCTGAGTGGTGCAAAAGGTTGAACACTCAACTACTAGCCAAGTGGTTAGCAGTTCAAACCCATCCAGAAATGCTTAGAAGACAGGCCTGGTGATCCGTTTCTGAAAAGTCATAGCCTTGAAAACCCTGTGGGGCAGTTCTACTCTGCACACACGGGGTCACCATGAGTCAGTGACTTGGCAGCAACCAACGCCAATACCAACAAATTTGTAATGCTCATGAGACATCTAAGCAGAGGTAAGTAAACAGGTGGATGGAGGAGTGTGGAGCCTGAAGAAAGGACTGGGATGAAAATATAAATTTGGTGTTGTCAGTGTACAGATTGCATTTAAACCATAGAAATTAATGCAATCTCCTAGAGAGACTATAGAGCCACAGAAGATTTGTGAACATATGCTATTTGAATCATAATATGTCCTTAGCAGCAGATCACCTGTGGAAAATGGAACAATCCTTTGCCCTTTGTTTTTTCCTTTTCTTGCCACTGATTTCCACATGTAGTAAGAGAGAATTATTTCTAGCATGCCTACAAATGGGCAATTGGGAGAGTAGTAGCGTGACATCAGGATGTCCGCAAAACAATGACATTTGACTTCCTCAAAACTTTCTCCATCTGTTTGATGCCTGACCTTCTGTAGTTTGAGATTCATTCCTTTATATATTAAATATAAATATTCTTTGGGAGAAGTTATTTTATAACTGTTTTCTTTACCTCCATGAGGATTTGTTTGTCATACATTTTCCTTAAAGAAAATAATAAAAGAAAAAATATAATTTTTTGATGGAACATGGGTGAGTGGTAGGAATGTGGGAGAATCAAAGTATTAAGGCTGAGAGGAAAAGGGCTGATAACAGCTAGGGGACCCTAAAACCAGATCAAATCTGCTTTATAGCATTGCACCAGAGGGAAAAATCAGCCTTGAGAAAGATTCCTCCCCACTTTGCCATAAACTGAAAACTCACTTATCAGACTTCCTTCCCTCACCCTGGTATACCACTGATGGAATCTTAGCTGACACACCCTTTTCCGGAATGAGAAGAAAAATGAAAGAAACACCAGTGACACACAGCAGATGGCTTGGTAATATTACGAAAGGAAATCCATTGCATGGACTTGGCAGTTTGTTAAGAGCTATACTGAAGTCTCTGCGTTCTCCAAGGTGATCGCTGACCTGTGGATCTTACCTCCTCCTTCTGCATCACCACTATCATCTGTCTAGCACGAGCCACAAGGTTCCCTACACCCCCTCTACCTGCCCCCAGGTCCTTTCCCTGAGCTGTGCTGTTAGTGTGAGAGTTTCAAAAGGCAAAGCTGTTTCATACCCTTCAGTGTCTCACTATTCCTTGGATTAAAAAAAAAAAAAGAGCTTTGCCTTGTGTAGCTGGAAGCCTGGGTGGTATAAATGGTTAACACATTTGCCCGCTAACTGAAAGATTGGAGGTTTGAGTCCACCCAGAGGCACCTCAGAAGAAAGGCCTGGTGATCTACTTCCTAAAAATCAGGCATTGAAAACCTATGGAGCACAGTTGTACTCTGACACAACATAGGGTGACCATGATTCAAAACAGATTGACGGCAACTGTTTTTTGGCCATCTAGCCACTGCCTCCATTTCTGGCTTCATCTCATCCCCACCCCTGCCTGCTTTGCTCTTTGAGCTTCAGATGCTCTGACGTTCATTCAGTTTCTCCAGGTGCAAAGGCCTTTCCTCTAGCTCCCTCTTTCCTCCAGCTCCCTGTTTCCCCTCCCATACCCACCACTATACTGACTCACACACATACTCAGGACACTTCATTATAGAAGCTGTCCTGGTCTATCCCTCCACCACTCTCTGAAATCCACTTATTTTCAACCTTGTGACACTGTGTACCTCTTGTGCATGGTCCTTGTGATAGTCGTTACCTAGTGCCGCTCTGACAAGAATATGCCACAAATGGGATGGCTTGACAAATAGGAGTTTATTCTTACAATTTGGAGGCTTTAAGTCCAAATTCAAAGTGCCAAGCTCTAGGGGCTGGGTGAAAGCACCTCAACCTTGGGCTTCAGCTCTGCCTCCTGCTCCCGGCTCACTGAAGCTAATGTTTTTTTTTCTTAACTCAGCTGCTGGCTGCTGAGACTGACAAGCCCAAAGTTGACAAGTAAAAAGGCACAGTCCCAATGTTACCAAACCACACAGCAGGCCATTAATTTAAGTTCACTGAAAGTCCCAAGGTCTGCAAAGCATGGCAGACCGCTGAACAACGACTCGGCTACATGCAGGGTTCAAGCATGCCATAAACTAGAGACCGTTCCCCAAGGCTTCTCTTTATGCACAGGAAGCAGCCCGTATCCCTAAGGCAGCTACTCAGCTGCTCCCAGTAGATTCCACCATGGAGTTGATTACCAGTCTCATCATGGAGAATACTACATCCAGCTGCCCAGTCACTCAACCAGCCAAGTTGACACACTAACTACCACAACATGTATTAATGGGATTACTTGATTAATGTCTCTCCTGTAGAAATTGGTAAAAATCTTCAATTTCTTAGTCTTTGGCTTTAGTGGTTGGTGTGTAAATTTAAATAATAGTGGTCTTCCTTGTTGTTGTTGTTGTTGTTATGTGCCATCGAGTCGGACTCAACTCATAGCGACCCCTCCTTGGGTTTCCGAGGCAGTATCGCTACGGAAGTAGATTGCCCCGTAGGCATATGTATATTATTTATCACTGACAGCATTGTACTTCAGGACGGATCTTGAAACATTCTCTTGATGATGAATGTGACACCATTCCTCTTTAATTTGTCATTCCTGGCATAGTAGACCATATGATTGCTTGATTCAAAATGGCCAGTGCCAATCCATTTCAGCTCACTAATGCCTAGGATGTCGATCTTTATGCTTTCTATTTCATTTTTTACAACTTTCAATTTTCCTAGATTCATACTCTGTACATTCCATGTCCTGATTATTAATGGTGTTTGCAGCTGTTTCTTCCCATTTTGAGTAGTGCCCCATCAGCAAATGATGGTCTAGAAAGCTTTATCCATCCACATCATTAAGGTGGACTCTACTTGGAAGAGGCAGATCTTTCCCAGTCATATTTTGAGTGCCTTCCAACCTGAGGGGCTCATCTTCTGGCACTATATCAGACAATGTTTCAAGGTTATTTATAAAGTTTTCCAGTAATATATCAGACAGTGTTTCACTGCTATTTATAAGGTTTTCCATGGCCAATGTTTTCAGAAGTGGATGACCTTGTTCTTCTTCCCAATCTGTCTTAATCTGCAAGCTCCACTGAAACCTGTCCACCATGGGTGACCCTGCTGGTATTTGAAATACCAGTGGCATAGCCTCCAGCTTCACAGCAACACACAAACCACTACAGTGCAACAAACTGACAGGTAGGATGAAATGAATAGATGGCAATAATTATTGGTTACCAGATGAATTCTGAGAATTCTCAGAACAGTGTGCTTCTGTGCGACTTTTTAAGGAGCTCTGGTGGCTCAGTGACTAAAGCATTTGACTGTTAACCTGAAGGTTGGTGATTCAAACCCACCAGCTGCTCCACAGAAGGAAAGATGGGGCAGTTTATTTCCATAAAGATTTCCTGCCTTGGAAACCCAATAAGGGTTGCTATGAATTGACTTGATGGCAGTAGGTTTGCTTTTTCTAGTATCTAACTCTTTAGGGCTTGAAAAGCTATAAGTAATAACAGGGAGTCTAATTCTGTCTTTGAGAAATCTCATTCCTTGCACACAAAACAAAAAAACAAACACATTGCCACCAAGTTGATTCCAACTTACGGCAAATCCGTGTGTTACAGAATAGACCTGCTCCATAGGGTTTTAAATGGCCATCCCCTGAGTGGTTGAGTGCAAATTGTTTGCATTATCTAGGGACTATCCCTGAGCACAGGAAGGAGAAAAATGTTACCTATTTGTTTTCACTTATCAGTTTCCCCCCAGGAAAAGGGAGAGAAATTCCTGCAGGGCTCAGGAGAAATGGTCTTGGTTTCATGATGCCAATCAGCAGGAAGTATTCCTCTGTGTTTGTCTTTATCTCATCTCATTTACAAATGAAGAGAAAGCCCAATAAAGAGTGATGTCTTCCCCTGCTAGAGCCCTGGTCTCATCAGTACTGCCCCCTTGGGGTCTTGCCATGCCCAAGTGTGACCTACTAGGAAGTAATGTGGCATACAGGAGAGCCACCCCCACCACAGTCCACAATAATGTGCAGTGGTGGTTTGAGAATGTGTTTGGTTTCTCTGAAAGAAGAGGAAGATGACAACTAAGGTCAATAACTTTAAATAAAAAGGAAGACACAGAGGCTGAACTTGATTAATTACCAAAAGAAAAAGTTAATTTAGGAAAAAAAGTCAGTACTGTGGCTCAAGCTTAATTCAAATGTTTCTTTTAAATATTAAGTCTCCAATACATGACTGTAGTCCTTGGAGTGATGAAAATGTGGTGTGCATCTGTACATTTGTTTTCTCATGGCTTGTGTTTAATTATCCACAAAGGGGAAAAAAAATTACAAAATGTTTCATGTTCTTCTCTTTTAACTACCAAGATGCGAACTTCTGAAACTTTGACAGAATTGGTTGTAATCCCTTTGAAAGTTTTATTAACATAGGCAGAGTATGTTTTTAATCTTTTATATTTTGATCTGAAATGTATTTTCTGTGATTTCATTCATACTTGGGTCTACCATATTTGAATTCAAAGTCAGCATCTTTTACCTTGCAAAATATATTGTGCTTATTTATTTATTTAATGCAGTGCTGTGATGATTGTCTTAGTTCCCCTTATGAGAGAAATTTATGTTCATGCAGTTCTGGAGGCTAACAGTCAAAATCAGGGAGGGTCTTGGTCAGGTCAGTTCCTTCCTCTTTGGCAGCTCTGTGTTCCTTGGTTCTTGGCAATCCTTGCCTGGTATCTGTTTTCCTCTGTATGTGCTTGTTTCTGTGTCTAATCTGCTTTTTTTTATAAGTTAGAAGTGATTAGGTTTAGGACACACCCTACTCTGGAATGACCTTATAAACATGGCAAAGAAAACCCTGTTTCCAGACAGGATTGCTTTCACAGTTACAGGGGTTAAGTTTCCAATACATATTTTGGGGGAACACAATTTATTCCATAATAATGATTAATGAGCAAACTAAATATTATCTCAAAGGATTCTTCTTTGACTAGGATAGAAAGGAAGTCTTGAGACCTTATGAGAGATTTGTATCTACATTGATTTTAATGTAAACATCAGGGACATTCCACTGTGAACATATTTCTTTCCTCCAAAGAAATTCTCTACATAAATGTTTTATTTTCTATGTATTTGTAGACATAGAAACATAAAGAAATGAAAGGCCTTACCTTTTGATTTAATTGATATTTCGAGTCAGCAGTTGAAAATTAAAACAAGAAGCATTTCTAGTAATCAGAATACCTTTGAAAATAAAAGTCTGCATGAGAAAACATGGAATGCACATGACAGTCAATCTATTGTCATAATTGTTTGTTATTCATATTTTTCAAAGTTTCATTCCAGTTTCGCAGATGTGATTGTTTGAGTCTTAATTATAGTATTTGAATCATAAACAACAGGCTACTTATTAGTAGTTAACTGATCAGAAAAGCAAGATATCCTGTCTTCTAGATGAATGTATGAGGGTATATCACACACAAAGTAGAATTCTTTGTGTTAGCAGTCACAATAAACACCACTAAGTAGTTTTAGGAGCTCTGGTAGCACAGTGCCTAAGGCATTTAAGTGCTAACCAGAAGGCTGGTGGTTCAAACCCACCAGCCACTCGTTGGAAGAAGGTTTGGTGATCTACTTCCATAGAGATACTGCTTTGGAAACCCAAGGAGGGGTCGATATGAGTCGGATCCAACTTGACGGCATTGCATAAGGTAGTTTTAATGCAGGACCCAAACAAGAAGGTTGTTGTTGTTGTTGCTAAGTGCCATTGAGTCATCTCTGACTCACAGCGACCTTATGCACAGCAGAACGAAACATCACCTGGTCCGAGCCAGCTCCATGATTCTTGCTACACTTGAGCCAGTCGCCGTGCCACTGTGTCCATCCACCTCACTGAGGGCCTTCCCTTCTTTCGTCGACCCTCCACCTTACCAAGCATGACATCCTTCTCCAGGGAATGGCCCCTTCTGACAACATGACCAAAATATGTGAGAGGAAGTCTGGCCATTTTGCCTCCAAGGAGCATTCTGGTTGTACTTCCTCCAGGACAGACCTGTTAGTTCTTCTAGCAGTCCACAGTCCTTTCAGCATTCTTCGCCAACACCACAGCTCAAAAGCATCAACTCCTCTTCGGTCTTCCTTATTCATTGTCCAAATTCTCACATGCATATGCGGTGACTGAAAATACCATGGCTCCTGTGAGGCACACCTTAGTCCTCAAGGAGACATCTTTGCCCTTCAGCACTTGAAAGAGGTTCTTTGCAGATGATTTGCCCAGTGTTATTTGTCTGATGTCCTGACTGCTGCTTTCATTGGCATCAATTGTAGAACCAAGCAATGTGAAGTCTTTGACAACATCAATCTTTTCTCCATTTATCATGATGCTGCTTATAGGTCCAGTTGTGAGGATTTTTGTTTTCTTTATATTGAGGTGTAATCCTTACTGCAGACTGTATTCTTCAATCTTCATCAGTAAGCATTTCAAGTCATCCTCATCACAGGTTGTTAATGACTCTCCCTCCAATCCTGATGCCACATTTTTCTTCATACAGTCCTGCTTCTCAGATTATTTGCTCAGCATACAGATTGAATAAGTATGGTGAAAGGATACAACCCTGACACACTCTTCTCCTGATTTTAAACCATGCAGTGTTCCCTTTTTCTGTTTGAATGACAGCCTCCTGGTCTATGTATAGGTTCCTAATGAGTACAATTAGGTGTTCTAGAATTCCTGTTCTTCTCAATGCTATCCACAATTTGTTATGATCCACACAACCAAATACTTTTGCATAGTCAATAAAACACAAGTAAACATATTTCTGGTATTTTTTTACTTTGAGCCAAGATCCATCTGACATCAGCAATGATATCTCTCATTCCACATCCTCTTCTGAATCCAGCCTGCACCTCTGGAAGTTCTCTGTCAATATACTGCTACAACTGTTTTTTAATTATCTTCAGTAAGATTTTACTTGCATACAATATTAATGATATTGTTCAATAATTTCCATTCTATGGGATCACCTTTCTTTAGAATAGGTACAAATATGGATCTCTTCCAGTCAGTTGGCCAGGTAACTGTCTTCCAAATCTATTGGCATAACCAAGTGAGTGCCTCCAGCGGGGCATCCATATGTTGAAACATCTCAATGAGTATTGCGTCAATTCCTGGAGCCTTGTTCCTTGCCAATTTCCTCAGTGCAGCTTTGACCTCTTCCCTCAGTAACATTGGTTCTTAAACATATGCCACCTCCTGAAAAGGATGAAGATCAACCAGTTCTTTTTGGTACAGTGACTTTGTGTATTCCTTCCATCTTTTTCTGAGCTTTCCTGCATCATTCAATATTTTGCCCATAGAATCTTTCAATATTGGAACTTGAGGTTTAAATTTTTTCCTCAGTTATTTCAGCTTGAGAAATGCTGAGTGTATTCTTCCCTTTTGGTTTTCTAACTCCAGGTCTTTGCACATTTCATTATAGTAATTGGCTTTGTCTTCTCAAGCTGTTCTGTGAAATCTTCTGTTCAGCTCTTTTATCTTGTCATGTCTTCATTTGCTTTGTTGTTGTTGTTTGCTGTCGAGTTGGCCCCGACTCATAGCGACCCCTCCTTGGGTTTCCGAGGCAGTATCACTACGGAAGTAGGATTGCCCAAACTTCCTTCCGAGGAGTGGCTGGTTGGTTTGAACCACCAGCCTTCTGGTGAGCAGTCAAGTGCCTTAGACACTATGCTACCAGAGCTTTAGCTACTCTTTATTCAAGGGCAAGTTTCAGAGTCTTTTCAGACATCCATTTTGGTCTTTGCTTTCTTTCTCATATTTTTAATGATCTCTTGCTTTCTTCAGGATGATGCTCTTGATGTCATCCCATAATTTTATGTTTTTCGGTCATTGGTGATCAATGCATCAAATCTATTCTTTAGATGGTCTCTAAATTCAGGAGGCACATAGTCAATATCATGTTTTGGCTCTCATGGACTTGTTTTAATTGTCTTCAACTTCAAGTTGAACTCGCATATGAGCAGTTGATGGTCTGTTCCATAATCATCTCCTGGCCTGGTTTTGGCTGAAAACATTGAGCTTTTCCATCATCTCTTGCCACAGATGTAGTCAATCTGATTCCTGTGTACTCCATCTGGAGATATCCACGTGTATAGCCCGTTTGTGTTGTTGAAAAATGGTATTTACAATGAATAAGTCGTTAGTCTTGCAAAATTCTATCATGTGATCTCCAGTGTTATATCTGTCAGCAAGGCCAAATTTTCCAACTACCAGTGATTCTTCTTTGTTTCCAACTTTTGCATTCCAGTCACCAGTGATAAGCAACACATCTTGATTGCATGTTTGGTCAATTTCAGACTATAGAAGTTGATAAAAATCTCCAATTTCCTCATCTTTTGCTTTCTTGGTTGGTGCATAAATTCGAGTAATAGTCGCATTAACTGGTTTTCCTTGTAGGTGTATGGATATTATTCTATCACTGACAACATTGTACTTCAGGACTGATCTTGAAACATTCTTTGTGATGATGAATGCCATGCCATTCCTCTTCAATTTGTCATTCCCGGCAGAGTAGATCATATGGTTATCTGATTCAAAATGACCAAAACCAGTCTATTTCAGTTCACTAATGCCTAGGATATCAATCTTTATGTGTTCCATTTCAAGAAGGTACTTCAGTGAAAACAAAGATCAAAACATTTGACCAAATGAGATAATCCCATTTTAAAATGAAAAGATTATTTATTTACTTATCTTTATTATTGTAAAATTATAGATAACAAAACATCTGCCAATTCACCATCTTTCACGTATACCAGCAGAGTCACCCATGATGGACAGGTTTCAGCAGAGCTTCCCGACTAAGTGACACCTACAACTTTACATTTTAATTATTTTGACCTTGTAAAGGCACAGCCTCAGGTCCTTTTTCCTTTCTTATTGTTAATATTGCACTGTAAACTGTTCATGGAAAAATTTATAAAACAAAAACCTGTACTTGAAGAGATTATAACTGTGTTACCAGCTTTTACAGAGATGTCTGGTGGCGTGGTGCCTAAGGCATTTGACTGTTAACCAGAAGATTGGTGGTTCAAATCCACCAGCCATTCCATGGAAGGAAGATGGGGCAGTCTACTCCCATGAAGATTTACCATCTCAGAAACCCAAAGGGAGTCACTATGAGTTGGAATTGACTCGATGGCAGTGAATTTGATGTTTGGTAGACTCTCTAACATAACATAACAGACATTTAGGGTTTAAAGAGAATGACTAGAAATGGAAAATTAAACAACTTCTAAGGCACCCTTCTGCCAGTTTGCCTTACTCTGGTGGCCTGTGTGTTGCTATGATGCTGGAAGCTATGTCACGGATATTTCAAATACCAGCGGAGTCACCTATGAAGGACAGATTTCAGCAGAGTTTCCAGACTAAGACAGACTGGGAAGAAAGAAAGTCCTGGTGATCTACTTTTTAAAAGAAGCCAATGAAAATCCTATAATCATAGCAGAATATCATCCAAGATAGTGCTGGAAGATGAGTCCCCCAGGTTGGAAGGCACTGAAAATATACAGAAGCCTCAACAGTGGACCCAAGCACACCAACAATCATGAAGATGGCACAGGACTGGGCAATGTTTCATTCTGGTGGCCATGGCGTTGCCAAGTTAGAAGTGGCTTGACAGCAACTAACAATAACAAAAACATCAGGTGATCTGAGATCTTAGCCTAGAGAACATGTCATAAAGAACCATTTTCCACCATTCTTTTATTCACCAATTGAGTAACAATTTAAATGATTCCCCTGTGCCAGGTGCTGTTCAAAGTGTTGAGGGTTCAGAAGTGAACTAACCAAACCAGAAACCAAACTCACTGCCGTTGAGTTGATTCCAACTCATAGCAACCCCTCCTTGGTTTTCCGAGGCAGTATCTCTACAGAAGTAGATGGTTCAATCTTCCTTCCAAGGAGTGGCTGGTGGGTTTGAACCACCAGCCTTCTGGTTAGCAGTCAAATGCCTTAGGTATTATGCCACCAGAAGTGAACTAAACAGATGCAAATCTCAGCCTCGGGGAGCTTCTGTTCTGGTAGGTGGAAATGAAATTAGCATTTAAGCACATTTTTTCTTATTCTAAGAATAAATTTCTTGTCATTAAAGTAACAGTTTCTAGATCATAATAGAATGAGTTCAAGAACACCTATGGAATAAATATTATACCACAATGCATTGAAAAGTTCATCCTGTTAGCTCATTTAAAGTTTACCAGATAAGTGAATTCTTTCTCTGATTAAATTTGTATAAACCTCTGTTGTGGATTGAATGGTACTGTAAATATGTGTTGTGAATCCTGACCTCTGTGGTTATAATCCCATTTGGAATGGGTTGTCTTTGTTATGTTAATGAGACAGGATTAGTATAGAGTAGGTCTTGAGTCAATCTCTTTTGAGATAGAAAAAAGATTAAACAGGCAAGAAAAAGAAAGAGAAGCAGAGGTGGGGGAAGAGAGGTGCCAAGCCACAAGAAGATGTCCAGGAGCAGAAGTTCAAAGACAAGAACTTCCTCCAGAGCTGACAGAGAAAGAAAATCTTCCCCTAGAGTCAGCATCCTAAATTCATACTTCGAGGCTCCTAAACTGTCAGAAAATAAATTTGTTTATTAATTCACCCATTTGTGGTATTTCTGCTATAATAGCACTATATAACTAAGACAACCTCCTTAGAAAATTAGACTTTTCTCTATAGTTTACAAAGGAGATCCAAAGACTTTAGGCTACCCAGCTAGTTTGAGTCAGAGCTGGTAAGAGAACTTGAAGTTTTATCTGCTACATTTTGACTTTTATTAATCACTTTAATTTAAATTGAATTCAGTAATCACATGAGTTTTTGAGAATGCACTTAATTCAAAGGCTTGTTGAAGTGATCAGTTCTAAATTGGAAAGGGTGAGCTGACATTTTATTAACTACTGTTGATGAGCCAGCTACTTCACACTTGTGGAACGTTTGGTATGATGAGACCTAATTTACAAATGGTTCCTGGCTGGTGCAAATGGTTGAGACATTTGACTGCTAACTGAAATGTTGGAAGTTTGAGTCCACCTAGAGGCCTGGTGATCTCAGAAGAAACCCTAGTGAGCTGCTGCAGAAAAATATTAGCCATTGAAAATTGTGAAGGACAGTTCTAGTCACACACATGAGTTCACCATGAGTCAGAATGGATTCTATGACAACTGGTTTTTAATTAATAAATGAGATTTTCCTGAATGCAAATAGATAATAGGTGACAAGACCAAAGTTCAAACATTGGTCTTCAGCTTTCTACTGTTCCACACTGCAGCTAAATGAAAACAGTACAGCTGTTTAAATTTAAATTGCCATTTGAATCTAAAATAGAGAAGGTTGGGCAATCTACTTCCATAGTGATACTGCCTTGGAAATCCAAGGAGGGGTTGCTATGAGTCGAGGCCAACTTGATGGCACATAACAACAACAACAACAATATTTAAATGTCCAACTGGATCAAACGACAATTGTTTGTAAAGAGCAAGAAGATAGTGCATGATTTTAAATTGGAAAAGATATGTGACAGAGTTGTATCCTTACACCTTACTTATTCAATCTATATCTGAGCAAATACTCTGAGAAGCTGGAGTATATCAAGGAAAACACAGTATCAGAATTCCAGGAAGACTCATCAACAACTATAATATGCAGATGAAACTGAGACAGGTAGGGCTGGCTGAATTACACAGCCTTTGACTCAGTATTCTTGGAATCTAAGCTTATGCCAGATCATCATGTAACTATTGCTACTGGGACAGAGAACTGCTTGGGATTAACAAGCCAGGCCCTTAGACAAGATAAGAAGTTACATTTCAAAAGGCCCAAGTACTTGACCAGTTGCAAAATGCTGGTAAATCTCCTGAATTGCCCTCCAAGTTCTTCAGCAAGTTCAGAGCATGCACAGTAAAATTCAATATGACCAACAAAGTGACCTTCCACTAGACATAGTCAAGAATGAGAGTCCCTCACTGGGACTCAAACCAGGGGCCAAAGACATCACACATGCACAACATCCCAGAATAAGTCATGTCAAGCATCCCAGCAGCCTTCATGACAGATTCCATCTTTGTTCTGACAGCCTTTGTGGTAGAATATACCTTGGCTATTTCCTACACATGCATCCACCTCTTTCCCAGAGATCCCCACCCATTCATGAATAAAGATGATACCTTTTTCCTTCTAAAACCCTTCATAAACCCTAGGAAACCCTTTATTTGGAGAAAGACTGGAGGCTAGCATCGGTGGGAGCCCCTTTCTCTCTCCCTCATGAACCCCTTCTTTTTCTTTTCTCTTTAATAAACTTTGGTTTGTGTGGACATTTTGCCTCTCTTGTTCAAGTCTTTGTCAGTAGAAGGCAAGGACCCCTTCTTAGGGTTCCAGGACCTCCACTTATAATGTGGTGAACAACCAAGGGACATCAAGTGTCCTAGGTTTGAGAGAAGGTCTGCAAGACCCTGTCAGATGGATGAGCAGCTGCCAGGACTCTATTTGTCCTGGGTCCCTGCTTTCTGGTGAATAGACCTCTAATACCAAAACCCTTAAATTAAATCTCCACATGAACCAAACTTTTTTCCCCATTTCTTTTTCCGTTTCCGACCTCAAATAAGGATGGTGTCCCTGGTCTGAACTGTGAAGCCGCTGTTTTCTTTCTTTTTTCTATGGGTCATTCTGGCTGATTATTGAGTGGCTATAATAGATAACCTCCCAACTCAGGCAGGTTGAAAAAGCACACTTAGACTTTGTCACTCTGGGGTGACCTATGTGTGAGGGGACTTGGTCCCTAATACTGATGGAGAAGACCACATGCAAGCAAGGTGCCCCTGGTTCACAGATTGGCCATCCTCCACTGAGAAGGCTGTTCTTTAAGACTGTAGGAGGATCCCCTTGTTGAGGGATTCAAGTCCCAAGAAATAAAGGGGCTCTCTTGTTGTGAGGTTCAAGTCCTCAAGAAACAAGGGGGGGGAAGACCCAAGTTTTCACTTTAATTCTTTTCTTTGACTTTAGTGCCATTAAAAATTTTTTTTTCCTTTGAGCTTTTTCATCTTTTTCTCTCTCTTTGAATTTAAACTTCCCCTTTTCTTCCCTTGAAACTGGATGCTTGTTACGTGAGTGCTTTCCTAACCCCTCGTTAATTCTATCCCCTCTGTCTCCATCTTTGGGGGCCATCTCAATGCCAGTATTTTTCTGAATCTTTTCTTGTAATTGTCAACCTATAATTTCTCCTTGTTGTATCTGTGAGCAGTGGATCCAGAAACCTGGACTCAGAATCTCTCTGACCCCTGCTGGGCTAAACATTTGGTTACTTGCGTGGGAATGCAAAATTTGTTGAAAAGTCAGTGAATTATGACAAAGTTAAGGAAGTCACACAAGGAATAGAAGAAAACCTGGCAGTGTTCTTGGGGTGGCTTACAGAGGTGTTTAGGAAATATACCAACACTGATCCAGACAGTCCAGAGGGCAGGCCTTAGTGGTCATGCGTTTTATAATACAGTCAGCTGCAGACATGAGGAGGAAACTACAAAAGTTGGAGGCAGGCCCCCAGACCCCACTCCCGCAGCTAATAGAGGTATTCAACAATAGAGACCGGACAAAGGAGGCAACAAAGGATAGGATAGAGAAAAAGGACCAGTTGTTGGCCATAGCCATAGAGGGACCTCCAGTTTGTGGGAACCTTTTGGGCCAGGATATTTTTAAGCCACCAAGAGAACTCTGACCCTGGCTAAGCAACTTGAACCCAGACCAGTGCAGCTTCTGTAAGGGAAAGGGCCACTGGTGGTGAGAATACCCTGATGCCCTAAAGCAGGATGCCCAGTGGATCCTCCCTGCAGGCCATCTTCCTTTCTGGCTCTCCTCTCTGAGGACATAGGGCCCTGCCATTGATGGTGCCCAGAGGACTGCTCAGCCCCTGGCCCAAAAATCATCACCATAACACCTATGGAAACTCATGCTATCATCAAAGTGGAGGGTAAGGATATTGAATTTCCTTTAGACATGGGAGCGGCCTACTCTTTCCTGACTCAGTCTTTTTGTATATTCTCCACCCACAATAGCCCAGTAATTGGGGTTAACGGAAAGCCCAAAGTAGGATGCAAAGTCAACAACCTTAACTACCAGTGAGCATTTGTGGAATTGAAGGGCAAATGCTCATTGTGGTAGTTAAGGTTGTTGTCAATTTGGCTGGGCCTGGTTGAGTGGCTGGGCAGCTGGTGGTAGTTATTCCCCATGATGAGACTGGCAATCAACTCCATGGTGGAATCTGCCAGGAACAGTTGAGTAGCTGCTTTAGGGATGTGGTCTGCTTCCTGTATACAAGTAGCAGCTTTGAGGAAGGTCTCTAGCTTTTTGGCACGCTTGAACCCTACATGTAGCCAAGTTGTTGTTCAGCAGCCTGCCATGCCCTGCCAATCTTGGGACAGTTTCTGGACTTGAATTAGTGACCTGCTATGTAGTATGGTGATATTGGGACTGTGCCTTTTTACTTGTTGACCTTGGGTTTGTCAGCCTCAGCAGCCAGCAGCTGCCTGAGTGAAAAAAAAAAAAAAAAAAAAGCCTCCAGCTCCAGTACTCTAGGAGCAGCAGGCAGAGCCTGAAGCCCAAGGTTGAGGGGCTTTCACCCAGCCCCTAGAGCCAAGCACTTTGAACTCAGGCTTCTAGCCTCCAAAACTGTAAGAGAATACACTCCTGTTTGTTCTAGTCATCCCATTTGTGGTATCTTCTGTTAGAGAGGCACTAGGTAACCAAAACACTCATCCACACCTTGCTTTGTATATCTGAGTGTCCAATCTCCTTGTTGTGATGGGACCTGCTCTCCAAACTGAAATCCATTGTTCTTTTAGAAAAAAAACTCTTCCACTAGAGAAAACCTTCTATTACTTCTAAATCCAGGATAAGCTACAGGCATAATATCTCCTGAGGCAAACACAGAGACTATTCCTAACCACATACTTGACCAAGTGGTGCCTAAAGTGTGGGATGTCTCTATCCCAGGAAGAGCCAAAAACGTTGACCCTGTCCTTATTAACTAAAAACTAGGAGTACCATACTTCTGGAGAAGAAAATACCCCTTGAAACCTGAGGCACAGAGGGGAATGAGGCCAGTTTGGGAGCACTATTTAAAACATGGATTAATTCCCTTTTGCACATATAGTACTGCATTGTCAGTGAAGGCAAACATTGATATATGGGCAGATAGATGGGTGGATAGGCTGAACTATTAGGTATGTCCATGCAGGGGTAGTGTGCCCAAGACCATGTATAGGGCTGGCATACAATATTTCTATAAGTGTAGTTGTATGTTCTGTAAGAATTCCCAGGTATATAGTAGAGCTGACAGGGGACAAGATTGTAGCCACTTCTTGGCCACAGCCAGCTATCCAGAGGGAGCCAGCAGTTGGACCTGTGGGCTCAGGACTATAGTCACAGGGGACATCAAGCTCAATTGGTATAACATACTACACAAAAACTTTGTTCCACATCCTACTTTGGCAAGTAGCAACTGGGATCTTAAAAGCTTGCAAGTGGCCATCTAGATGCAACAATGGGTCTCTCCTCATCCAGAGCAAAGAAAAATGAAGAAAACCAAAGACACATAGAAACAATTAGTCCAAGCGACTGGTACCCCATGTGATCCTCAGCCTATACGACTATGAGACCAGAAGAACCAGATGGTGCCTGGCTACCACTGTCAACTACTTGGAGGGGGATCTATGTAGGAGATCCTGGATAGAGTGGGAGAACAATGTGGAACAAAACTCAAAATCACTAACAACAACAAAAAAAAGGACTGTGTTTGTTGGTCTGATAGAGCCTGATAGAACCCCTGAGACTATGGCCCCTAGGTGACCTTTAGATCTAGAATTGAACCCACTCCTGTGGCTTCCAGCCAAACAAAAAACAGGCATATGAGCTGAACATTTATAATAGGTAAATACATTTCATGGAGAGATTAATCATGGGAGACTAGAAGGGCTGTGTTTGCACAGGGAAACAGCTCATGGGGCAGAAGTGCACGGCAGGGAAGGACACAGGGAAAAGGTAACTATAGGGAGGAAATGGGAAGGGAGCTGTTGCATTATGGGAAATTGTAGTTAATGTCATGAGACAAAGTGTATGTGAGCTGCTATATGGAAAGTGAATTTGTTCTGTAAACTTTTACCCAAATCACAATAAATTTTTTTTTTAAAAAAAGGATTAATTAAGCATTTCCAGTCGCCATGCAATACTCCCATCCTTCCAGTGCAGAAGCCAGATAGGAACTACTGGTTTATTCAAGACCTAAGGGCAGTAAATGAGGCGGTAGTCCCTATACATTCCCTCTTCATCCAGGTACCAGGGGAAGCCCAGTATGCAAAGATGCTTTCTTTTGCATATCCCTGCAAGGTGTATTTCAATATCTTTTTGCTTTTGAGTGGCAGGACTCCAACACTCAGGAGATCACAATTTACCTGGACTCGCTTGCCACAAGGTTTCAGGGATTCATCTCACCTATTCGGAAATGCTTTGGCTAGAGAACTAAGGGAATTACAGTCGTCAGATGTTGTTGTTGTTGTTATTATGTGCCGTCGAGTTGGCCCCGACTCATAGCGACCCCTCCTTGGGTTTCCGAGGCAGTATCACTACGGAAGTAGGATTGCCCAACCTTCCTTCCGAAGAGTGGCTGGTGG
>NW_006921620.1:2192896-2207978 GCF_000298275.1 Orycteropus afer afer | reverse complement strand
GTGGTGGATTACATTGATTGTTTTTCTAATGTTGAACCATCCTTGCATACCTGCCAGCAGGCTTTTGACAAACTAAGAATAAACTTAGGAAAGGCTCTAGCCCTAGGGCTCCCAGATTTAAGAAAACCCTTGAAATTATTTCTTCATGAGAAGCATGGGGTGACTCCAGGGGTCCTCATTCAGAAAATTGGTCCAATAACCAGGCCAGTAGCCTATTTTTCAAAGCAGCTTGACTTTGTGACCCAAGGATGGCCAGACTGTCTCTGGGCAGTTGCAGCTACTGCCCTAGTAGTGAAAGAGGTATCCAAGTTTCCTTGGGACAATCCACTGAGGTGCTATCAGTTACAGATAGTGTTGGAAGTTAAAGAGAAATATTGTTTGTCAGGAGGCAGGATCACTCAATATCAAGCAATATTTCTAGACACCACAGAAATCACTTTGAGGGTTTGTCACACTTTGAATCCAGCTACACTTCTACCTACCACAGAAAGTTCACAATTAGAACACGACTGTGTGGAAGTAATTAATGAGGTCCACTTGAGCTGACTGTACCTTCAGGACACTCCCCTAGAAAATCCAGATGAGGAACAGTTTACAGATGGAAGCAGCTTTGTGTATCAGGGTGTCTGCAGAACAGGGTATGCAATTGTCAGCCTGACACAAGTGATAGAGGCAAAGGCTCTGCCCCCAGGCATTTCAGCCCAGAAGGTGGAACTAATCACCCTTGTTTGGGTATTGCAGTTAGAAAAATAAATGTCTATTAATATTTACACTGATTCTAAATTTGGTTATCTTATTTTACATGCCCGCACCTCTATCTGGAAGGGGCAGAAAATACTGACAGCTAAGAACTCCATGATAAAATACAAGGAATTGGTGCTTGAACTCTTAGAGGCTGTTAATCTCCCCAGTTGGCAGTTATTCATTGCAAGAGATGTCAAAAGGGAGACAGTTGTATAGTTCTGGGGCATAACAGAGCAGACTTGGCTGCTAAACAGGTAGCCTGAGAATCTGGGCTTGAGAAAGAGCTAGCCTTCATTACCTACAAGTTGGAGACCTAATTTCCCCAGTATTCTGAGAGTGAAAAGGAGAAAGCAGCAAAGTGGGGATTTACCCAATAAGGTCCAGGTGAGTGTCAATGATAAAGGAATCCTCTATGCTCCCAAGTCTAGACTATGAAAGATTGTTAAGGGCTTCTACTCTGCCACCTACTATGGAAAAGATGCATTAGCAAATCTGTTGAATAAATGCCTTTACAGGAAAAACTTATATAAGATGATTAAGCAAGTAGTATTTTATTGCAAAACCTGCCAGAGGAACAATCCTCTGTCACACCCAATATCCCCTCTGCTCATAAAATGAGTCCAACACAGAGGAACCCACCTGATAGAAGACTGGAAAATGAACTTCACTGTTACGCCTCCATGATGAAGCTATAAATATCTGCTAGTCTATGTTGACACTTTTACAAGATGAATACAAGCCTTCCCAGCTAGGACTGAGAAGGCCACTGAAGTAAATAAGACCCTTCTGAAGGAGGTCCTCCCCAGATAGCGCTCCCAAAGTCCTTGCAGTCAGACAGTGGTTTGGTTTTTATAGCCAAAGTTATCCAAGGACTATCCACAGCTTTGAGAATCAATTATAGGTAATATGCAGCCTGGTACCCCCAATCATCTAGAAAAGTAGAAAGAATGAACTAGACTCTGAAGAGAACTTTAGCTAAGTTATGACAGGAAATTCAGGAGTCTCGGATAAGACTGCTCCCAATCACCTTTCTAAGAATTAGATCTACTCCAAGGGGTGAGCTGAGACTCAGCCCCCATGATACGTTATATGGTTAGCCTTTCCTTACCATCCACTGCCTAATAGACCCAGAGCCTAACAACTCCTTACGCTATATTATCAACCTGGGACAGGTACAGGAAGCCATAAGGGAGTATGGTAACAAGATATTGCATGCCCTAGAGAAAGAATGAGCACCTCTATCAGTACAGGACATCTTGTTCTCCTGAAATGTTAGAAGGAGGGGACCCTTGAGAATCATTTACAAGAGAAGTGGAAAGTTTCCTTTCAAAGTAATCATGACTACTCCAATGGCAGTCAAGATACAGGGAGTGTCTCCATGGATACATAACTCTAGAATAAAACTTTATACTCCACAGGAGACTAGACACTACATGAGTGCAGGGAACTGGAAGCCTGCTACACCTATGAGCCCCTTAAAGATTTGAAATTTTATTTAAGAAAAAGAAATAAGCCATTGGGCAACTAGATAAGTAATGCTTAGCACTCTCATCTTAATAGGGATTCTCATTGCTATTACATTTCTGATTATTTTACTAGCCTTTCTTATTGGAGCAAGGAGATCTGGTGGTATAGTGGGCAAGGCATTTATTTGACTGTTAACCAGAAGGTCAGCAGTTCAAACCAATCAGCTGCTCTGTAGAAAAAAGATGGGGTGATCTACTTCTGTAAAGATTTACAGCTTCAGAAACCCAAGGGGGGTTGCTATGAGTTGAAATCAACTTAATGGCAGTGAATTTTGAATTTTTTCCTGTTGGAGCAATTCCCTCGCCCCTGGGAAGGTCACAATTCTGACCTTGCTGAATATGACTCCCTTGTTTTGCTTACCTTTTCTATGTATTCCTTTTATACATTCTTTATCTGTGGTGAGATTGGAACCGAAAGCTGGGCCACCCTGAACATTGTTAAATCTCTTGAAAATCTCTTCTATGCAGAGATTTCAACCCATACTTGGAGAGGAGCCTGCCAGCCCATATAAACCTTTAGAACAGATAGCTAAAAAAACTCTCTGCCATCAAGTTGGATCCAACTCATAGTGACCCCTCCTTGGGTTTCTGAGGTGGTATCACTACAGAAGTAGATTGCCCAACCTTCCTTTCAGAGAGTGGCTGGTGGGTTTGAATTGCCAGCCTTCTGCTTAGCAGTCAAATGCCTTAGACACTACACCACCAGAGCTCCTAGAACAGATAGCAGGAGATTTCTACTCTGGTAGGCAGGTCAATGACCCTATGCCAGCTTGAAGAAACTACATAAGAAGAAATAACCACCCATGTTCCCCATAAAGATTTATGAGTATGAAATTTCTCACACCTGTCATGAGACAGGTAGGACTGGCTGAAGCAAACAGCCTTTAACTCGGTTGGAATCTAAGCCTATGCCAGACCACCACATAGCTATTGCTGCTGGCTACAGAGAACTGCTTCTTATCTAGCCCTAAGGCAAGATAAGAAGTTACATTTCAAAAGGCCTACATGCTAAACCAGTTGCAAAATGCTGATAAACCTCCTGAGTTGTCCTCCAAGTTCCTCACCAGGTGCAAAGCACACACAGGAAAATTCCACCTGACCTACAATGTGACTTTCCACCACAGGAGATCAAGAACAGGAGTCCTTCACTGGGAATCAAACCAGGATTCAAAGACAGTACACATGCATAATATTCCAAAATAAGTCATGTCAAACATCCCAGCAGCCTTCACAATGGGTTCCATCTTTGTTCCCACAGGCTTTGTGGTGGAAATCTTATTTCCTGCCTACCCATCTAGTCCTCATAATCCCATCTCTTTCCCAGAGATCCCAACCCATTCATGAATAAAGGTGCCTTTTTCCACCAAAACCCTTCATAAACCCTAGGAAATCTTTTGTTCAGAGAGATACTGGAGGCTAGCATAGATGGGAGCCCCTCTCTGTCTCTCCCTCATGAGCCCATTCTTTCTCCTACCTCTTTAATAAACTTTTGTTTGTGTGGACGTTTTGCTTCTCCTGTTCAATTCTTTGTCAATAGAATGCAAGGACCCCTTCTCAGGGTCCCAGGACCCCCAGTAACAATACAACCTTGCATGCTTAAATAAAATGACTTGAAATAGTTATTGATGAAGGTCAGAGAGTACAATCTTCAATATAGATTATACCTGAATATAAAGAATACAAAAATCCTCACAACAGGTCTGAGAAACACCATCATGTCAATGACAAAGAAACTGAAGTTGTTGAGAATTTTACTCTACTTGACTCAACAATCAATACCCATAAGAGCATCAGTCAAGAAATAAATGATGTTTTTTTGCATTGGGCAAATCTGCAAAAGACCTCTTTAAAGTGTTAAAAAGCACAAATGTCAGTTTGAGGTGGGCCTGACCCAAGTTAATTGTCTCATATGCGTGCGAAAGTGGGACAATGAATAAGGAAGACTAAAGAAGAATGGGTGCATTTGAATTGTGGTGTTGGTGAAGAGCATTGAATATACTATGGACTGCCAGAAGAATGAACAAATTTGTCTTGGTGAAGTACAGCCAGAATGCTCCTTAGAAGTGAAGGTGACGACTCTTCGTCTTGCTTACTTTGGATATTAGGAAAGACCAATCGCTAGAAAAAGACGTCATGTTTGGTAAAGTAAAAGGTTGGCAAAAACAAGAGAAACCATCCATGAGACAGAATGATTATAGCTGCTACAATGGGCTCAGAATACCAAAAGGTGACTCGTGAGGATTACACAATTCTTTCTGTTTTACATAAGGTTGCTATGAGTCAGAATGGGCTGGATGACAGCAATACAACAACAAATGTCCAACATCAAATTCTATAATTTAATCCTCACAGAAATAATTACTTTTTTTCCTTTATTATTATTATTATTATTATTTTATTTTTGCAGTGTTCCCTGCCCACCCCTCCTACCCCTGGTAACCAACAGAAAAAGTTTCCTTCCATAGATAAATCTTTCCCTGACTTTTTACAATAATGAACTAATACAATATTTGTTCTTCTGTGATTGACTTATTTCACTCAGCATAATGTCTCCAAGTTCATCCATGTTGTGCGGTGTTTTGCAGATTCTACATTATTCTTTAGAGTTGCATAGTATTCCATTGTCTCAACAACTATTATTAATCCTACTTTATAGGTAAGGAAACAGGTGCAGAGAGGTTAACTTGCCTTTAGTCACACAGTTAATATACAGTGTAATCAGGATTCAAACTTGGGATTGTTGGATGCTAGAGCTCAGACTTCTAACCAGTGTCTTCAATAAATGTCACCAGAAGGAAATGATGAGAGGGGCTAAGTGAGGGGACACTGCTACCTCTGGAATAACATCATGAGTGCTTTAACCTCTTCTCTAGTACATCAGAACACTGCCCAGGGTCTCCAGTAGGATGGCTGAATGAGGTAGGTTATCCCTCTCTTTCCAATGCTTGGATTTGCTCAATTGACTCAAGAGAACCCAATGAGAGGAACGTTTAACTGAAGACTTGCTATTGTAAATTAGGGCAGGTGGGGAGAATATACGACTCATTTACATTGAAAGTGATAGAAATAAGTAGCTCTCTGCTTGAGTCCCAAGCATTTCCCAGTTTCTTCTTCAATTGTTTGGTTTCCTTCATTTTCATTTGCTCCAGATGAGTACAGACAATAGTTGTATATTAGAGCCACTCACAAGCTTTGAGGACCTCATATGCTACTTACCAAACTATGTTTCTTCATATTCCCACTGGCAGCTGTGTAAAATGATGGCTAGTGCATGTGTTGGTGACAGTATCTTCTCTTTGTTGTAACTTTTCAGGACTATTTGTTAGTCATTTAAGGAATATTTTCTGAAAGCTAATGTGTAAGTGGCTCTGTGCTAAGTAGGGAGATGCAGGCATATTTTGTGGGAAATTGAGAATGAAGAGAGAAGAAAACAGCATATGCACACCAATGTTCATTGCAGCATTATTCACAGTAGCACAAAGATGGAAACTACCTAAATGCCTTGTCCATCAACAAATGAATGGATAAACAAATTTTGGTATATACATACATACAATAGAATATTACATGGCTATAAAGAATAATGGGAGCTCTGGTAGCATAGTGCCTAAGGCATTTGACTGCTAACCAGAAGGCTGGCAGTTCAAACCCACCAGCCACTCCTGGGAAGGAAGATGGGGCAATCTACTTCCGTAGTGATACTGCCTCGGAAACCCAAGGAGGGGTCACTATGAGTCACGTCAGACTCAACGGCACATAACAACAACAACAAGAAGGATGAATAGGGGAGGAAGGGGGAATTACTGTCCAGGCAGTGGACAATTGCTAGTTTTGGTGATGGGAAAGGAAACACTGAAATATTGGTGAAGTGAGCATAACTTAACCAAGATAAATGATGACACAAAGAAATACACACAAATAATGGACTTTATTAATAAATGCTATAACATATACAATTTGGCAACAATTGCAGTTACAATAAAAAATATATATATATGAGGGTTACATAGGTAGAAATATATGCATATGTGAGTATAGAAAGGTTTACGTGCATATATATGTGAGCATATATATATGTACCTATAGGCATATCTGGGAGCTCTGGTAGCGTAGTGGCTAAGGCACTTGACTGCTAACCAGAAGGCTGGCGGTTCAAACCCACCAGCCGCTCCTCGGAAGGAAGGTTGGGCAATCCTACTTCCGTAGTGATACTGCCTCAGAAACCCAAGGAGGGGTAGCTATGAGTCAGGACTGACTCGACGGCACATAACAACATAACATAGGCATATCTATATTCATGTCTGTGTGTGCTAACATAGGGGGCTGTTAAGCAATGAATTAATTACCTGATATGGCCCTTCAGCCACGGTTTTTGTGACTGTCACCAGATTACTGGGTGGAACTATGCAAATGTAATCCCCAAGGGGATTGGATAGCTTGTTAGTAATGTAAATTGGTTATGTGGCCCCTTGTGGGGGTGTTGTTGCCAGCCTTCTGGTTAGCAGTCAAATGCCTTAGGCACTACTGCTACCAGAGTTCCTCCTTGTGGGGGTAGGACCATGCAAATAAGGTGTACAGAATCCTCCTGTTGGGATTGGTGAGTTCTATCATTCTGTCAGGCTTAAAATGAGCCCTCCTAGAGGCAGAAGGGGAGACCTCATTACCATCAGGAGAGAAGAGCTGGAGGTGGAATGGAGTGCATTCTTGGATCCTTGAGTCAGAACTTGTCAGAGAGATGGCAGAGATGACGGGCAGAGACACTTGGCAGAGACTGGCAGCAAAACCAAGAGTCATGAGACAGAGCAGAGGGCTTACCAGCCCATGGAGCATGAAACCTGAGTGCCTTTGGGCAGGAGGCTCACTGGAGGAGTGGGATACACCTAGGTGCACCTATCGGCAGAGCTAAATGAGTTTTGTAACACTTGCCGGAATAGAGTGGAAGCAAGACCAAGAGGCCAAGAGCCAGAGAGTCATGCCTAAGGGCATGGCTGAGGGGAGACTGTCCTGATTGAAGAATTGTATCCTAAGCATTCCTGAACCTGAATTGTAACCTGTTATTTCCCTAATGAACCCCATAACCATGAGTACTGTCTGTAAGTTCTGTGTGGCCATTGCAATGAACTATCGAACCCAGCAGAGAAGTAGAGTGTTGTGGAAGGAATAGCTGGTATAAGAATTGGTAAAAAGGCTGGAGGATGATGATACGTCTGGCCTCATAGGAATAAGCCTTGGATTGCTGATGGTGATTCTCTCTTCCCCTTGTTAGAGGAGGTCAGAGGAAGATACCACCCACATACTTTATGCACTGGGGAACAGTCAGAGATACCTCCCAGATGTAATCAAATACCTCGCAGGATTGGTTTACTGGGTTTGAAGTATTAGGATCATGGTCTCATGGGATGTCTCCGTCAATCAGCACAACATAGTGGATAAAATTTATGTTCTATATCCTAGTTTGATAAGTAGCATCTGAGGTCCTGAAAGCCTATGAGTGGCTATCTAAGATACAACGATTGGCCTATACTCATCTGAATTAAACCAAAGAATCACAGAAGAAACTAGTCTATGGGATTAATTGCCTACATAAACCATGGCTTCACCTATCCAGTGAACAGAAGAACCAGAAGATGCCAAGCTACCACTACCAACTATTCTAACCAGGACCATAATAGAGGGTTCTGGACAGGATGATTATGGTAGGAGAAAACCATAGAACAAAACTCAAATTCTTAAATAAAACTAGACTTACTGGACTGGCAGAAACTAGGGGAACTCCTGAGACTAATGTCCTGAGATAGCCTTTAAACTTTGAACAGAAGCAGAGGTCACCTTTCCACTAAATAACAGATTGGCTCATGAAGTAAATAATATCACCTGTGAATACTGTGTTCCTTTTAATTTAAAACAAAACAAAAAACAATCATCTACATAAGACGAAATGGTCAACATTTACCCTAAAGCAAAGATGAGAAGGTGAGGAGGGGAGGGAGGCAGGATAGCAATGATCATGAAAACAGAACAACCGGAATGGAAATAATGAGAATATTGCCACAATGTGGAAAATGTAATCAATGTCACTGAACAACTTGTATAGCAATTGGTAAATGGGAATCTAATTTGCTGTGTGAACATTCTCCAAAATTCATTAAAATATTTTTTAAAAAAATAGAGAGACAGGGAGAATACAGTAGATTGATTCCAAATCTAAATGGCAAAAATGAAAGAGTGAGTTTACAACGAGATTGGAATGTTTAGGAAAGAAACTTGACTATTTAAGCAGAGATCTCACATGGGATTATCCAGAAAAAAACATATATTTTAATTATGTTCAAATAAGTTCTTTTAGAAGGATCAGCACAAGGCTGGTCCCTATGAGGCGAAGTTTAAAGATGTCTCAAATGTCCAACTTTTTCAAACTTCTGTACCATTCTAGAATCTCTAACATCAATGCCTTCTCTTCCCCTCTGTACTCTCCCTCCCATTTAGAGTTCTGTATTTCACTGCAATGTCTCACAGAATCATGAACCATGAAGGAAATGGATCATGTGGTTGTGGACGCTGGTAAGTTCCAAATCCATGGGAAATTCTTCCTACTAATGTGATTGCTGGGACTGATGAACTCAAATTGATGAGTTAGATGACTGGCTGCTGTTTCAAGTCTCAAGAACTGGAGGTCAGATGATGATGAACCAGATGCATCATCCTGAGCAAGAAAGCAAACCTTGCCAGAGCATTCATATATATCGAATGCACACTGTACCCTCAAAGAAACTAAAGGTAGTAACTGGAACTATATCCTCTAGTAAGGCAGTCACTCAAGATACATCCCACCCTAATCCTGTGTCATTGACAACTCACTCCAAAATGAGACTATAAAAATAGGCGTAAAGGCTAGGATTTATAATACATCACAAAACAAAGGACTATGGCTCAAAGGGTCATATCAAATAATTCACTGTACAGCAATTACATTAACTGGATAAATTTCCCAGTCTAGCTTTCATATTAGGTTGTATAGATGTCATTATTAAAGGACTATAATGTGCATTAAATTCTATTTAGATAAATTGTGATGGTACAGATAAGGTACTGAAATTCTCATGGTAAAACCTAGTAAATATTTTGGGTACACAGTAGGCCATTTAAGGTTTATTCTCCTATAAAATGGCTCTGGAGATTCACCAGAAAAATTTTGCCATTCAACTTGTTATTGCATAAGCTTCCATCATTGCAATATGTCCTTCCTGCTATGCCCATTTCTTATATATTAATTATTTAGTTAACATTTTAATTTGATGCCTTCTAAATGACATTTTTATGTGATACCCTGATGATTTAGGAAGATACACTAGTGTTATCAGTCATAAGATTTTGAATTTTGGACAGGTCATTTCTGGGAAGATACCTAATTGCATTCTTTTTTGTGAGTTTCCGTTGCAGAGGGTAACTTTGCTTCTTCTTCTTTTTTTTTAACTTTTCCGTATTCTTTGACTGTACCCTATTTGGGTTTTGTAGCCCCCTGTACTCACTTCAGATGTATGTATACATTCACATATGCATACACACACATACATAATATACATGTAATATATATGGTATGGATTTCTCTTGGGTTAAAAAAAAATATGAGACTTATGAAAATATTTTCTTCTTTTCCTCCCTGATCATCAGATTGCCCTCACTCCTGGATTTGGAACATAATCAAGCTGAAAGATGAGATCATGTTTGCAGAGCACAATGAGATCTCAACAAGAATCTTCTCATTTGAGAGGTTTCAATATTCTATGCATTCATATGTCAAAATGTTGAAGAATGAAATCAGGAGTTTGAAAGTTATTTTCAGCATTGGAACTAGACAAAGGGGATAGAGTTTTCCTTTTCTGTATATTTTTTAATGTTCTAAATAATTTATTTTCCCTTGCAAATATGATTCTGTTTCATTTAGAAAAATTGACTCTGTCAACAATATTTATTTGCAAATGCAAATAATTTAGTGCCTTCCTTTTATTTTATTTCATTTTTATTATTATGTGAATCAGTTATTGAATGTTAACTCTTTTCTTCTTATTTTGAAATTGGCAAAAAAATTATGAGGAACTTTTAGACTATTATTTATTAATTGCCTGATTTGCTTTGTTTTCCTTTGTTTCTTTGTCATGTCGATGTACGTAATTATTATTTCTTAATGGTCTGATTTGTTTTCTCAATAGGGAAAGATAGTTTTCCCTTTATGCTTTCTCATGTAATTACACACATACTATATTGCTTAGGAAGCAGAACATATGAGGACAACTTTACATTTTTTTTGCAGATGTTCACCACATGTGGAGTTTAATAAGCATGAGTCAAGAACGCCCCAGCCAATGCTCCTTTGAAAATATTATGTCACTTCATGAAATAGATGTTTATTTTAATAGAATTCTAGGATGGCCATGATGAGATCTTTAGATTTTGTTTTTGTTTTTAGGCAACTCAACCTAAACTAACTGTTGTGAAGATCTATTGTTTTTTCTGTCATTCCACCACCTTGCTTTGTCTGGAAGCAGACCCTGATTTTGTATCGGGGAATCATGTCTTCCCTGACCACTAGTCCTAGTGAGATGACCAAAGTACTCTATCTAGTCTGAACTAGTAAGTCTTCTCCAAGATTTGCTTTATAGCTACTAGGGAAAAGAAAGGAGCTTTGGTAGCGTAGTGCCTAAGGCACTTGACTGCTAACCAGAAGGCTGGCGGTTCAAATCCATCAGCCACTCCTCGGAAGGAAGATGGGGCAATCTACTTCCGTAGTGATACAGCCTTGGAAACCCAAGGAGGGGTCGCTGTGAGTCGGGTCCGACTTGATGGCACATAACAACAACAACAACAGGGAAAAGAAAGAGCTTGTCTTTCTCTAATAGCTACTGGAAAAAAGAAGGAGACAAGCTCTTTCTCTCTAGGCTGTCAAAATGAAAGAATCCCATCAACCTGAAGCTTTCTGTGGTTGTAACGCCAGGCTTCATGGAGGAGGCTTTCTTCTGAATGAGGCCAACACATAGAGGGAACCAGAGCTCTAGCAACGTCTAGCTCTTTCTAAAGCTGGGTCAACCCTTAAAGTTCTCAGTTACTGGAGCCAATACATTCTCTTTATTAAAGCTAATTTGAGTTGGATTTTGATCTCCTGTTAACAAAAAAACTTTGAATATTGCTTTCCAATAAGAAGTGAAAACTATCTACTTAATGCAAGCAAAAGCAACTGGTCAACAGTTCAAACTGAGTAATAGAAAACCTTATTGAAATCTCTTTTGGATAAGTAGTAAGTTTTTGTTGGTTTGGTATCCTAAATTTAGAAAGCTAAAATGACTAACATTTTTTCTGTACCCTAGAGACAAGTGTTAAATAAACCAACTGATTCCAAGGATTATTCAAAGATGTAATTCCAGGTTATGTTAGAGTGTTGGTATAGATTCAACTTAATTACTTACATTGTCAACATTAAGAGGATTATTCGATAGTAATTGATGCCAAGACAAATGATCCTAAGGCCCAGTACTAATAATATCTACAATGCATTGGCAGTCTATGTGCTAAGAAGTGTGCTAAGTCTTAACAGTCATTACATTACATTTAATTCTCATAGAAATCCTAAAAGGTATGTATTATCATTCCCCTTTTACATTTAAGGAACATCGACAGGTTCAGCAATGTGCTTAAGTTCAAACAGCTGGTGAGTAGTAGAACCAAAATCCAAGCCCACATCCTTTGAACTTCAAAGCCTATGCTTTTAACCACTGTGATCACTGTAAGTTTCCATAGTGACGTTCTGAGTTAGCAGTGCTCATTATAGTTTTGTTGAGGCATTATTGGTTCAGTAGAGACCAGGGTGCTATTTCAGCCAATGCACCTCATGTGCAGCCACCACCCATCTGTCAGAGGGGACTAGCGTGTTGCTATGATGCTGAATAGCAGTGGTGCTTTCAGACTAGGTGGACTAGGAAGAAAAGTCTGGCAACCTCCTTCTCAGAATTAGTCAATGATTATTGACTCATTGATTACAACTGTCCAGTCCTCAAGTGATACTGGGGATGGCACTGGATTGTTTTGCTCCATTGTGCATGGGGTCTCCATGAGTCAGGGGCCTACTTGATGGCACGTAATAACAACTATGGTTTTAATGTTAGATTAATCCTTTAAATTTGCCAACCATATATAATAACTGTCAGTTCATAAAAATTCACTCAATTAACCAATTTCTTTTCAACAAATTTTACTGAGTGCCTACTATGTGCCAGCTATATTGTTATTATGTGCCGTTGAGTTGGACCCGACTCAAAGCAACCCCTCCTTGAGTTTCCAAGGCAGTATCACTACGGAAGTAGATCACCCAACCTTCCTTCCGAGGAGCAGCTAGTGGGCTTGAACTGCCAGCCTTCTGGTTAGCAGTCCAGTGCCTTAGGCATTATGCTACCAGAGCTCCTATGAGCCAGCTATAAGAATTTCTAATTCACATGGAGATTCACATCTTATTTCAGAACTCTTATGGATAAATCAAAACTGGTGAGCAACAATGCAATACCTGAATTTTGAAGTTGTTTCTATTACTAGAGAAAGAGGCCCAAGCTGGCATTAAAAATATATATATATATATATATATATATATATATATATATATATATATATATATATATATATATAGTGGGGTAACCTAGTTGGCAGACTACTAGCAGAATTTGGTGTTGTCGCTTTTTCTAAACACTCACAAAACCACGGTGGTTTTGGTAGACTTGGAAGGTATCTCCGCTGATCTAAGGAGATTTTAGGAATAACAAGCAGGAAGAAGAGGGTGCAGAACCTGGCCTCCACCCGTTAGCTGCCACTACACATTTTAATATTAGCAACCTTCCCCATTCATAAGCCAAGAGTCTTATGTGGTTCTGGGCTCCAAGCCCCATCTTGTGGATGTGTGAAAATGCCTTGTTTTCATGTTGACTTCACAGCTGGGAGCTGTATTGGCACTGCAAGTTTGTTTTAACTTCTCACACAGAGAACAAGTCCAGAATGTAATTAATTGAGCCCTTATTTGAAAAACTGTTTGCTAGACCCTAAAAGGATGTAGAAAAATATTCAGAACTAAACTAACTCAAGTAGGACTATGTTCTGTAATGGAGGAGTGAAAAGACGTAAGGATCTGAAGGGAGAGCACCTAGCTTTGACTTTTAGCTAGACCACTTACTAAATATGTGGTCATATTCTCATCAGGAACACTGAGAAGATTAGATAACATAATGTACATGTTAGTATTTTTCTAAGTTTTAAAGAATTGATGTTATTATAAATTGATAGTCGCAGTAATATTGATCCACCGCCCATCTGTCAGTTTGTCATACTGTGGTGACTTGTGTGGAGCTATGATACTGAAAGCTATGTCACTAGTATTTCAAATATCAACAAGGCTACTCATGGTGGGTGAGTTTCAGCAGAGCCGGCAGACTAAGACAAACCAGTTACAAAGGCCTGGTGATCTACTTTCTAAAATCAGCTGATGAAAGCCCTATGGGTCACAACAGAATATTGTCTGATACAGTGCTGGAAGAGGAGCCACTGACATTGGAATGCACTCAGATATATAGTGGCTGCAGAATGGATTTGAGCATACTAAGATCGTGGAGATGATGCAGGACTGAGCAGTGTTTCACTCTGTTGCACTTGGGGTGGCCAAGAATTGGAACCCACTCAACAGCAGCTAACAACCCCTCTGGAAATCCCTTGAGCATCAGTGAACATTTATTACGTGCTTATGTTATGCTGATTTCTATAAAATTTCAAGAACAGTTGAGAATGTCAGCTTAATATGCTTAAATACATTATAAAGATGTATACAATAGTGCTTGTAATGTTCAAATATGTAATGGTATGATTTAAACAAGTAGCTGAGAAAATAATAGATTTAAATCTTTGTCATTTTAATCACATATAATCAAGCAATTTCTAAAAGTTTCCCTCATTTCACTCTGATTTTTGGATGCATTTTCCCTTCATTGTTTATTTGCAGATATTGGTTCTTCCTGTGCTTTGCTTCTGTGCTGGAAAAATGACTTATTTTGCTTTGAAGATCATCTTATGTGTTCCAGATAATCAAATATTTGGATTGATGAAGTTATATGTATTTTCAGATAATTTGAACAAGGAAAATATACACAGTAAAGCTATATATGGTGCTCACTTTGGCATCACATATACTAAAATTGGAATGAGACAGAGAAGATTGGCATGGCTCCTTTGTAAGGCTGACATGCAAATTTTAAAGTTTTCCATATTTTTTAAGAGGCACAGAGTTTTTGTTAAGGGTGATGAAAAAATTTAGAAATGGATTTGGTGATTATTGCATAACATGTGAATGTAATAAAAATGTCACTGGATTGTACACATAAAAATGGTTGAGCTGTTTTGTTATATATATTTCACCACAGCAAAATTTAAAAAAAAAATTCAAGTCTAGTATAAGTATCCTCTTCAGGGTGATTAAGCTAATCAGCAGAAAAGCTAAAAACAAAGTAGGACTGAATCAGAAGGGAAGAATTTTACTTTTACTTTTGTAAACCCATCTATAAGGTTTAAATTATTTTTTTCATATGCATGAATTATTTCCATAATTTACTATGAGTCCAAATCAACTAATGGTAACTGTTGCTGTTTATTTTTTTTTTGTTGTTGTTAAGTGCCGTCGAGTCATTTCCGACTCATAGCGACCCCATGCACAGCAGAACGAAACACTGCCCGATCCCTGCCAGCCCCACAATCCCTGGTATACTTGAGCCCATCATCGCAGCCACCGT
>NW_006921620.1:2186359-2189286 GCF_000298275.1 Orycteropus afer afer | reverse complement strand
TCTTCTGTCTGGGTTCCTGGCTTTTTATCCCCTTCCTCCTGCCCTTCTGGCCTGCTACTCTGGGCGGGCCTGAGTTGCCCCTCCTCACCTAATCCCTTCGGCTGACTGCTCTTTTCTCTGGCTTTCTGGCTTTTAAACCCCTTTCTCCTAATCTTCCCGCTTGCTACTTCGGGCGTCCCTGAGTAGTCTCTTCTCACCTGTAAGCCTGGGGCTGTTTTTTTAGTAATAGTTAAAAATTAATAAATTTTTAATTAACAAATTAAAAAAAAAACAAACATGTGAACACAATTTAATTTTGGGGGGATAATTCAGAAAGCTCCTTTATCATTTAAGGCCTGGTGGTAATTCACCTTCACACAGGAGCTCAGGTGAAGCAACTTAGATATTTGATTCAGATTATAAGGGACAGAGATACACAAACAAAACTAGTTGCTGTGGAGTCAACTCTGACTCCCACTGACCCATGTGTGTCAGAATTGAACTGTACTTCATAAAGTTTTCAATGGCTGACTTTTTGGGAAGAGATTGCCAGGCCTTTCTTCCAAGGTACTTCCGAATGAACTTGAAATGCCAATTTTTCAGTTAGTAACCAGGCACTTATCTGTTTGTGCCACTGAGGTACTCTGACAGAGATACAGTGGTCCCCAAGCCCATTGCTTGACTGAAGGTGGGAGTGAGTTATCAGGTTAGAGAATCTCTTATCAGTTAGTAATGACTAAATTTGAAACTGTTTGTTGGAGGAAGGGGAGACATACATGGGGGAAGAGCCTGAATTTTGCTCCAGAACTCTTTCTCTAAAACATGTGAGCCAGCGGTAGCATTTTGGAACCTGGTTTCAGCAAGTGCCAGTCAGCAGTAAAGGAAATATTTGCTGATGAAATACACTGAAGAAATGGATTTTAAGTCAGGTAATAAATCATGTCTGTACCTTATATCAAGATTTTCCAAACTGTCTTCTGTAGAATATTAGTTGAATGGATATTAATTTTAGAAAGGATTCTGGGGTCAAACAATTTGGAAAACAAAGTGTTAAAAAGAGTTAAATGGGATTCTTTACTACTGAACTTCTCAGAAGTATTATTATGTTAATGTTAATATTAATGTTAAACAGGTCACTGTGAAATTGATTCCAACTCATGGCGATACCATGTGAGTCAGGGTGGTACTGTGCTCCATAGGGTTTTCAATAGCTGATTTTTTGGAAGTAGGTCACCAGGGTTTCTTTGTGTGAACTTGAACCTCCAACATTTCAGTTAGCTGCTGAGTTAACCATTTGCACTACTAGAGACTCCAACATGAACATTACTATGCAATATTAATATTTAATGTTAATCAGGCATTAACATTAAAAATTGATGTTTAATATGTTGATATTAATGTTGATGTGTTGATTAATATTCACATTAAAATATTAATAGGTTTGAGAAATGTTGCCCTACATCACAAAAGGTGTGATATTTTTGTCAGGTGTTTTCTCGAGACCGTCACGTCTTTTCATTTCTTCTAAGTTTGAGCTGAAGCCCCTCTGTTTCACATGAGCACCACTGGGGAACACTTCCAGAGAGATGAGCCGAAGTACTATTAACATTTGTTATTTTAAGATACTGTTTAGCTCTGGGGAGCTCTGGTGGCACAGTGCCTAAGGCATTTGACTGCTAACAAGAAGGCTGGTGGTTCAAAGCCATCATTCATTCACTTCTTGGAAGGAAGATTGGGTAATCTACTTCCACAGAGATACTGTCAGGGAAACCCAAGGGGGGGTTGCTATGAGTTGGAATCAACCCGACGGCAGTGAGTTTGGTTTTGGTTTGATTCTGCTTTGCTGATTTCCTGGCTATTTTCAAACAGAGAGCATTAATGTTGAACCGTCTTGTGAATTTTGCAAGGGTATCAGTGCTGCTATTGGCACTAACATAAAAGAGTAAACCAAGGACAGGAGAGTCTCCAGGAATAGTTACCTAGGTTAAAACATTAACATTAGAAGTGTTTGATTTTGAACCTGAAAAGAGGTATCATCAATCTGTCATTGCCAGAGATAATGTAATTAATAGGGAAAAAAAAAAGTATTTTTTTAATTGTGATTTGAGTGAAACTTTATAGAGCAGATTGATTTTTCACTCAACAATTCATACACATTTTGTTTTATGACATTGATTGCAATCTCCACAATGTAACGGCACTCTTCCCACTTCTTCCCTGTGTTTGCCGTTTCCATTCATCCTTCTTTCCTATCCCTTCCTGCCTCCTGAGCTTTATCCTGGGCAAGTCCTGCCCTTTTGATCTGATATGGTTGATTGTTCTAATGAATGTGTACTTCCCTGGTTTTACTGTTTACCTTATAAGCTTGTCTATCATTTGGCTGAAAGTTGAGCAATGGAGGTGAGTTCAGTTCCAAGTTTGAAGGGTGTCTAAGAGCAATAGTCTTGGGGGTTCCACCAGTCTCTATCAGACCAATATGCCTTGTCTTTTCATGATTTTGAATTTTGTTCCACATTTTTCTCCAACTCTATCTGGGACCTCCATTTGTGATCCCTTTCAGAGCAGTCAGCAGTGATAGCTGGCCACCATCTAGTTCTTCTAGGCCCAGGGTAGGAAAAAATGTGTTGACCATGTATTTTAAATCTCTTTTTTTAAGGCATATTTACCTCTTTAGAACAGCACTATTTCTGAAATGCTCTTTCTGAAATTACCTTTTGCCATACCTTTATTTATTCATTCATTAAGTATTGAGTATCTACTATTTGTCAAACATTGGGTTGAACACCAATGGTATTTGTTTTGCTGTCATATATAAGAAGCATTTTTTTTGTTTTGTTTTGTTTTTTTTATTAGAATTTGGGTGAAGATTTACAGAGTAAATTCACTTTTCATACAGCAGTTCACATATACTTTGTCTCATGTCATTGACCAAAATTTACAATGCAACA
>NW_006921620.1:2172657-2177248 GCF_000298275.1 Orycteropus afer afer | reverse complement strand
TAGGGTGGAGGGTCGACAAAAGAGGCGGAGGCCTTCAACAAGATGGATTGACACAGTGGATGCGATGATGGGCTCAAATATAGCAGGGATCGTGGAGCTGGCGCAGGATCGGGCAGTGTTTCGTTCTGCTGTGCATGGGGTCACTATGAGTCGGAAACAACTGACAGCACCTAACAACAACAAATAACACACACACACACACACACATACACATATACTCATTTTATTGTGCTTCACTTTATTGCACTTTGCAGATATTGCATTTTTTAACAAATCGAAGGTTTGTGGCAACTCTGCATCAAGCACATTTATTAGCACCATTTCCCCAACAGAATGTGCTCATTTTGTGTCTCTGTGTCACATTTTGGTCATTATCACAATACTTCAAACTTTTTCATAATACAGTTGCACACTTAACAGACTACAAACCAAAAAAACCAAAACAAAACAAAACCCAAACCCACTGCCAGTGAGTCGATTGCAACTCATGGCAGCCCCCATTGGGTTTCCCAGGAGGTAAATCTTTATGAAAATTGATTGCCTGGTCTTCCTTCCATGGAATTGCTGTGGTGGGTTTGAACCACCAACCTTTTGACTAGCAGTCAAATGCTTAGGCATTGTGCCACCAGAGCTCCTTTAACAGACTACAGTATAGTATAAATATAATTTTATAGGCACTAGGAAACAAACAAAAAATCCATTTGACTTTTTTTTATTGCAAAATTTGCTTTATTGTGGTGGTATGGAACCAAACCTGCAATATCTCTGAGGTATGACTGTAAATATACATACATATGTACACATACATGCTCATACACATACACATACATATCCATCTGTCAGTTTATTGTATTATGCTGGCTTGCATGTTGCTGTGACACTGGAGGCTATGTCACTGGTATTTCAAATATAAACAGCGCATCAGGATCACCCATGGTGAACAGGTTTCAGTGGAGCTTCCAGACTAAGACAGACTTGGAAGAAAAGCTTGGTGATCTACTTTTGAAAATTAGCCAATGAAAACCTTATGGATCACAACAGAACATTGTCAGGCTCTCTTGCTTTAGATACATCACCAGGAAAGACCAATTGCTGCAGGAGGACATCATGTTTAGTGAAGTAAAGGGCCAACGAGGTAGAGGGAGACCCTTGGTAAGATGGATGCCATGATGGACTTGAACATGCCAGTGACTGTGAGGATGATGCAGTGATAAAGAACTGGCCAGTGTTTCATTCTGTTGTATATAATGTCACCATGAGTCAGAGTTACCTTGATGGCAACTAACAATAACTTCATGTGTGTGTATACACACACACAGACACACACATATATGTATATGTGTATATATATATAGATTTATATATATATATATGTGTGTGTGTGTGTATATATATATATATATATATATATATACACACCCACACATATATATAGTTGCTAGTTCTATGTATACATATATACACACATGCACGTGCGCAAATATTGCTCACAGACACTGGGATTATACACATTAATTCATGGAAGTGGTAGCCACTGAAGAGACTGGGAAGGGAATTAGTCTTAACTTTGGTTGGAGGCAGTGTCAAGTGGGCCTACATTTTACCTCTAATGTTTTATTTTTTGTATAAAAACATGACCGTAATTTGCCAAACCTTAACAATGATTGATTCTTGTTTTTGACATATAGATGTTGAATTCTTTGTATTTCTACCTATTTTGAAGATTTCTTATAGACAAGATCTATTCTTTCTTTTGGAGATCAGTCTTCTGCTTTGTGCCTAGGTTTGGTCAATTGTGCACATTTCAGCCTGTACAATAGTAATAAATGGCTCTTGGAACAAAACATGCATAGTCCTCTGTATAGCTGCCCAGCACATTCTCACCAAGCCAGCCTAAAAATAACCAAAGGATAAAAGTATTATTGGACAGAAGGCTCCTTGGTTGACCTTCAGCAGTTTTGGATTGTCCATTCAGTTAATCTTGTCACAATTATATAATTATAAGGTTGGTTTGAGCTTAATGATCCGACATATACAAGGAGAATAATGCTGTAACTGTAATTATGCTACATCAGAGCTCTCATGACATGATAGTTTTCTAATGTTTCTACCTGAGGTTTTCCTAAAGATAGCAAAGATTTTTTAAAAATGTTTTTCAGATCTACCAACCTTTCTCATTAATAGACCTGTGCTGAAGTATTTGTTGATGTTGTATCTCTACCACATAAAACCCTAGTGCTATACCACACCCTAAGCAGCTACAGTTTGATAGTACAATACCTCCCAAGCAGCAGAACTGTAGACATCTATTGAAAAGATCATTTATACCTTCCTCAGAAAGAGTCTCATAAGCTGAAATACCAGTTAGTAAAATGCATAAGAAAGAGAAATACAAGTAGGTAAGTATACAAGTGCACTCAAGTGACACTCAAAATTCCAGCTGAGTTGAACTGGGAGTTGTTTAGGAAAAGTCAAATATCTAAAGAACCAGTTTGGGTGCCTCAACCTGTCTTTCTTTTCTTCTCCTTCTTCTTTTTTTTTTTTTTTAAGATACATACCATTTCACTCTCTGAGAAAAACAAGTTGAAAGGGATTCATATCCAACACAATGAAATCTGAGACTATTCCTGGTCAAATGCAAAGTTGTAGTTCAGCATTCTCCTTGAGGTTTCTTCTCCCCAAATTTTGTATTTTAAAGAATATTAAGCCTAGAATAGAGTTTGAAGAACACCTAAGGACATTGTGAAGTTACTTGGTGCAATGAAAAACTGGGAACTAATTCATCTGAGGAAAAACTCAAAACACACCTAATTTTTGTGCTTGTTTTTAAAAATGTGCTCAAAGATCATACATGTGTATATTATATTCATGCATTTAAATGTAATAAAATCATATGGTAATCTCAATAGCCCCATATGCATGTGAGAGCTGGACAATGAATAAGGAAGACTGAAGAAGAGTTGATGCTTTTGAATTGCAGTGTTGGCAAAGAATGCTGAAGGTACCGTGGACTGCTCAAAGAACTAACAAATCTGTCCTGGAAGAAGTGCAGCTGAGATGCTCCTTGGCAGCAAGAATGGCCAGACTTTGTCTCATCTCCTTTAGTCATGTTGTCAGAAGGTACCATTTTCGGGACAAGGATATCACGCCTGGTAAAGTGAAGGGTCAGAGAAAAAGAGGAAGGCTCTCAGCAAGATGGACTGACACAGCGGCTGCAACAATGGCTTCAGGGACAGCAAGGATAGTGAGGCTGGCATCGGACTGGGCAGTGTTTCGTTCTGTTGTGCATGGGGTTGCTATGAGTTGAAAATGACTTGACAGCACCTAACAACAACAACAACAATAGCAGAAAATTTGGTAAAAAGAGAGAAAAAAAAAGAGTAAGAAGTAAAAGCTATACAGAATGCATAAAATCCTGGAGAACTTTTTTTTGTGTATGTGATTTGGGTGAAAATTTACAGAGCAAATTCACTTTCCATACAGCAGTTCACATACACTTTGTCTCATGACATTGACCACAATTTATCAAAATGCAACAGCTCCTCTCCCACTTCCTCCCGATAATTACCTCTTCCCTGTGTCCATTCCTCCATGCCCTCCTGCCCCCTGAGCTGTCTCCCTGTGCGTGAACAGCCCTTCTTTCTCTCATGATTGTTCTCTTCAAGGAGTGTATCTACCTCAGGTAAATGTTCAATTCATGTGCCTGTCTTTTGTTTGGCTGGAAGCCACAGGTATGCATTCAATTCCAGACCTGAAGGGCAGCTAGGGGCCATAGTCTCAGTGGTTCCACCAGGCTCTATCAGACCAGCAAACCTGGTCCCACCCCCTTTTCTTTTTCTCCAAATGATTTTGAGTTTTGTCCACATTGTTCTCCCTCTCTATCCAGGATCTCCTACATAGATCCTCTTCCAAGTGGTTGACATTGGTAGCCAGGCACCATCTAGTTCTTCTGGTCTCATAGTCGTATAGGCTGCAGATTGCATGGTGTACCAGTCACTAGGACTGATTTTATCCATGAATTTTTTGTTTTCTTCGTTCTTCTTTGCTCTGGATAAGGAGAGATCCATAATTGCATCTAGATGGCAGCTTGCAAGCTTTTAAGATCCCAGTAGCTACTCACCAAAGTAGGAGGTGGAACAATGTTTTGTGTAGTATGTTATGCCAATTGAGCTTGGCATAACATACTACACAATGTCCCCTGAGACTATGGTCCTGAGCCCACAGGTTCAACTACTTGGTCCCTCTGGGTAGCTAACAGTGACCAAGCAGTGACTGCCACCTTGCCTCTTGTTAGCTCTACTATACATCTGGGAATTCAGATCATACATATAAACTTATAGGATCATTGTCTGCAACCCTATACATGTTCTTGTGTACACTCCCCACTTCATAGACATACCTACTAGTTCAGCCTGTCCACCCATCTATCCACCTGTATACCCATGTTTTCCTTCACTGACAACGCAGTACTGTATGTGCAGAAGTGTTCATCTTTGTTGTCTGTACCTCCCATGTACCTCTCTATGTCTTTCTCTTCCTCAATGCCACCATATTGATCACTCACATTTGGTATATTGCCCTTCTCTTCACC
>NW_006921620.1:2168198-2169847 GCF_000298275.1 Orycteropus afer afer | reverse complement strand
CTTTTTGTGTATGGTGTGAGGTACAGATCTTGTTTCATTTTTCTGCAAATGGATCTCCAGTTTTGCCAGCACCATTTATTAAACAAACATTCTCTTCCTGGGGAACTTTTGTTTACTTAATTATTTTTACAGGTTCTGAACAATTGGTTTGCTTGATTTTTGAAACAGAATTAAAGGTGTTTTAACATTCTATAGAGAAAGCTTAAGGGGGTGTGAAGGTGGAAATTATGTTATCCTTTCTTAAAGGGAAAAAGGGAATGGGGAGGGAGAGGACTAAGTCAAGGAATACTTTCTTCCTCTCTCACATTGGGGGCAGGGCCAAAGACTCTTAAGACCTGTTTCTCCTTAGAAGCAAGGATAACAAAACTTTGCCAAACATGATGTTGTTTTCTAGGCATTGGTCTTTCCTGATAACATATCCAAAATAGGCATGATGAAGTTTTATTATCCTTGCTTCTCAGGGGCATTTTGGTTTTATTTCTCCTAAGACTGATTTATTCATTCTTCTGGCAGTCTACAGAGCTATCAAAATTATATGGGTTAAAAAGTAAATAGGTTAGAGATGATGTTAGTTTTGACTGCAGTGGTAGCAGCAATGGAAATAGTGAGAAGTGGCAATTTGAAGATATAGCCAACAGGACTGGCTGATGTATTGGTTATGGGGCATGAGAGTGAGAAGCCAATGATGACCTATATGTGTTTGGGCTGAGCCACTGGGTGAATGATGGGGCTATTTACTGAGATGTGGAAATCAAGAGTTTACTCTGCACAAAATGATAATATGATACCACTTATATGAAACAGGTGAATATATAGAGACCAAAGTTTATTAGTGGTTATTAGGAATGGAAGAAAGGGGGAAAGGAGGAGTCAACCCTTAAGGAGAACTGAGTTTCTGTTACTGAGGTGGTGGAGTCATTTGGAAACAGCAGTGATGGTTGCACACCATGATGAAGATAATCAATGCTACTAAGTTGTACATGTGAAAATAGTTTAATTGGCAAATGTTTTGTTAGATATATTTTTACCACACACAAAACATTCAGTTTTTGACATCTTACATTTGATTTTGCTATTGAACAAATCAAGTGGAGATGTTGAGAAGGCAATTGCATATATACAAGTTTGGAGTTCAGAGATTCAGGATGAACATAAAAATTTGACAATCTTCAATTAAATACATTTAAAGAGGTTGTTCTGGATGATAGTATGCTGACAGAAATTAGCAACAGAGAAGAGAAGAGGACTAAGAACTATGCTCTAGCATAAGTCAACATTTAAAACTTGGAGACAGGAAGAAGATACAGCCTTGGAAGTTGTCATGGAAGGCACAATCAGTGAGTTAGGAGGGAGATTACTACTGCATAGTATCCCTGCAGCCAAATAAAACATCTTAAGGAGGAGGGAGTGATCTCCTAGGTTATAAGATACTGAGGGGACAAGTAAGATAAAAACTGAAAGTTGGCCATTGAATCTGGTCTCAAGGTGACCTTGACTAGTGTGGTATGACTGGATCTAGTTGAGGAGGAGATGATAGGTGAAGAAGCACAACAAAAAATACAGACATCTCTTTTGGAGAGTTTTATGATAAAGAAGAGTAGACACATGAGTATAGTTGGTATATGGGGTCAAGTTAGTTTTTTTTTTTT
>NW_006921620.1:2160416-2167878 GCF_000298275.1 Orycteropus afer afer | reverse complement strand
TTCCGAGGAGTGGCTGGTGGGTTTGAACCACCAGCCTTCTGGTTAGCGGTCAAGTGCCTTAGGCCTTATGCTACCATTTCCTTCTAAGGGCTTTAATATTCTCTGTAAAATAAAAAGCAAGGTCATCAGCTAAATTTTAGGAGGAGGAGACAGTGTTGAACATTTGAGGAGAGAGAAGTAAAATAAACATGGAGAGTAGGAGACTAAGCTGATAAGGAAAATATAGCAGGATTACTGAGTAGTGCAAAGGGCCCACTGAAGATTGTGGTAATAAAGTTAAGGTGAAACCAGTTATGTGCGAAAGTGATAGAACCGATAAATTAAAGATCCTAATGGGGTTAAAAAAAATGTTGGAACAGGGATCCTACTAGAGGAAATGAGTTAGAAAGATAGAGATTGGTGGTAAAAGAGAAATATTTGAAATTTGAGTTTTGGGAGATGAAGCAGTTATTGCTAATGAAAATGACCTGGGCTTGATAGTAATACTAGGTAACCAAACTAAAAAAAAAAAAAAAAAAAAACCAAACTCGCTGCCATTGAGTCAAACCTGACTCACAGTGACCCTTTCTTGGGTTTCTGAGATGGCATCACTATGGAAATAGATTGCCCAACCTTCCTTCTAAGGAATAGCTGATGGGTTTAAACTGCCAAGCTTCTGGTTAGCAGTCAAATGCCTCAGGCACTATGCTACCAGAGCTCCTAGGTAACTAAACTAGGATAGAAGAAAAGGTCATTGGAGGTGAGGAAGTCAAGGAACTGAGAGGCTAGGGTTTTCCAGAAGTAGAAGATAAAAGGGGGTTTTTACTGCTGATTTAAAATAAATTTCACAAAGCAAATTGGAAAGGTTTGGAAGGGTGTGTATGTGTGGGTGTGTGTAGTCAAGTTAGGAGAGGTACAGTATCATATGGTGATTAGGGTCCAGGTAATGAGGGATGATTTGGGAGATTCAGATTTCTTAGGGATACTGATATAAACAGAAATATGAGGTTCTCATGGTTTCCTCTCAAGGGGAGGTAATTTATCCTGTTCTAATTCTAACCTCCTTCTTGGGACACTCTTTCAGACACTCTTGCTTTATAGACTCAACGCATCCTTTTGTCAATGTTTGGAATGTTTTTTTTCCATTCTCTGTGTCCACTGAAGTCTCAGCTCATTTCTTACCTTGTTCTGATCATCCCAAAGGAACTATATCCCTCATCTGAGACAGTCTCACTTGATAGTTAATGTATAATACATTCACTGTTCCTTAGTTATCTTTTCTTTTTTTTTTTTTTTTTGTATTTCCTATCACCCATATGTCTCGGAAGGAAGGTTGGGCAATCTACATCCATAGCATCTACTGCCTCGGAAACCTAAGGAGGGGTCGCTATGGGTCAGACCCGACTGGATGGCAGTGCATATCACCCATAGGTAGGAGCTCTGGTGGTGTAGTGCCTAAGGCATTTGACTGCTAACCAGAAGGCTGGCAGTTCAGACCCATCAGCCACTCAGAAGACAGACTGGGTAATCTACTTCTGTAGAGATAATGCCTTGGAAACCCAAGAAAGGGTCACTATGAGTTGGATCCAACTTGATGGCAGTGAGTTTGGTTTTTTTTTTCCTTATCACCCATAAGTATCTTTCATCTCTTAATATAGTTGAGCAAATTTCAATGAATATTGGTTGGGTTTTGGTTCATGGAAGAAGCTAACATCTTTCAGAAAGCAGCATTAATTTTATGAGCAAACGGGGGAAACTTTAAAGGGATTTTAGTTAAAATGTTTTTTCTCAAATGTTAACAATGTGTGGACTCTTTTTATATTTTCTCTTGTGCACCTCTCCATATCTTCCTTGTCCTTAGTGTTATTGTGCTGGTCACCCACTTTTGGTATATTGGCTTTCCCTTCACTCAAATAAATATGTGCTTCTTACTTAGCTATCAATTTTTCCTTCCCTCGCATCCCATTCCTGGTAACCAAGAAAGAAAGTTTCCTTTCATATATAAACCTTTTCTTGACTTTCTACAATAGTGGACTCATATAATATTTGTCTGTCTGTGAATGGCTTAGTCCACTTAGCATAATATTCTCCAAGTTCATCTATGTTATAAAGTGTTTTATGGATACTTAATTATTTTTTAATGTTGCATAGTATTCCATTGTGTGTATGTACCATTCATCTGTTGATGGGCACTTGGGTTTCTGTCTCTGCTATTGTGAATAGTGCTGTGATGAACATGGGTGGGCATGTATCTATTCATGTCTTAGCTCTCACTTATCTAGGATATATGCCTGTAATGGGATTGCCAGATCAAATTGTATTTCTATTTCCAGCTTCTTAAGGAAATCCCATACAGTTTCCACAATGATTGTATTATTTTATAGTCCCATCAGCAGTGTATGAGAGTTCTAATCTCTTCACATCCTCACTGGTATTTGTTTTCTCTCTTGTTGAACTTTGCTGTTGTTGCTGGGGTGAGATGATATATGTCCTTTATTATTTAAGGAATTTCCTGTCTATTCCTATTTTGTTGAGAGGTTTTTTTTTTTTTTTTTAACTCAGGAATGGGTGTTGGATTTTATCAAATGACTTTTCTTCATTGATTGATAGAATCATGTGGTTCTTTTCTTTTATTTTATTTACGTGATGGATTATGTAGATTGTTTTTCTAATGTTGATCCATTCTTGCATATCTGGTATGAATTCCAGTTGGTGATGGTGGATTATTTTTTTGATGTAGTATTGGATTCTATTGACTAGGATTTTGTTGAAGATTTTTCTGCATATATTCATGAAGGATATTGGTCTGTAATTTTGCTTTTTAGTGGTGTCTTTGTATGGCTTTGGTATCAGGGTTATGCTTCCTTCATAAAATGAATTTGGGAGATTTTTATCTTTTTCTATGTTTTGGGTAGTTTGAGTAGGAATGGTGTCAACTCTTCTCTGAATATTTGGTAGAATTTGTTAGTGAAGCCATCTGGGCCAGGACTTTTTGTTTATAATTTTCTTTCTTTTGTTTTTTTAATGACCTGGTCACTTTCTTCTGTTATAAAAATGTTCAAATGTTCTACCTCAGTCTTTGTTAGTGTAACTAAGTAATGTGTTTCTAGAAATCTGTCCATTTCTTCTAGGTTTTCAAATTTGTTGGAGAACAGTTCTTCATAGAATCCTGATATTATCCTCTTTATTTCAGTTGGTTCTGTTGTGATATTGCTCATTTCATTTCCAATTCATATTATTTTTATCTTCTCCTTCTTTTCCTTTGTTAAATGTGCCAGTGTCTTGGCAATTTTATTAATATTTGCAAAGAACTAACTTCTAGTCTTGATTTTTCCTATTTTCTCTTTTATTTCTTCTTGAATCTTTATTATTTTTTTCTTCTGGTGATTGTAGGCATTTCTGCTACTGTTTTTCTAATTGTTGGAGATTGTGGTAAAGTTATATGTCAACTTGGCTGGGCCTGGTTGAGTGTCTGGGCAGCCGGTGGTAGTTATTCACCATGATGAGACTGGCAATCAACTCCATGGTGGGATATACCACAAGCAGCTGAGTAGTTGCTTTAGGGATGTGGTCTGCTTCCTGTATATAAGAACCAGATTTGGGAATGGTCTCTAGCTTATGACACCCTTGAACCCTGCATGTAGCAGAGTCATTGTTCAACAGCTTGTCATGCTCTGCTGATCTTGGGACTTCTAATGGACTTGAATTAATGGCCTGCCGTGTGGTTTGATAATATCAGGACTATACCTTGTTACTTGTTGACCTTGGGTTTGTCAGCCTTAGCAGCCAGCAGCTGAGTGAAGAAAAGCCTCTAGCTCCAGTGGGCTGGGAGCAGGAGGCAGAGCTGAAGCCCAAGGTTGAGGCGCTTTCACCCAGCCCCTAGAGCCTGACACTTTGAACTCGGACTTAAAGCCTCCAAATTGTAAGAACAAACTCCTGTTTGTTAAAGCCATCCCATTTGTGGTATATTCTTGTAAGAGCAGCACTAGGTAACCAGAACAAAGATGTTGGGTTAAGGTATTTATTTTGGCTCTTCTTTTTTGATGTGTACATTTATTATTATAAATTGCCCTCTGAGCACTGCTTTTGCTGTGTTCTAAAGATTTTGGTATGTTGTGTTTTCATTCTCTTTTGATTCAAGGAATTTTAAAACATCATTTTTTATTTCTTCTTTTACCTAGTAGGTTTTCTTTTTAATTGTGAATTGGGTGAAAGTTTATAGAACAAATTCATTTTCCATATAACAGTTCATACATACTTTGTTTCATGACATTAACTATAATTCCCATGATGCAACAGCTCTCTTCCCACTTCTTCCCTCTGGTAACCCTTTCCCTGTGTCTTTCCTTCCTATTCATTTCTGCCCTCTGAGCTATCTCCCTATGCAAGTATTGCCTTCTTGTCTCCCATGGTTGATTTTTATAAGGAATGTACCTACTTATTGTAAATGTTCACCTTATATGCCTGTCTATTGTTTGGCTGGAAGCCATAGGAGTGAGTGATCTAAAGGGTCACTAGGGGCCTTTTGGGGGTTTCACTAGTCTCTTCTCTTAGACCAGTAAGCCAGATCCTTTTTAAAATAAATTCTGAAATTTGTTCTACATTTTTCTTTCACTTTATCTGTGATCTCCTATTTTGATCCTTTTCTAAGTGGTTGACAGTGGTAGCTGGGCACCATCTAGTTCTTCTGATATCTAGGTCATGTAGGCTGAGGTCCCTATATCCACTAGTCCATTGGTCTAATTGTTTCCACTTGTCTTTGGTTTTCTTTATTCTTCTTTACTCTGGATAAGGAGAAGCCAGTTGTTGCATTTTAGATGGCCCCTTGAAAGCTTTTAAGACCCCAATTGCTACACACCAAAGTAGGATGTAGAACAATGTTTTATGTAGTATGTTATGCCGATTGAGCTTGATGTCCCCTGCAACCACAGTCCCAAGCTCACAGATGCAGTGACTCACTCCCTAAGGGTGTTTGGCCATGGCTAAGAAGTTATCATAACTTTTCCCTGTTAGCTCTATTATATATATGAACATTCTTATAGCACATACAAATATGTATGTAGAAATATCGGATGCCCAACTTATGTATGCTCATGGGTATATTCCCTTTTGCCTAGACATATTTGATCATTTCACCTCTCTACCTATTACTGATAATGTTAATGATAATAGTGTATAATAGTGTTTATCTCTGTTGTCTGTACTTCTTGTGTACCTCTCTGTGTCTTCCTTTTCCTTAGTATTATTGTGTTGGTCACTTGCTTTTGGTATATTGCCTTTTCCTTCACCCAAATCAATACTTTTATCTTACCTATCTAGCAATTTTCCCTCCCCTTACCCAGTAGTTTTTGAGAGGGGTGTTATCCAGTTTCCATGTGTTTGCTTTTTTCTTTGATCTTCCTATCGTTGATTTCTAATTTTATAGCCTGTGCTCTGAGAAGATATTTTACAGTATTTTGATGTTTTTAAATATATTCAGGCATAATTTGTGCCCTAACATATGGCCTATTCTGGAAAATGTTCCATTTGTGCTGGAAAAGAATGTATATTGTGCTGTTGTTGGGTGAAGTGCTGTGTATATAAGATCAAGTTGGTTGATTATATTGTTTAGTTCTTCTGTGTCTTTGTTGGGTTTTTTTTCTAGTTGTTCTATCCTTCATTGAAAGTGGTGTATTAACATTTCCTTCTATTACTGTGGAATTATCTATTTCTCTTTCCAATTCTGTTAAAGTTTGATTCACTTATTTTGGGGCCTTTTCATTAGGTGTGTAATAGACACTTTTTATAGAGAAAAATTCTTAAGAACTTCTGTGAATATGTTGTCTATTTGAAAAGCACTGACATAAGAGACTGAAGTCTTCTATTATGGGAAAGTCTATTGGAAAGTCTATGGGATAGTACATTGACAAAGAGAGAGAGAGAGAGAGAGAGACAAAAACAGATTTTTTCAAAAAAAGATTATCATTGGAATGAAGACACACACAAACACACAAAAAAAGTTATTTAACTCATTTCTGGACTGTGAAGAATATGGATGCAGGACATAGTTGAGAAACTCTCCTTCTTCTTGAAAGAAGCTAAGGAAATGTCATAGTAGGTAATTTTACAACACTTACATGGAAATAACCATTTCCAAAATACATTAGGAAACATACAGCAGGAGCTGATACAGTGTAAGAGATTAATAGAAAGTAATAGCAACCACCACCACCACCCTCAACTGAGAGGCAATAACAATAATAGTAATAATAAGATAATTTGGGAATTTTAGAAGTAGAGTGTCCCAGTTTCTTATACTTGTTGAAATGAAGACAGATTTGTTCTTTTGAGTGTTAATTGTGTGTTAAGGGGCACTAGAAAGGAAAGGATTAATTAATTGGATTTGGAATAAAGCATTTCTCTGAAGTTGCCTTGGTTAATATTTATAAGCATTGTGAACTATTTGAATGAAAGATATCCCACAGGTGCAACTCAAAATGAATAGTAATATGTATTATAGTTCTTTTTGTTATGTACTGGTATTGCCTTTGAGTTATTATGGACACCAAGGCTCAGCTGCAAACGAAAGGATTGGTACTTGGATCTGCTATTAAAGCTAAAATCTTTGGTTGCTTTAATTGTACTTTTATAAAAGGGAAAAAATCATTCCATTATTTTTGGTAAAAATGACACATGCTCATTATGAAACAATCAAGCATGGATAAGATGTCAGCCGCAGGGATCCAGGTGAGGAGAGGGAACTCAGGCATGCCCAAAGCAGCAGGGTGGGAGAGTAGGAGAAAGGGGATTAAAAGGCCCAGGAACCAGGACAGAGGAGCAGTAAATGACAGGGATCCAGGTAAGGGTGGTAGGAGAGGTTTCCAACAGGAAGACAAACTTGTCTGTCCATTTGTCCTACTGTGGTGACATGTTGATGTGAGTTTTGAGGCCAGCAGGATGCACATAGTGCACAGGGATCAGCCCAGCTTACAGACTGAGACAGACCAAGAAGAAGGAAGAGGCTGTCCACTTCTCAAAGAATTGGCCAGGGAAAATCTTATAAATAGCAATGAAACACTGTCTGATACATTACCGTGCAACTTTATGAATAGTCCAATTAGGTTAGAAGGCTCTCAAAATAGGACTGGGAAAGAGCTGCATCATCAGATTAAACCCAGCCTTACTCATATGGATAAGGTAAAGCTTTCGAGACCTCCATTTGCTGATGTGGCACCACTCAAATTGAGGAGAAATAGCTGCAGACATCCATTAACCATCGGAACATGGAATATATGAAGTACAAATCTAGGAAAATTGAAAGTTGTCAAAAATGAAATGGAATGCATAAAGATTGATATCCTTGACATTAGTGAGCTGAAATTGACTGGTTTGGGCCATTTTGAGTCAGACAACCATATGATCTACCATGCCAGGAATGACAGTTTGAAGAGGAATGATGTGGCATTCATCATCACAAAGGATGTTTCAAGATCTGTCCTGAAGT
>NW_006921620.1:2154740-2158256 GCF_000298275.1 Orycteropus afer afer | reverse complement strand
CAAGTAAGGATGACTTGAGGCACTTACTGATGAAGGTTGAAGAATACAGTCTGCAGTATGGATTATGTCTCAATATAAAGAAAACAAAAATCATCACAACTGGACCGATGAGCAGCATCACAATAAATGGAGAGAAGGTTGAGGTTGTCAAAGAATTCACGTTGCTTAGTTCTACAATCGATGCCAATGGAAGCAGCAGTCAGGACATTAGACAATGCATAGCACTGGGAAGGTCAACTGCGAAAGAACTGTTTCAAGTGCTGAGAAGCAAGGATGTCTCCTTGAGGACTAAAGTGCGCCTGACACAAGTCATAATATTTCCAATCGCCTCGTATGCATGTGGGAGCTGGACACTGAATAAGGAAGACCAAAAAAGAGTTGATGCTTTTGAGTTATGGTGCTGGTGAAGAATGCTGAAAGTACTATGGACTGTTAAAAGAACTAACAGATCTTTCCTGGAGGAAGTGCACCTGAAATGCTCCTTGGAAGCGAGAACGGCCAGACTTCATCTCACCTACTTTGGTCATGTTGTCAGAAGGGACCATTCCCTGGAGAAGAATGTCATGGTTGGTAGGGTGGAGGGTCGATGAAAGAGGGGAAGGCCTTCAACAAGATGGATTGACAAGGTGGCTGCCATCATGGGCTCAAGTATAGCAGGGATCATGGAGCTGGCGTGGGTTTAGGCAGTGTTTCGTTCTGCTGTGCATGGGGTTGCTATGAGTTGGAAACAACTTGGTGGCACCTAACAGCAACAACAAGATGTTGACTGTGAGGATGAGATGGTCCTCCCCACCCATCTCTGCTCTATGCAAGCCTCTCAGAATTTAGACACAACCCCTGGACAGAGAAGTTGAGGGAAAACCATCAATTGACTAAAGGAACTCACAATGGAAATTCAGTTCAGTTTTAGATATTTAAAAAGTCATATTTCTGTCATGTTTGAGTGGTGGGATGAGATTTATAACATTTAGATAATCATACATGTTCTGGGTGTCCCTCTTCTTTTGTTGGTCCCCCTGAGCATAGAATAATATGTCACAGACCATGATTTTTTTGTCTTGTCCTGGCTCAAAACAAATAAAAACCTGAAAAACAAAAGATGGGGGCTAGCTCCCTGTAGGGCAGCTCTGAAGTTGGGAGTGGGAGCAGAGTACTCCCTCTAGAATCCCAGCTACTATTTGAGGGATAGCCACAGCCCCTATGGAGCTAAGACCACAGGGTTCTCTGGGAGTTTTGCTGTCACTTTTAATCAGTGTGAGGTTTCCTGCCTTGTCAGAAGCCCTGCAGAGGTAGAAATTGAAGATGTATTGTGGAAACCTCCAATGGAGGTTCTTGCTCTGGCACAGGAAATGTCAAGTTTGCAAGAACTCTTGCTTTCTGTAAAGGAATTTGCTTTGAGTTTTTAAATTCTAAATTCTCCAAGGAATTCCATAGGCCTAAATCTGATGTTCCCCACAACTGGGCCAATAAGCAACATCCTGATAAATGGAGGATTGAAGTTGTCAAGGATTTGATTTCCCTTGGGTCCACAATCAATGCCCATTGAAAACAGCAGTCAGGAAATAAAAAAATGTATTGCATTGGGCAAATCTACTACAAAAGATGTCTTTACAGTATTAAAAAGCAAAGATGACACTTTGGAGACTATGTACGTCTTACCCAAGCCATGATATTTTCAATTGTCTCCTATGCATGAAAAAGGTGAACAATGAGTAAGGAAGATGAAAGAAGAACTGATTCATATGAATTACAATATTGGTGAATAATATTGAATATGCCATGGACTGCCAAAAATCAAACCAATCTGTCTTGGTAGTAAATAAGCTTACAACTGTGTAGGGTTGGTATGAATTGGAACTGACTCCTCAGTGCCCAACAACAGTAACAACAAATCTGACATTTGCTTTGGACTCTGCTCTGCATACAGGTTCATCTGGTAGGTTTTTTTTTTTTTTTTTTTTCATTAATTTGAAATTTACCAGTTGCAAATTTTATCAGTGAAAACCAAATTCTAATTTTGCATATAGAGAAAGTGGCGTTAGAGCATAGCCTTAGTATTTGGTGATATACAAAACACCTTCAGGTATAACTTGGAATCTTTATGAGCCAATTTTTGAAATAAAGTAATAAATCTGCTTCTAATAGGTTAACCCAGCAGAAAATAGGAGCACACTACTTCTGGTAAGATGGCGGAATAGGCAGACAAGCTACACAGACCCTTCTCAACAAAGAAAAGAGAAACAAATTATATAGATACAGAAGATAATGCAGGAGCCCTGAGTTTGGAAAGGAAGGAAACAGACACAGATTAAATACCAACTAGTAGAAGAACCTGAATGAAAATAATGACTAAGAAGAGAAACAGAGTTGCAGACCATCAGCTATCCTAATGGCATAGACAGCCTGAATATTTCCAAGTTATGTTAAAACCTAAAAATTAACCTAAAAATCAGCCCTGCTCACCAGCAGCTGCATGGATGACTGTGCTAGTGGCTGATGACTAACAATGAAAACAGCAAAGAAGGAGACAAACTGAGCTGTGAACTTTCGGCTGTCTAGGGATGCAGCCATTTTGAATGTTTACAAGTGGTCGCCATTTTGGATATTTAAAATGACAGCATTCTTGTCCTGATTCCAGGGACCTAAGAATAGGCTCCACTTGCTAAAGACAGCATGGACATACAGGATGCTGATGACTAGAAAGGAGAAAGGTGGTGAGTGCATAAGGGCTACCAACTAGTGAATACAGGAGCATAGTACCCTGCTTACTCAGATAACATCCAAACAAAACAAACAAAATAAAAATCTTGGGCGAATAACTCTGACATACAATCACCAATTAAATATAAACACAAAAACATTACAAGAAAACAGACCATCACAGTCCACACAAAGAAGTAAGATAAAGCAAGAGAAACAAGGGACCAAGATACAGACCCAGAACACATCCCTGAGGAAGAAGCAGCATTGTAACCCCGATATGGAATTCAAAGGAATTATATTTAGGTACCACCAATGGATTGAGAGATAGATCTAGGAAAATACTGACAAAATTGAGGAAAACACAGAGAAAACCCTACAACAATTTCAGAAGACTACACAAGAACAAAATGACAAAATAAATGAAAAATTAGAAATGATACAACCAGAAGATTAATACTAAATTCTCAGAAATAGATTACACATTGAAAAGGCAAAGGAATAGAATTGAATCAATGGAAGACAGAATTAGTGAGATCGAAGACAAATACCTCAATACTTCTTCAGAAAGAGATCAATCAGAAAAAAGATCAAAACAAAATGAAGAAAGCCTAAGGCTCCTGTGGGATACCATCAAAAGGAATAACCTATGTGTAATAGGAATTCCAGAATAGGTAGAGACAAATAAAACCACAGAGAAAATTGTTGAAGATTTGTTGGAAGAGAATATCCCTGTCATGATGAAAGATGAGAATATATCCATTCAAGAAGCCCAATAAACCCCAAACAGGATAGACCCCAAAAGAAAATCACCAA
>NW_006921620.1:2152186-2154016 GCF_000298275.1 Orycteropus afer afer | reverse complement strand
AGAGAGTGGGAACCTCCCAGAACATTGTATTGTGTCATGCCCAACAGAAATAACCCAGGTGGATAGCTCCTCAGTTGCTCATAGAAAATCCACCTTGGAGTTTACAAAGACTTATGGGTAGAAAAGCCACACTAAGTAATTTCCTACACTGCACCATGCAAGCGAGAAGGCAGTAAGATGGTATATATAAAAACCTGAAAGAGAAAAATTTCCAACCAAGAATTATATACCCAGCAAAATTTTCCCTCAAAAATGATGGTGAAATGAGGACATTTCCAGATAAGCAGAAATTAAAGGAATTTGTTAAAAACCAGACCAACCTTACAAGAGATGCTCAAGGGAGTCCTTTGGACAGAGAACCAACTATAGCAAACAACAACTGAGCATTAACACATATGATTATATAACCCATAAACCAACCCAGTTATGGAAGTATCCAAAGTAAATAAGCTTACAAGACTGTAAACAGGGAACCAGAGATATCAATTGGGAAATGAGGACAACAAAAGACCAAAAAGAGGGAAAAAACGGTGTAGTTACAGAACTTCTAAATGGTGAGGAAGTCAAGACAATTGCAAGATAGAATGGACTGTTCTAAACTTGGGAAGAAATTTATAAATCACAGGGTAACCTCAAAGAAAAATGATAGATCTTTACATCATAATAAAAAAAGAGGACCAGTACAAATATTTAGCAAATAGTAAAACAATAGCAACAATGGGACTGATAACACGATTCATAAACAAAACAAGCTCAGCACAGAAAATTATATGGCACAAAGAAATCAGCAACATCATGAAAAAATATGTAACAAAATAACAGCAACCAATTCATACTTGTTGATAATTACACTGAAAGTCATTGGATTAAATGCACAACTCAAGAGATGGAGAGTTGAAGACTGGTAAGAAAACATAACCCATCAATCTGCTGTCTACAAGAGACACACCTTAGAGACAAAGACAAAAATAGACTAAAAATCAAAGGTTGGAAAAAGATATATCAAGCAAATGGCAACAATAAAAGAGCATGAGTGGCAATATTAATTTCTGATCAAATTGACTTTAAAACAAAAACCACCATAAAAGACAAGGAAGGACATTATATAATGATCAAAGGATTGATTGAACAAGAGGACAAAATGGTAATAAATATCAATGGACACAATGAAAAAGCCCCAAAATACATAAATTAGACTTTAACAGCATTGAAGAGACAAATAGATAACTCTACAGTCATGGTAGGAGACTTTAATACACCACTTTCAATCAAAGATAGAACAACTGGAAAGAAACTCAACAAAGATGCAGAATAACTAAAAACTACAATCTACTAACTTGAGTTCACAGACATCTATAGAGCACTTCACCCAACAACAGCATAATATACATTTTTTTTCCAGTGCACATGGAATGTTCTCCAGGATAGACCACATTTTAGGCCACAAAGCAAGCCTTAATAAATTTAAAAACATGAAAATACTAGAAAGCATCTTCTCAGATCACAATGCTATAAAATTAGAAATCAACAATAGGAAGATCAATAGAAGAGCAAATATGTGGAAACCAAATAACACCCTCCCTGAAAATGACTGGGTAATAGAAGGAATAAAAAATAAACTAAAAAAATTCCTTGACTCAAATGAGAATGAAAACACAACATACAAAAATCTTTGGGACACAGCAAAAGCAGTGATCAGAGGCCAATTTATAGCAATAAATGCACACATCAAAAAAAAAGAAAGAGCCAAAATCAATACCTTAACCCAACATCTCCAACAATTAGAAAAAGAGCAGCAAAAGAAAGCCTACAGTCACCAAATGAAAAGAA
>NW_006921620.1:2111739-2147466 GCF_000298275.1 Orycteropus afer afer | reverse complement strand
TAGAATCTGCAAAACACCACAGAACATGGATGACCTTGTAGGACATTATACTGAATGAAATAAGTCAATCACAGAAGGACAAATATTGTATTAGTTCATTATTGTAAAAAGTCAAAGAAAGGTTTATATATGGAAGGAAACTTTCTTTGTTGGTTACCAGGGGTGGGAGGAGAGGGGAGGGAACACTGCAAAAATAAAAAATAAGAAATAGATAAATAAAGACAGAAAAGAAAATAGGAGCACATACTGTGTAGATTGTAGACCAGCATTCTGTCACAACAATATTAGAGCAACATTTGGTTCATGTTCTTTCACACATTCTTAAAAGGAGTTATGCAATTGCCTCTAAGATGTTGGCTTATTAGACAAACTTTAAAGCTAGTGTTTCCTCCCCCTACCCCTTACTGGGTGAAAATAATCTATTTTTATGCAGTTGTGGTGGCTTAATAGTTCTAATGAACTTAAAAAAATCCTTTAAAACTTTAAAACAATTCAGCTTTTTTTTTAAAAAAATAGAGGATTCTCTCTTTATGAGTGGAAGGGTACTCCTTTCCATCCAGCATAGAACGGTGATTCAGAGGATAAACTCTGGAGCTAGACAGCCTGGATCTGATTCCTGGCAGTACCACTTGCTGTTGATGTGACATGGGGCAAATTAGCTAACATCTCTGTACATCACTTTCTAATCTGTAAAATGAGGATAATAAATTAAATGAGTGCCTGGGTAGTGCACATGGTTAAGTGCTAAATTACTAACCAAAAGGTTGATGCTTCAAATCTACCCAGTAGTGCCTTGGAAGAAAGAGCTAGCAATATGCTCAGGAAAGGTCACAGTCTTGAAAACCCTGTGTAGTAGTTCTACTAGGAGCTCTGGTGGCATAATGACTAAGGTATTTGGCTGCTAAGCAGAAGGTTGGCAGTTCAAACCCACCAGCCACTCTGCAGAAGGAAGACTGGGCAATCTACTTTTGTAAAGATTTACTGACTCAGAAACCCAATGGAGATCACTATGAGTCGGAACCAACTCGGTGGCAATGAGTTTGCTTTTTTTGGTTTTAGTACTTCCACTGTGAAACACATGATATCACCATGAGTTGGAATCAACTGTTCTTTTTTTTTTATTTATATTTTTACAGTGTTCCCTTCCCTCCCCTTTTTTCTTTTTTTAAATGGGGATTAAATATGTTAGAATTTGGGAAGTGTATAGCATGTGCTAAGTACTTGTTAAGAAGCAAAACAACCAAATGATTTCTCTAATGATATAGCCTTACAGAAATTTGAGCTGTTTGCTTTTCTAAGAAACTAGGGTAAATGTAGTGTATCACATTAGGGGCATAAATGAGTTTTTGTGATTTTGTTCAGTTGTCTGCTTATCAACAGAATCTGGAGAGACATGCCATTGACAATGAGTCATCATGTACGTGTGGGCCCACATCTATAGACTGGGTGGTTCCTTGTGAAAAATAAGCCCCAGTAAATGACAGAGACTCTCTGCTGTCCAAAAGTTTTACGCAAGTGACGTAAAGTACATCTTTTTGTCTTGCCACCCTGCCTGCAATTGTTTTGAAAAGACTTGGAACAAAGGACCAAGATAACATCTTGGGCCAAAGGAAGCTTGTATCTTCTGGTGTCAAATACTATAACTCAAAAGCAGTCTTACGTCTAAGAAACCTATGAAAGGAGAGGATCCATTACGTTAGAAATCAGTGATATTGCCATTAAAATACACAGAGGAACTCTTTTGTTTAGAGCTTCATTTAGAAGCCAAAACTTTAAGGGTTTTTTTTTTTTTAAACTCTTGCTCAATGCTTCAGGTATCTGGACTTCTGCTAATATCCAATTGTAATGTAAAGATTTAAAGAGAAAACACCTCTATAGACATTACTACTTTCATAAATACTGTATAATTATTGGTGTTTCCACATACCCTCTACTGAAATTAATTGATAGCCTTGAATTTTAATGTATTTTACAAAAACTCCCTTTAATTTTGCCAGTATGTAAAGCTTTTGGCAATAGGTAGTATAGTCTGGAGGTTGAAAGTTGAACTCTGAGCCAGGATGTGGGTTTGAATGCGGGCTCTTCCACTTATTAGCTAAGTTACTTTGGCAAGGGAGCTCTGGTAGTGTAGTGCCTAAGGCCTTGACTGCTAACTAGAAGGCTGGCGGTTCAAACCCACCAGCCACTCCTTGAAAGAACAGTTGGGCAATCTACTTCCGTAGTGACATTGCCTAGAAAACCCAAGGAAGGGTCTCTATGAGTTGGGTCCGACTTGATGGGACATAACAACAACAACCATGGCAAGTTGTAAGGTCTCAGTTTGTATATATCACATACCATATAGGGTGTGAAAAGTAAATGTATTAATATGTATGGAATGTTTAGTACTATTCCTGGCACATAGCAATTGCTCAGTAGATGTCTGTCAGTTGTTTTTATTGTGAATCTGGCTCTATGGAGAATAGCCTTTTTGAAAGCCAAACCCAACCCACTGCCATTAAGTCAATTCCAACTTACAGTTACCTCCATAGGGTTTCCAAGGTTGTAAGTGTGTAGTGATAACTTTCTTCCACAGAGCAGCTGGTGGGTTCAAATGGCCAACCTTTTGGTTAGCAGCTCAATGCCTTAAGCCTAGCATCACCAGTGCTCCTTCCAGATACTCCTAAATCAAAATATCCAGAATTTGGTTTCTTTCTCTTCTTCTACCATGCCATTTCATTTTGAAAGGCTGACACATCTATGATTGACACATTTAAATATGGGATTAAATATTCACACCCAGTTTAAGTGTTCATGTCTGCACTTAAACCAATACTTGATAACTTGAGGCATGAATACCAGAAGAAATCTGAAAGCCTTAAAAGTAGAGACCATGTAAAAGCTGAGGCTAACTCCACATAGCTTGTTTGTTTCTTCAGGGTATTTGTTATTATGTTTATTTGTATCCCTAATGCTTAGCTCAGGAACTCTGATAGCATAGTGCTTAAGGCACTTGAGTACTAACCAGAACGCTGGTGGTTCAAACCCAGCAGCCACTCCTCGGAAGGAAGGTTGGGCAATCTACTTCCGTAGTGATACTGCCTCGAAAACTCAAAGAGGGGTCGCTATGAGTTGGGTCGACTCAACGGCACATAACAACAACAACAACAAATGCCTAGCTCACACTGCTTGCCTGTTGTAATATTATAACAAATATTTGCAATATTACTAAGGAATCAACACTTCCTTGAGGAGATTTTAGAAGTAATCCAGGTGATCAATGACGTTTTAACCTTTGTGAGTGGATTTCCAATTGAGTAACTTCTCTAGGTAAAAGGACAAGAAAAAGACGTTCAGAAATTACTTCCTGAACTTTCAAAGCAAGAATAATCTAATAACTTTGAAATAATAATGTTAACAACAACAATATACAATCCTTTTCACCCCCCAACATATTAAGTCTAGGAACACAGTACTGGAGAACTGGAAGAGATCGCAGAGGTCTCCTAGGTTGAACCTCTCATTTTACAGAAGCAAAAACCGGGACTTTAGGAGTTTAAGCCATTTGTCCAAGGTCACATGCTAGTTTAATGGCAGAGTCAGGACTGGAAGTTTGGTCTCTAAAGCCCCAGTCCACGGTCATTTCACCTGCCTGTGACTTAGTATATCTCTTGAAAGAAAAATGCGGTCTAAAAAGGAGTATCAAAGTGATGCTGTTCTGATTACACGCATTTGCAAAGTCTTGCAGCAAACGGTTCACATGCACTTGTACGCAGGTTGCACAGCAGACAGCCTATACACCAAAGTAATCTCAGGGGAAAACCAAGTAAGGCTGATCTAGCTGTTTAGTTGTATTAATTTATTTAGTGAGCAGGGGGGAAAGGCTAGGCAATGCACTCTTCGTTTAAAGAGAGTTTGAGAGGATGAAGTAAGACCCAGCTGACTCCCACTATTAGAGCATTACTTGAGATAACAAACTGCATTGGAGGTTGGGATATAACCAACATCCATATAACAGATATGTGCGAGGGGGGCTGTGCTGGAATCCCGCAAGAGGTGTGATCATATTGTTTTAGAATTTTTATGCCAACACGGGGGAAGTAAATAAAAATGTAATTCCTCGGGAGAGCCCTAGAAAGCTTAAAGAACTAGTTTGAGGGAGCAAGTCACTGCAGCTGGCGCCCACGTCCCTTTGCTTTTTCCGGAGGACTGGGACCTCCACCAGCCGCCCCAACCTGTGCGCGGGGTAGCTCGGCAGTGCGGGCAGCTCCTCCTCACCCTCCAGCCCCTGCCCGAAGGGAAACACACGCTTGGGCAGCGCTTGGGGCTTCTCCATCAGCGGGAGAGGAAAAGGGGGAGGAGAGAGGCAGCAGGAGGAGGAGTTTCTCCGCAGCCCGGAGCCCCCGGTGGGGACGGCGGAGGAGGAGCGCCCTTCCCCCCGCGAGCTGATTGCTGTGGCGTCCTGCCCGTCCCCGCCCGCGTGTGTTAGGGAGAGAGAGTGCTCTGGGTCGGCCCGATGGGGTAATCAAGGCTTTCGGGGACGCCAAGCGGCGCTTTCCTCCTCCCAGTGAGTGAGGGAGGGAAGTCAGAGGCGCTTGTGCTCAGCCACTTTGCCTGCGCGATCCCCCGAGCTCCCTGCAGGAGGTGAAAGTCCCGTGGCGGGTCCGGATGGCGTAGTTGCGCCGCGGCGCAGCAGCTGCCGGAGCTCGCCAACGCCGAGTGCTGGGCGGGGAAACTTTCCTCTGCTTTCCTCCAACTTGCTGCGGGTGGGTCTCCGTCTGACACACCGCCTCTGAGGTACGTGTTGTCCTGGCCCCGCGGCGCTGCAGCCTCGCGCCCGGACGCCCCTTCCCGCGCAGCTAGCCCAGCATTCGCCCGGGCCGGCGCTGCGGGCTGCGCGGTGCCCGTTGGCGCTGCGCGGGCTTTCGGTGCTTGCTTCACTGCTGGGGTCGCTCAGGGTGCTGAGACTCCGAGGCTTGGGAGAGTGGTATTTACGCTCATAGGATAGGAGCCCAGACTCTGGGCCGGTGTGCCTGGGGAGCACCGGGTGGGGAGCGCTTGGGCGATGCGCTTTGCGGGGGAGGAATTCTCTTCCTTTACTCGCCCGCTCTCACTCTTCTCTCTGCGGTTTCTTTTGACCCCGCGGGGAGCGCCGGCCACTTCCCTCCGGGCGCGTGACAGCGTCAGTGGGAGAGGTTTGTTGTGGGTTTGCGCTCAATTGCAGTTGGAGAGGCTGCGGCTCCCGGACTCGCGCAAGCACGCGGGCTGCGCTCCCCGCTGGCCGCGCCCTAGGGGTGTTCCACGGGCTGCGCGGAGCGCTGCACCCTGGAGTCTCCGCGGATAACGCGCCCTTTTTTTATTTATTAGCCACATCTTCGCTTTTATTTTGAAGTTTTCTCTTAGTGTTTTCATTTGATTGGAACTTGGAAATCTTGGGCTGTTGCTTGAAGAGAAATTTGCTTGCTGACTTGTTCTTTTTAGGGTATTTGCCCCACTTTCTAGAATCATCACGTGTAGGGGAAGCCGGCGTGTCAGGCTTGAATGATCTTGGAAGAGTGGAGCTTAATGGATTTGGTGCCCAGAAAAAAACTGGAAGAGGATAATCGCTCCACTTCGCTAGCTGTGAAATGGGAGTACTAGTATTAGCCTCTCAGGTTGCTGTGAGGTCTAAGGGTGTTTCGTGCTAGAACAGTGCTTGGGACCAAGTAAGCGCTGCTCGAGTGTTAAGTGTTGCTTGCCCCTAGCCCTACGGTGGCGGGGGAAGAGCGAGAACTGGGGGTGGTAGGAGTGACAGTCTCAGATTGGGAACCAGGCGTTTTCTGTGCTCTCTATCTCTTCGAAGAAAAGCAAGTGAGTGGTTTGGGAGGAAAGAAGGAAATGTTTATACAAGTAGCAAAAACACCCATCAAGACCTCTTTTATTTTCCTGAAATGGTATTTCAGGTTGCAAACACCTACTTTAGTGTGAAATCAACTGTTTCTCTTGGGTAATAATTAAGCGCCCCCCCCGCCATTCAGATTCACAGTGATCTAGTAGTACAGAGTAGAACTGTCTCATAGGGTTTTCAAGGATGAAAACGTTGAAAAAACCTGCCTTTTACGGAGGCAGACTGCCACATCTTTCTGGCGCAACTGCTAGGTTCAAACGCGGACCTTTCTGTTGGCAGCCATGCGTTTTAACCACTGAGCCACCAGGCTTCTGGTAATAATAATAACGAAGGTTTATGGAGCCCAAACTGTATGGCAGACATTCTGCTAAATGAATACACTTAATCCTCAGTGGTAAAAACACTATTAATAGCCCCGTTTTACAGATAAGACGCTAAAGGCTAAGTTACTTGCCCAAGACTATGCATCACTTTCTATTAGTTCTGTCAGAGTCAGGTTTATAGCTCAGTGGAGGGCAGCGAGTTTGGTTAGGTTTGTGTGCAGTGAATCCATCCATCTTCCCCATTGCTCAGCCTCCTATTTGAATTGAACACTCACCTCTTGAAACACAAATTAGAGTACATGTGATTTGATTAATTTATGTGATATACTTATGGGGGTGTCAAATGAAACTGGCTCCAGATAATTATGAATAGAACTCTGACTTACACTAATTAATTTAGATCTTTATTCTTAATTTCTCTTATTAATTCTCCAAACATTGTTGACCAGCATTATTTGGCTTCCTTAGGAAACAGCTTGAGGTTGGCATAGGAGACAGGGAAATAATTCTTACCCCCTAAAGGGCTATTAAAATGAAATTGATTTCATGCCATTGTGTCAGTTAAAGGATGTTGCCTGTTTTTTGGTGTTTTCTGCTTTTGGCTTTGATTCTGCATTGTTAAGTGTTTCAAGGCTTCAGCATATTTTTGCCCTTCCTTTGTCATTTGTCAACTTTAATTTTTCCCGTTTTGATGGAATCTGACCATTACATGTCAGCTTTGCTTAACAACTGTTGATTGAGCTCATGTTTTTAAATATAAAATCACCAACTTTTGAACCCCAGCACTTCAAAGACAATCCTTGGGGAATTCATTGTTATTGTGAATATTAACCAATAGGGGGAGCATAGTACACTATTGATGTCTATAAGGCACATAAACCAGTTTTCAGGGTATTAAACATACACCTCAGAAGTGGAAAATGTTACAGTTTTATCTAGCAAAACGACTACATTGCTTTCAGAGTTTACAATGGAGAACTGTATTTAATTTCAACTGGTTAAAATAAGAATGACCTTGCGCACAGGTACTATATATTGGATATATGTCAAGAACTCTGTGGTGGTTGGAGCTACATGTAGGTCTTTGCAGTTTGTTTTCCATAACAGGTATATATAAAACTATTTTGTGTAGTTTGAATGATAGTTTAAATTTGCTAGGAAGATGGCAATCCAGAGAAATTCATTATAAATCCTGTTTTATAATGCCTCATTTGTTTTTTGTAGAACACTGGATATAATGAATTTGCTCTCAGGAAGATTGGGGTACTCACAATCTTGACATTATGATTTTTTATTAGTAGGTCCCAAGTGCGAGACAATAAGGGATTGTGATCCTGAGTTAAGGGAGTAGGCAGTAGTGGTTCAGTGGTAGAATTATCCCCTTCTGTGGGTGAGACCTGGGTTCTGTTCCTAGTCTGAGCACTTCCAGTGCAGTCATCACCCTGTCAGTGGAGGCTCTCATGTTGCTCTAGTACTGAACAGGTTTCAGCAGACTAGGAAGAAAGGTCTAGTGATCTACTTCTGAAAATCAGCCAATGAAACTCTATGGATCACAACGCTCTGACCTGTAACCAATCAAGGGGATGACCTAGCACTGGGCAGCATTTTGTTCAGTTGGGTGTGGGGTCACTATGAGTCAGGGCTGACTCCATGGCAGCTAACAATATCCTAAGTAACAGTCATTAATACTGTTGCTTTGCATTCTTCAGAGGCTTATATTTTGATGTAGTTAAAAACCAAAAACCAAAAACCAGATTCACTGTCATCCAATTGAATCTAACTCATAGTGACCCCTCCTTGGGTTTTAGAGACAGTATCTCTACGGAAATAGATTGCCCAGCCTTCCTTCTGAAGAGTGGGTGGTGGGTTTGAATAGCTAGCCCTCCGATGCCTTAGGCACTATGCTACCAGAGCTTCTGTGGAAGTAGATTGCCCAACCTTCCTTCCGAGGAGTGGCTGGCAGGTTTGAACTTCCACCCTTCTGGTTAGCAGTCAAAAATGCCTTAGGCATTACTCCACCAGCGCTCCTATGTATTTCCTGTTGTTGTTGTTGTTATGTGCCATCCAGTCGGACCCGACTCATAGCGACCCCTCCTTGAGTTTCTGAGGCAGTATCACTACGGAAGTAGATTGCCCCATCTTCCTTCCGAGGAGTGGCTGGTGGGTTTGAACCGCCAGCCTTCTGGTTAGCAGTCAGGTGCCTTAGGCACTACGAACAGATAGCCTTATCTTTCTCCCATGGAGCTACCAGGTATATTCAAAACACCAGCCTTATGGTTCCCACAACCAAAATCCAATGCCATCAAGTCTATTCTGACTCGTAGTGAACCCCATTGGGTTTCCAAGGCAGTATATCTTTATAGAAGTAGATTGTCCCCATCTTCCTTCTTCAGAGCAGCTGATGGGTTTGAACCGCCAACGTTCTAGTTAGTAGTCAAATGTCGCTAGAGCTCTTTAACCTTATGGTTAGCAGCCACCATTTGTACCACCAGAGATTTGTTTCTTGTGAAGTTCTTTGTATAGTATTAACTTTATTTCATTTACCAAGTTAGGATGAAGTAGATCCCATTTAACAAAAACTTGCAAATTTTGTTTGTTCCTTATTTTTAAATCTCAGCATTGCACTCATACTTCAGAGCAGCATTTTATTTAGGATCTAATTTAGTCTTCCATGTTCTGATTTAGTTAACTCATTGAGCAAACATTTGTCATCCCCCTATTCTTATGGTTCCTGGTCTTAGAAAGTGGCAATGTAGTGCTCTTTTAATCATCAGATAGCAGGGAGCCAAGATTTCTTAAGGCTGGCTGGGGCTTTGTCATGGAAAGTGTTTATGGATGGACAGAATTGGGTTACTTGAAGGAAACTATTGTTCTGTTCTTTTTGAGACCCCAAATAATTCATCCTTTACTTTTGTATGCAAACTTCCTGAAATCTTGTAAAAAGTCAGGTGGCTGCTTTTGAAGGGGCAGATTCTGGGCCTACAAGCCCAGGGATCTTAAATGTCCTGTGAGTGCCAAGGAGGTGATCACTGCTGACTTCTTTAGCACCTAAGTGATGACCAATTTCCTGGGATTGTAAATCTGTAGAAGGTTCTGACTTTACATTTAAGATTAACAGGCAGAGCAGTTGGAATTTAAGGGGTAAGTATTAACATTGCTGTAATATTTTTCCTGTATGATTCTACTCTGTGGTCATTTTGAATTATCCTCATTCTTGATAACCCATTTTGTAAACGTGTGTATGTGTGTTTATTGTTCTTTCATGCTATTGCATGCACACACAAAAACAAACTGTCAGATTTCTTAGTTCATAGAAGAGTCTTCTTTTTTTATATTTTAAAATTCTTAACAGTTATTTTAAAACATTGCTGATTCAGTCCACTGAAATTAAAAATATGTTAATGTCTTTGAAATTTGCATAACTCAAGTTAGAGAAATTTTTTTTGTTGCTGTCATGTGCCCTCAAGTCAGACCCTACTCATAGTGACCCCTCCTTGGGTTTCTGAGGCGGTATCACTATGGAAGTAGATTGCCCAACCTTCCTTTCAAGGAATGGCTGGTAGGTTTGAACTGCCAGCCTTCTGGTAGCAGTCAAGTGCTTTACGCATTAGGCTACCAGAGCTCCTGAGAAATGTTTTTAGAGATCTTAAAAGCAGTCTTATCTTACCACTCAAAACATGGACAACTGGCATGTGAAATAGTGAATCTGTGTTATATGTAAAGAAACATTAAAACAAAACAAAACAAAACTCACTGCCATCAAGTCGGATCTGACTCACAGGGACCCCTCCTTGGGTTTGTGAGGTGGTATTACTATGGAAATATATTGCCTAACCTTCCTTCTGGGGAGTGGCTGGTATATTTGAACCATCATCCTTCTGGTTAGCAGTCAAATGACTTAGGCACTACATTCAGTGAGGGCGGTTGTAGTTTTGGAACAAAATTTCAGCTTGAAGATCCATGGCAGTAATTTTTCTGACTGTACATCTTCAGAGTAACACTTGAAATGATAGAATTGTCGTTTTGTAGCATTATAAAACACAAGCTGTTGCTAATTTGTTTGGTTTCTAGTCAAGTTGAGATAAATCAACACCACTTGGAAGGGCCTTACAAAAATGATCTGATTCCGTTTCCTGGGCTCTGTCCATTTCTGATCTCTTGGTTTATAATCTTTTGAAATAGCATGTTTGTTAACTGACATTGAGCGTTATTTTTTTCTGCTTGAAAAGGCTTTGCTTAAGATTTACCATGGATTTCTGAGCATTCTGCCTCCCCTTATACAGGGTAATAGTTTTTATCTCTCAACCAAGATGTGTACAATATTTATTGCTTGAAGGAACACTAATAGACATTTTTGTGTGAGGCTTCTCTCATTTGGATCCTTTTCTACGTTTTTTATTCTTCAGTTTTCTAGGCCAAAGATTAAGATTTAAAAGGCTAACCACCATCAGGATTGTCCTGGGGGGTTAGTTAGGAATGCAGGCCCCAGAACCATGCCCGCAGGCCCTGGTATCTCCTGATTAAGATTATAGGGGAACAAAAAGTTAACATTTGTTGTTTGTGCTGGTGATTCCTTTATGCTGAAAGTGTCTTAAAGCCTGGGACAGGGATGGTGAGTGATATGTAGAGCCTGGCAAAGTTCTTTTTTGGAAATTAATGTTAAATTGTTGCCACAGTAATGCTTTAGAATTAAGTCTGAAATGTTAGCCCTCTCCTCACTTTAGGGTAATTGTACGGAAGCGTACAGTTTCCCTGCCTTTTGGGACCTTGTCTCTGGGGAAAGAGGGTTTCAAATTTGGGTGCTGTTTTTAAGAGGAAGAAGCACCTGCTCTTCTGTCCTTTCACACACATAATTCAGCTCCCTGGTACATGCCTAAGGGCAGGTTTCAGTGTAGGATGACAGGTGGACCATTTGTGAAAAACACATGAAAGTTGATTAGCCCCTGAAAAAATGATCTTTTGAAAAAGTTACCTTTCTGTAATACTAGTCCTTGAGCTCTTCTTCTGTTTAGCAGATTGCCCTGGGAGAAGGTCTCCAGCTTTAAGGGCATCATGACTGAGTGACCACCATTAAGGGATGAGAACAGCAAACGTGCCAGATGCAGGATCCGGCAGAACTTTGAATTTCTTTTTTAGTCTCATTATGCTATTTTATTAATGGAAACGAGACAAATGCTTAATTCCATTTGGTATTTGAAAAGATTCCCTTTTTGGGAGTATAATTCTGTTAACATTTTTAGTGATTTATGTGTGTGGACAGTATGAAATTGGCCCTTGGATTCAATAATACATTGATGTCTATTTGCTAATTTTTCCATAGTTAACCAACTGATCATTGCTAGAGCAGAATGTGGCTTATTTTTATTTTTCCTCTTCTTCTCACACTTGAAAGGCTCTTTGAGGTGAAATACTTATTTAGATTGCAAGCTCAAAGCCTTGTGGTTATGTGGTGCCTTAAGTGCTTTTATGTGTTATTTGCTGTGTTGTTATGAGTTAGATATTTTCTGGTTTGTTCTTTAAAACAAAACAAACTTAAAAACAAATCTTTCTGTTGAGTGGCCATAACAAATACATGTCTTATTTTGTTAAATTAGACTTGCAATTTTCTGGCAAATTAAATTCAATTTTGAGGGAAAGCACCATTGACTCATTACATACATTTTGCACCATTGCAACATAAGGTCTTCCCTATGTGTGTGGGAGAAGTTTCTGATCTTCTAAATGGGCATATTTACTATTGCTGGCATGTATCTTTTTGCCAAAGCTTTTCTGAAGACTTTTCTTATTTTTGTGGGTTTAGAGAGATTGTTACTTGTCATGTATTTATAGTATACAGTCTGAATGAAAAGTATCTTGGGCTAACAATGTAATTTCTGAAGACACACCTATCTTTTTAAATTTTAATCCATAACACTCATTATTCATTACAATTGCTGCACAGTCATTGGGATGCATCATGTTTTTGACACAGAAGTCTGGGGAAAGATGACCTGCCAGATGATACACTTCACATTTTTCCATATTTATGCCTTTTTAAGTTAGGGCATCTTTATTCCATCGTTTAAGTGGTTTCTCTCTGAGATATTCTAAGTTTTCATTTCATTCAGTGTGTGGGCTAATAAAGAGGTTTCCTGTAGAACCAGTTCTACTAAATTCTTGAAAATGCCTCCAGAAAGTGTCCCATATAGTACCATGCTGACTGGGGCCTTTGGTAATATTTTAAATAGGAGATACTCAAAAAAACTCACTTCCGTCGAGTCGTATCCAACTCATAGTGATCCTGCCTTGGGTTTCCAAGGTGGTATCACTATGGAAGTAGATACCACCAGCCTTCTGGTTAGCAGTCAAATGCCTTAGACACTAAGCCACCAGAGCTCCCAAATAGGAGATAGGTGAACACAAAGGAGGAATCCACTTAGTTCAAATGGGGAGTAAGAGTAAGGGCTGAGGAAGAGGAGGAAGGGTGTCTGTAATTGGTTAGGAGACCCTTTTGCATAACAATAAGGGATTTAATGTTTTCTTTGGAATTCATATATATGTCAAGAAGGTATGTAGGTAAGAGGTTTGGAAAAGAAATTCTACTAAGGTTGAGGTTCTCTAGTTGGTAATTCTTACAACCCTGAAGATCCTGTTCTCTAAAGCCAGGAAAAAGCAGTCTGTTTCCAATTATATATCACAAAAATAGTGAAATTAAGCCAAGAAAAATGATTATTTGGGGGTTGGGTTGCTTTTTTGTAGAGGGTAAAGGGGAAAGGACATTTAAAGAAATCTGCTAGTTTTTTTCAGTTGGCTTTTAGATTTTTTGCAAGCTCTCTATAGTTAGAAATGAATAATTTTAGGAGTAAAGGCTTTCTCCTCCTTCTGCTTCCTTTGTTTCTCAGAAAGCAAATAGAAGAGCAGTTACGCAGCTTCCGCTGATGTTGAGGGGCTTGGTTGCAGTATTCTGGGACTAAACCAAAAACTGAACCAAACTCACTGCCATAGAGTCAAATCTGACCCTCTCCATGGGTTTCTGAGGCAGTATCTCTGTGGAAGTAAATTGCCCAGTTTTCCTTCCAAGGGAAGGAAATTATCTGGCTAGCAATCCAATACCTTAGGCCACCAGAGCTTGCACTCTGGGACTAGTCTTATGTTTTTGGTAAAGTCTTCTCCTGTCTGACTGGTGCCAGGTTATGGGCTCAGAGCATCCTACTTGGTAGTTGGTGCCGTGGTTTTTTGTTACACTTTTTACCATGATTTGAACTGAAATGTAGTCAATACTGCTTAGCTGGGCCCTCAGCATTATTCTGCTGGGGGAGAAAAACTAGGGACACTAGTGTGAGAAGAGTAGGGAGGTGAGAAGTCTGACTGGAAGTTGGACAATGTGTGGGTGAATGAATATATTGTCCTTAGCGCATGTCAGAGTCAACTAGCCTTTCTGAATGCCTGCTGCTAGTTTCAGGATTAGTGGTCCCTTGACACCCAGGTGTTAACTAAGAAATCTCCTTTTCACCACCAGAAGATCACCCCCAGCAGATCTGAGTTCCGGTTTCTCACACCTCACTCCTCCGCAGAGTGTTGAATAAAACTTTCCTGGTGGTACAGAACCTCTGATAACAATGCTGTCTTGTCGAGGCTGGAGGTGTTTTGTTATGGCTCTTCTCTTCTCACCTCCCATTTACTTCTTGGTGGCTCAGGCAGGCTCCCACGCCCACCACATCATGATGTGGATCTAGAAAAGGTGCAAAGCGCACAGTTCTTTGCTTGTTTTCAGTCAGAATCTTAATTGCCCTTTCCTCAATGTATCTGCTGCTTTGCTCTCCTCTTTTCCCCACTCCCCCCCCCCCCGTTGGTTTCTTTGGGCTTATTCCTCTTATTTTTCCTCTTAAATTTCTGATTTCTCTTCAGTCTTCCTTTTCAATGCTTCGTCCTTGGGTGTTGGTATTCTCCAAGTTTCCATATTCCCTTTCTCTGCTCAGTCTACATTTAGTTGCTCATATTTCCATGCTTCAGTGGCCACCTCTATGTCAGTAACTCTTTATTTTGTATTTCATACTCGTATTTCTGGCAGCCAATTGGATAGTGCCACTTGGTTGCTCTGTAGGTTTTCCATTAAAAGTAAGTTAAACACCCAACGTCCTGTTTCTCTGGTGCCCAGTCTCATCTCTTTTATCTCCCATGCCTGTGATGTTTATCATGATAGGTGGCTCAGTCATATTTAACATCCTTCCCAGAGCTGAATCACACCAATCCCCCATAATCCCAAAATATCCTTAGCATGTACTGTACAGTTATTAACAATTTGGCCTCAACCTCCTTTTTAAGCCGTTTTTCCTTTTTCTTCCTCCATTAGCCTTGTTATTGTCGTACCAGATTCCATATGGTTTTCAAAGCATACTCAAGCTCTTTTTTTTTTTTTTAAATACATGTCTCTCCTAGCAAGCTTCCAACATTCTCTCTGGTGGTCCCCTGCTTACTCTTCCAGGACAGCTTTGTTGTCAGAGCCTCTGGTAAATGTTCACATGCTTCCTCCTGGGAGTTGGCTGTTCCCTCCCTTAATTCCTCCTACAGTGCGTCTCATACCTCCTCATGAGAACTTGTTTTCTTCCTCTGCCAGACTCTGGACTTGCCTAGAACAGGGATCGTCTCTTATCATCATTGTATCTTGGGTGTGTAGCATAGGCCTGGCATATAATATATGTTGTCAAATTAAATTCTTCAACTCAGTTCTACTTTGGCTAAAGCTTTGGGGAAAGTTCAGGTTTATAGTCAATATAAACTACAATCATGGAAAAGACACAGCAAATCAACTTAGAATCATAGAGTTTAGGGTTAGAGTGAGTCTTAGAAATAATCCTTTCTAAGTCCCTTTAAGATGAGACCTACAAGATCCAGAGATGTCAGGTGGCCTGCCCAAGATCACATAGTTAATTAGTAGCACTTCCCTCCATCCCCCTCTGCAATCTGTTCTCCATGCAGTAGCCAGAGTGATCCTGTTAAAACCTAAGTCAGATCCCATGGTTCCACTGCTTCAAATCCTGTTTTGCTCCTGCCTTTCTCAGAATAAAATCCAATATCCTTAACATGATCTACAAGGCCCTATGCAGCTAGCCCCCACTTCCATGCCCATCATCTCTTTATACCTTTTTGACCTCGCCTCTTCATGCTCTTAGGCTCACTCACCTGGCCTCCTTACTGTTCCTTGAGCCTGCTAGACATGTTGCGTCTCAGGGCCTTTGCATGTGCTGTCTCCTTTGTTGGATTGTTCTTCTCCCAAATTATCTGTGGAGTTCTTTTTGATCCTCAAACAAATCAAACCAACCCTACATACTTCCTGTCCCCTTTCTCTTCTTTATTATCCTTCCTAGTGTTTATTTCTGGGAGCTCTGGTAGCGTAGTGCCTAAGGCACTTGACTGCTAACCAGAAGGCTGGCGGTTCAAACCCACCTCTTTGGAAGGAAGGTTGGGCAATCTACTTCCGTAGTGATACTGCCTTGGAAACCCAAGGAGGGGTCGCTATGAGTCCGTCTGACTCGATGGCACATAACAACAACAACAGTATTTATTTCTATCTAATATACAATGATATAACTTGTTTTTAAGGAGCCCTCATGGCACAATGGTAAAGCTCTTGGCTGCTAACCAAAAGATTGGTGATTTTAACCCACCCAGCAGCTCCGTGGGAGAAAAACCTGATGATCTGTTTCCGGAAAGATTACACAGAGAACCCTATGGGGGCAGTTCTACTTTGACACGGGGTCCTGTGCATCAGAATTGACCCGACAGCACCCAACAACAACAGCACCAACATCTTGCTTGTAGTGTGTTTTCCCTCATTAGAATGTAAGCTCCATGAGGGCAGAGATTTTATATGTTTTGTTCCCTGTTGATCCCACATCTAGAACAGTCTTGGCGAGGAGCAGGTACTCAATAAATATTTTTTGGATGAATAAATGAGTGAGAAGAAGCACGATTTTGTGGAATCCTTATTGCTCCAGTTAAATGCATTCACTTTTCTGGGGTACAGTTATAGCATTAAAAAGGGAAAAGGAAAATCTAATTTTTAAAAAGCCTCATTCAAGACTTGTCAGGCTAGAACACTGACCTCTTTCTAATTGTCTGACTTGAGGCTGCAACTGTGGGCTCTCCCCAGCCTTACAAGTGGTTTGGGAATACTCCCATTTTACCTCTGACAGGCATGGGCTTGCTGTGGTTTCTCTCAATCTGTGGTTTGCCCTTTAACCCACCAGGCTGCAAAGATGAAAAGTAAACATAGCATTAAAGAGAAGAGCTGGGGGAGAGGGTATGGGACAGAGGGGCAGGACTTCCTTGTGGCGCTAACATCCTCCCTTGGCTCTGATCCCATCCAGGGGCTACTCAAATAGCTTCTAGAGTTGCCCTCCTTAAAGGGGTCTGTGGTCTAAGGAGTAATCTTGAGATAGCCAGAACTGATGACTCTTTGAGTTTTGCATTAATGTTCAAATTTCTTAGAAATATTAATTTTAGGCACGAATTACATTGGGCAAAGGACTTTTTACAATTAAATCACTTCCTTAAGTTGTGTATCCCTGGGTGGCATAAATGGTTAAACTCTCGTCAACTAACTGAGAGGCTGGAGGTTTAAACATACCCAGAGGCACCTCAGAGGAAAGGCGGTGATCTGTTTCTGAAAGGTCAAACGTGGGGTTGCTATGAGTGGAAACTGACCTGACGGCAACTGGTGCTGTACTGGTATCTTAAATTTGAAATGAAATTTTAACCATTTTCAAGATAGAGGGTTGTAGTTGAAATTCTTCCTGGTAGGCCCCTTGCTTCTGTCTGTCTTGCTAGTGACGAGTTGAGAGCATTGGGATCAGTCGTCTGAAATCAATAACTTAAATAAAAGGGATAGTAAGTTGGAGTTCTGAAGAAGCATCAGATTCTTGGGGGTTAGAGGTTATGTTACATTTATGTCAGTGTAACAGTGATGTGAGAGTAATTCGCCTTTCAATCTTACAGTGATAACATCAGTATGGTTCCCAGAGCTCTCCTTGTTAGGACAGGAAGCCCTGCCAAGGAAGTCAAAGGCATAGGAGGAAGTTATTGGCTCTGTACAAAGCTAGCAACATAATTTAACCCTGGGATTCAAAACTGTCAGATTGAAAATATCTTAAATGGAGCTAAGTTATCAATAACCTAATTAAAAATGATTATAGCTACTATTTCCTAAACCCTAAGGCATTAAGTGCTTTACATATTATTAACTCACTCAATTTCCATTACAGCCCTGAGGGAGAGAGAATTATTCTCTCTACTTTACAGATACAGTGTGGAGAAGTTAAGTAACTTACCCATAGTTAGGAGGTGGCAGGGCAGGGATTTGAACCCATGTAGGCTGTGGTGGCCCCACACTTTCCACTACAGTACGTTGTAGGCTGCTGCTAGAACACACCAATCAGCTCTTACTTCAGGAATTTTTCACTTGCTATTCCCTCTGCCTTGGATGCTCAGAGCTGTCATCATGGCTCTGTCTCACATTTCTGTGCTAACGTCACCTGAGAGGCCTTTTCTGACCACTCTATCTAAAATTGCATCCATCCTCTACTCATTTTACCTTCTTTACCTGTTTTGTATTTCTTTCACAAGACTTACCATCACTTGATACATTATATATCTCTATTAGAAAGTAAATTCCTTAAGCAGTGACGACTGGCATATGGTAGGTGCTAATAAATGTTGGTATATTGCATTGTTGGTTCAGTGATAAGGTTCTTACCTTCCCTGTGGCAGACCTTGGTTTGATTCCAGGTCCTAAAAATAAGCCAGTAAAAACCCCATGAATAATGTGGTAGTTCAGTTTCTGTGTCAACTTGGCTGGGCCTGGTTGAGTGGCTGGGCAGCTCGATGTAGTATTCCCCATGATGAGACTGGTAATCAAATCTATGGTGGACTCCACTGTGAATAGCTGAGTAGCTGCCTTAGGGACTGTGGTCGGCTTCCTGTATATAAGGAGAAGCTTTGCGGAATGGTCTCTAGTTCATGGCACGCTTGGACCCTGCATGTAGCCATGCATTGTTCAGCAGCCTGCCATGCTCTGCCAATCTTGGGACTTACAATGGACTTGAATTAATGGCCTGCCGTGTGGTTTGGTAACATCGGGACTATGCCATTTTATTTTTCGACCTTGGGCTTGTTAGCCTCAGCAGCCAGTAGCTGCCTGAGTGAAGAGATACCTCTAACTCCAGTGGGCCAGGAGCAAGAGGCAGAGCTAAAGCCCAAGGTTGAAGGGCTTTCACCCAGCCCCTAGAGCCTGGCACTTTGAACATGGACTTAAAGCCTCCAAACTACGAGAGAATAAACTCCTGTTTGTTAAGGTCATCCCATTTGTGATATTTCTGTTAGAGCAGTAACCAGAGGAGATAACGATGGTATGGTTCATAATTGACCATAGTTTTGTTCCATTGTGTATAAAGTTGCCAGCTCAATGGCAGCTAACAGCAGTAACAGTAAACATTGAGTGAATGAATAAAGTAGAATAAATGTCTGACTGATTCTTGCCACCCTGATTCTAAAACAAAATAACTTGTTCCTTGTGTCAGATCTAATCAGACTACTCTGGTTAGTGTCCATGGTGGTGTAGTGATTGGACACAGTACTTGCCTTTTTGGTTCTTTTCAAAGGTTTTAAATGAAGAATCACCGGTAGTTGGAAAATATAGCCTTGATGATAGAAATGATGCTGGAGATCACATGATAGAATTTTGCAAGACCAATGACTTATTTATTGCAAGTACCATTTTCAACAGCACAAACGGTGGCTATACATGTGGACTTTGCCAGACAGAGTACACAGAAATCAGATTGACTTTATCTGTGGTGAGAAGTGATAGAGAAGCTCAATATCTTCAGCCAAAACAGGACCAGGAACTGACTGTGGAACAGACCATCAACTGCTCATATGCAAGTTCAAGTTGAAATTGAAGACAAAATAAGTCCATGAGAGCTAAAATATGACCTTGCTTATATCCCTCCTGAATTTAGAGGCCATCTAAATTAAATAGATTTAATGAATTGAACACCAATGAGTGAAAACCAGAGGAATTGTGGGATGACATTAAGAACATCATCCATGAAGAAAACAAAAGATCATTATAAAGACAGGAAAGGAAGAAAAGATCAAAATGGATGTCAGAATAGATTCTAAAACTTGCTCTTGAATCGAGAGTGGCTAAAGCAAATGGAAGAATTGACAGGATGAAAGAGAGGAACAGAAGATTTCAAAGAGCAGCTCGAGAAGACAAAGTCAATTACTATAATGAAATGTGCAAAGACCTGGCATTAGAAAACCAAAAGGGAAAAACATGGCATTTCTCAAGCTGAAAGAATTGAGGAAAAAATTTAAGGCTCAAATTGCAATATTGAAAGACTCCATGGCTAATATGTTGAATGGTGCAGGAAATATCAAAACAAGATAGATGGAATACACAGAGTCACTATACCAAAAAGAATTGGTAGATGATCATCGATTTCAGGAGGTGGCATATGATCAAGAACCAATGGTATTGAAGGAAGAAGTTGAAGCTGCACAGAAGGAATTGGCAATAAACAAGGTTCTGGGAATTGATGGAATACCCATTGGGATGTTTCAACAAATGGATGCCCCACTGGAGGCACTCACTCAGTTATATCAAGAGGTTTGGAAGACAGCTACTTGGCCAACTGACTAGTAGAGATCCTTATTTGTACCCATTCCAAAGAAAGGCGATCCCACAGAATGTGGAAATTATTGAACATTATCATTGATATCACACGCAAGTAAAATCTTACTGAAGATAATTCAAAAACAGTTGCAGCAGTATATTGACAGAGAACTTCCAGAAATGCATCTGGATTCAGAAGGGGACGTAGAGTGAGGGATATCATAGCTGATGTCAGATAGATCTTGGCTCAAAGCAAAGAATACCAGAAAGATGTTTACTTGTGTTTTATTAACTATGCAAAGGCATTCGATTGTGTGGATCATAACAAATTGTGGATAACATTGAGAAGAAATGGAATTCCAGAACACTTAATTGTGCTCATGAGGAACCTGTACAGAGACCAGGAGGCTGTCATTTGAAAGAACAAGGGAATACTGCATGGTTTAAAATCAGGAGGGGAGTGCATCAAGGTTGTATCCTTTCACTGTATTTATTCAATATGTATGCTGAGCAAATAATCTGAGAAGCTGGACTATATGAAGAACATGGCTTCAGGATTGGAGGAAGGCTCATTAGCAGCCTGAGATACACAGGTGATACAACTTTGCTTGCTGAAAGTGAGGATGACTTGGAGCATTTACTGATGAAGATTAAAGACTATGGTCTGCAGTATGGGTTACATCTCAATATAAAGAAAACAAAAATCCTCACAACTGGACTAATAAGCAGCGTCACGATAGATGGAGAAAAGATGAAGTTGTCAAAGACTTAATATTACTTGGTTTTACAATCAACACCAATGGAAGCAGCAGTCAAGACATCAAAAGACATTTCATTGGGCAAATCTGCTGCAAAAGACCCCTTTCAAGTGCTGAAAAGCAAAGATATCTTCTTGAAGACTAAGATGCGCCTAACCCAAGCTGTGATATTTTCATTCACCTGTATGCATGTGAGGAGATCTGGTGGTGTAGTGCTTAAGGCATTTGACTGCTAACCAGAAGGCTGATGGTCCAAACCTACCAGCCACTTCTTGGAAGGAAGGTTGGGCAATCTACTTCGGTAGTGATACTGTCTTGTAGACCCAAGGAGGGGTTGCTATGAGTCAGATCTGACTCTATGGCAGTGTGTTTGCTTTTGGTTTGGTATATGCCTGTGAGAGCTGGACAATGAATAAGGAAGACTGAAGAAGAGTTGATGCTTTTGAGTTATGGGGTTGGCGAAGAATGCTGAAAATACCATGGACTGCTAAAAGAACTAACAAATCTGTCCTGGAAGAAGTACAGCCAGAATCCTCCTTGGAAGCGAGAATTGCCAGACCTGTTTTGGTCATGTTGTCAGAAGGAACCATTCTCTGGAGAAGGATATCATGCTTGGTAAGGTGGAAGGTCAACAAAAAAAGGGAAGGCCCTCAACAAGATGGATTGACATGATGGCTGCAGCGATGGGTTCAAGCATAGGGATTGTGAGGCTGGCACAGGACCAGGCATGTTTTGTTCTGTTGTACATAAGGTTGCTATGAGTCGGAGATGATGTGACGGCACATAACAACAACAACAACAAGTAGAAGTATTCATACTCTATTTTTGTGTGGTCAAGTTGAATGATTTTCTTGGATAATACTTTCCATTTTTGTTAAGTCATTTCTGTTGACTGTTACGTGATCTTGCATTTAAAATTTTTACAAGTGTGTATGAAGTCTCATTTCATAGAAGGGATTCAGGATTAATTGTTAGCCTATAGAATGAGAATTATTAAGTAAGATATAGAATAGAAGACATTTTTGTTTAATCTCTTCATATTAAAAATAAATTGAGGCCCTGAAAGATAAAGTGACTTCTCTGAGCTTGTAAAATGCTCAGTTGGTAGAAGAGCTCCTGCCTCTTGCTCCTTTGAAACTACCCGAGGTATATGTTCTTCCTTATACAACTCATATTTGTTAGTTTGTCATTTGTTTTTAAAAAATGTTCTGATAATTTACCATTCTTCCTTACTACTTTTAATTGTAATATATATAGTAGTAATTATACTTGCTGTCCATTTTGGTCTCTTTGTTGTTGCCTACTGTATGTTGATGTAGTGCGCCAGGTAGATTGATTCTTCTTTCTGGAGTAAAGATGAGTGAGAAAGCCATACTTGGAAGGAAAAAAATTAAGTAAAAATTTTACTGTAAATCCAGTTGTTCAAGTATAACTTCATCTGAGGGAGGCAGAGGAGGCTTCCCTGAAGAAGTGATGCTTATGTTGAGACCTGAAGATGTTAGAAGTAGTCATGATAGAAGAGTGATGGAAGGAAGTTGATTTCCAGTGGAGTGAACATCTCTTCTGGAAGGTGAGGGCTTGGCCCTTTTGTGGGATTGAATTAAGCCTGGTGTGGCTGGAGTGTGCAGAGAACGGGGCTGGACTAAGTAGATAACATTTAGCAGCCATGGAAAGGGTCTTGGTCTTTATCCCCGTAGCAGTGAACTATTAAAGGATTTTAATTTTTGATGTTTCACATGCTGGGCCCTTTCCTTACCAAATAATATGAGTTAAAAAATTAAATGTATCTATTGAGGGACTCCTTGCACAGATGAATAACTTTATGTTGAAAGTAAGTGAGGAGAACAAAAAACATTTGCTTGATAGTAATTAGCACAGCCCACCACTCCTCTATTAGTTTGTCTTGTTGTGATGCAGAAAGCTGTAGCACTGGTATTTCAAATACCAGCAAGGTCTCCCAGCATGGACAGGTTTCAGCAGAGCTTCCAGACAAGAAAGACTAGGAATAAGGACCTGGCAATCAACTTCTGGAAAAATTGGCCACTGTAAACCTTATGAATAACAGTAGAATATTGTCTGATAGAGTGCTGGAAGATGAGCCCCTCAGGTTGGAAGTTACTCAAAACATGACTGGGGAAGAGCTGCCTCCTCAAAGTAAAGTTGACCTTAATGACATGGATGCATTTAAGCTTTCAGGACCTTCATTTGCTGATGTGGCATTACTCAAAATGAGAGGAAACAGCTGCAAACATCCATTAATAATTGGAATGTGGAATGTGTACAAAGCATGAATCTTGGAAAATTGGAACTTGTCATAATGATAGATATTCTGGGCATTAGTAAGCTGAAGTAGACTGGTATTGGCCATTTTGAATTAGACAATCATGTGGTCTACAATGCTGGGAATGACAAATTGAAGAGGAATGGCATTACATTAATTTTCAGACAGACCATTTAAGATCTATCCTGAAATACAGTTCTGTTAGTGGTAGGGTAATACCTATATGCCTACAAGGAAAACCAGTGAATATGACTATTAATTTATACACTAACCATTAATGCCAAAGATGAAGAAATTGAATTTTTTTACCAAGTCTACAGTCTGAAATAGATCAAACATGCAGTCAGATGTATTGATAATTACTAGTGATTGGAATGCAAAAGTTGGAAACAAAGAAGAAGAATCATCAGTTAGAAAGTACACTGGAGATCACATGATAGCATATTGCAAGACCAATGCCTTATTCATGGCAAATACCTTTTTTCAGCAACATAAATGGCAGCTGTACACATGGACCTCAGTGGATGAAATACACAGGAGTCAAATCAGCTACATCTGTGGCAAGGAACAATGGAGAAGCTTACTTAACATCATCAGTCAGAACAAGGCCATGGGCTGACTGTGGAATAAACCATCAATTGCTCATATGTAAGTTCAAGTTGAAGCTAATGAATATTGAAACAAATCCTCGAGAACAAAAATACAATATTGTGTACATCTCACCTGAATTTAGAGACCATTTCAAGAATAGATTTGAGGCACTGAACATTAATGGCTGAAGACCAGATGAGTTATGGGATGATATCAAGGACATCATATATAAAGAGCTAAAAGTTCATTAAAAAGACAGGAAAGACAGAAAGACCAAAATGGATGTCAGAACAGACTCTGAAACTTGCTCTTGAATATAAAGTAGTTAAAGCTAATAGAAGAAATGATGAAGTAAAAGAGCTGAACAGAAGATTTTGAAGGGTTGATTGAGAAGACAAGGTAAACTATTATAATGAAATGTGCAAAGACCTAGACTTAGAAAACCAAAAGGGAAGAACACATTCAGCATTTCTTAAGCTTATAGAAGTGAAGAAAAACTTCATCCTCAAGGTGCAATCTTGGAAGATTTTATGGGCAAGATACTGACCTATGCAGGTAGCACCAAAAGAAGATGGAAGGAAAGCACAGAGTCACTGTGCCAAAAAGAATTGGTCAATATTCAACCATTTCAGGAGGTAGCATATGATTAAGACCAATGGTGATGAAGGAGGAAGTCCAAGCTGCACTGAAGGAATTGAGGAAAAGTGATCAATTGAATACCAATCAACAGGATACCAGTTGAAATATTTCAAGAAATGGATGCAGTGCTGGAAGGAATCAGTCATCTATGCCAAGAAATTTGGAAGCCGCTACCTGGCATCCTCCTGGAAGAGATCCATATTTTTGCCATTCCAAAGAAAGCTGACCAAACAGAATGAGGAAATTATTGAACAATATATGAGTCGGGGCCGACTTGAAGGCAAATAACAACAACAACAACAACAACAACATTATTAATATTACACATAAGTAAAACTTCACTAAAGGTAATTCAAAAATAGTTGCAGCAGTACATCAACAGGGAACTGCCAGAAATTCAAGCTGGATTCAGAAGACGATGTGGAATAAGGGATATCATTGCTGATATCAGATGCATCTTGGCTGAAAGTAGAGAATACCAGAAGTTTGTTTGCCTGTGTTTTATGGACTATGCAGAGGCATTTAACCTTGTGGATAATAGTAATTTATAGATAACATTGCGGAGAATGGGAATTCCAGAACATTTAATTGTACTTAGGTGGAACCTGTACGTAGAGACAGTCATTTGAACAGAACAAGGGAATAATACTATGATTTAAAATCAGGAAAGGTATATGTCAGGGTTGTATCCTTTCACTATACTTAGTCTATATGGTGAGCAAGTAATCTGAGAAGCTGGACTATATGAAGAAGAATGTAGCATCAGGATTGGAAGACTCATTAACAACCTGCGATAAGCAGATGACATACCCTTGCTTGCTGAAACTGAAGATGACTTGAAGTACTTACTGAAGAAGGTCAAAGACTATAACCTTCAGTATGGATTACACCTCAGTTATAAACAAAACTAAAATCCTCACAACTGGACCAATCAGCAGCATCATGATAAATGGAGAAAAGATTGAAGTTATCAAGGATTTCATTTCACTTAGATCCATAATCAATGCCCATGGAATCAGCAGTCAAGAAATCAGCCAACATACTGCAGTAGGCAGATCTACTGCAAAAATCCTCTTTGAGGTATTGAAAAGCAAAAATGTCACTTTGAAGAATAAATGCACCTGCCTCAAGGCATAGCTTTTTCAGTCACCTCATTTGCAGGTGAAAGCTGGACAATGAATAAAGAAGGCTGAAGAATTGGTGCATTTAAATTGTGGTGTTGGCAAAGAATATTGAATATACCGTGGACTGTCAAAAGAATGAACAAATCTGTCTTGGAAAAAGTACAGTCAGAATGCTCCTTGGTAAACAGGATGGTGAGACTTCATCTCACAGACTTGGACATGTTATCACGAAGGACCAGTCCCTGGAGAAGGACCTCATGCTTGGTAAAGTTGAGGGCTAGGGAAAAAGAAGACCTGCAATGACATGGATTGACACAGTGGTTCTAACAGTGGGCTCAAATAGAGCACCAATTGTGAGGATGGTGTAGGATCCAGTATTGTTTTGTTCTGTTGTACACAGGGTCACTATGAGTTGGAACTGCCTCAATGGCACCTAACAACAAGAACAACAACTATTTATATTATTTTGGTACTAGTAGTTTACTTGTTTTTTTAGAAAGTCTTTGTACTTTAACCATAATTTTGTCAAAGACTATTATTTATTTAAAATGTACTTTGTGGACCAGGCGTTATTTTAAGTACTAAGGCCTTATTTATTCTATCTTGTATTTTACAGTCAAAATACTGTTCACATTTTACAGATGAGGAGTGGTGGAGGCTAAATGACTGCTCACTCTGAGTCTGGGTAAGCCAGAGTTTGAATCCCCAAGTATGTTGTTGTTGTTATGTGCCCCAAGTATAGTTCTCTATTAATTCTAGCTTAAAAGATGTCCTCATAAAAAATGCAAAAAGCCTATTTAATGTGAAAGGTGATTCTTAGAGGATTGTAAGAGTGGTTGAGAAATCCCTCCAAGTTTATGATCTTTAAGTGAATGAAATGTGGTCTTTCACAACACTGAAATGTGTTTGCTGTGAGGCTTGTTCTGCTGGGGTAGACAGAAGAGCTTGAAGAATGCACTGAAGTTCAGCCCCAAGGTAACTAAGGATGCTGGGGGCTGGAGCAGTGTTGGTCATACTCTCAGCCAGGCATGAGACAGGGCCCTCAAGGTGTCTTGGAAACAGCCTGCCTTTTCTCTGTTGGCAGAGAGTGAGAAGTTCTGGAAAGAGTAAAGTTCAGCTTCTGTGCACATCTCATGTCCTCTGTGCCTTCTGCCCCCTTCCACTAAGTCTTCCCGTGGAGTTGCCGCCTACAAGTTCAGATGGTTCATGAGGAATCTTCTTCCTTTTTTTTTTTTTCTTTCTGCTAGTAGAAGCCACAGCACATTGGGACTTTAATTAATCTTAGGTCTCAGGATAGTAATTCCCTTGGCTAGAGACAGCCTATTAGTGATAACTAATGATACCTTTTATACTATACATGTGCATTCTCATTTGATTCCTGAAATAACCCTGTGATGTAGGTAAAGTTGGCTTGTTATTATCATCTTCTTACAAATGAGGCTCCACTCTGGTCCTGATCTCCATGCTTTTCTTGCCTGACCTGCTGAAGAATCTTAGCTAATGTTCTTCCATCCACTCAGCCCTTCCTTCAGTCTCTTCTCTATATAGTATCCAAAGAAATCTTTAAAAGAAACCTGATCATGCTTAAACTCCTCTTCAAGCCTTATTCCTCTGGCCAGTGCCAGGGAGCTACAATGGTCCCTGTACCTGTAATGCTACCCCTCACCTGACCCTTTAAACCTCTACTCATCCGTCAGGCTGTGGAGCATTTATACTTGTTCTTCAGAGCTCTTATCATCGTGTATAATTCCACGCTTGTGCTTCTCCCACTGTAAAAGCACACGAGGGCAAAGAACGTATCTCTTTGCGTTGTCATTATATCCCCAGTGCCTGGCACGTAAAGATTTGTTGAAAAAAGTAATGAAGAAGAAGGAAACTAAGTGTCTTGCCTAAAAGAATAAATGGTGCTACTTTTGAAATGTAAGCTCCACAAGGGCAGGATTTTTGGCTCCTTTTTTCACTGCTATGTCGTTGGCATCTTATAGAGTGCCTGGCACATATTAAGTACTCAGTCATTGTTTGTTGAGTATGGAGTGTGTTTGGATGTGATTCCAAAGATTTCTTCTCCAAATCCAGGACTTTTCCCCTCCTTGTGCCAAGTCTGGCTGAAAACAGGTACTTGGAATTATCCAATACTTCTGTGTAGTAGTGAAATGTGAGAGTTGCTGTTGTGACTCAGTAAGGTGGCTTTCTATGTGTACAGGTCTTAAAGGGCATCCAAATGTCATCAGACAAACAACAGTATCTGTTCTGCATCCTGTACACCCCCTTTTTTTTACAGGCTGCCAAGCTAGATATTGATGTCATCCATCCTGCCTCTTTGCTAAATCCCCTGAATAACATGTTGAGTAGCCATCAGAACAATCCCTACACCAGCTTTTTATTTAACCGTTTGCAGACCTAACAGTATGTATTCCATCCACCCCTCAAATCACTTCAATAGCAACTAGAGACATGTTAATGATCTGTTAGAAAATGATTTCATGGTCAAGGTACAGAAACCTAGGTATTATTTACTCTTTGAGTTTAGAGAATGGTTATTTTTTATTCTAGTCAGTATTATGTTAGTCTTTCAGATCTTCAAATTCATTGAATATTTTCCTTTTTCCTATTTGGAGGCTGAACAATATCAGTGTTAGTTATAGTGCACAGGTTGGTGCTTCATTTTTCCCTTTACATTTTCAGAGAATTTTGAGTCATAAAGTATGTCCAGGCATTTTTCATTTGCTATAGCTGCCACCCACGGGCCTGAAGTTAACTCACAGTTTGTGATAAGTAATGATTTGTTCAGGGTGCTTAAGTCAACATGGAGGTACTACTGTCCAAAGGCCGTCATGGTAGGCTCCCTTTGCTCTTGGAAAACAGTTGTGTTTTGAGAGTTTGAGTGTTGAAGGACAAAACAATGCCCTCCAATTTGTGGTGACAGGCTTAGAATCAGAAGGCAGAGTAATGGTCATGGAAATGGACCTGGTTTCTAGCCCTGACTATGTCATGTTATTTTAAGCAAGTGTTCGTTTTGGGGCTTTGGGTTCCTCTTCATCAATAGAATCATGTTGACCTCTTCCAACTTGAAAAGCTCTTCCTATGCCTTTGGCTGTGGTGGTGCAGTGCCTAAGGCATTTGACAAACCCACCAGCTGCTCTGTGGAAAGAAGATGGATGGGATGAGCTACTTCTGTAAAGATTTACCACCTGGGAAACTGAATGGGGGGTTGCTATGAGTCGGAATCAACTCACTGGCAGTGAGTTTGGTTTTATATCTTTGGCATGCTAATTAGTTTCATTGAGAAATTGATTGGCTATAAGTTAATTGATATTTAGTTCTTATTTTGAATAATCGCATGTGAATAGCTAGGCATGTTAGCCATATAAGGGGCAGTCATTTTTTTTCTTACTGGCTCATAGTGTGTTGCTAGACATCCATTTTGCAACAATTTTCCTCTAATATAGAGAAAGCTTTATTCTTAAAAAACATCCTTAACACTTGGAATATTGTTCCCATCCAATCCCTTGGAACATGATGGTGTTAAGGTCTCATTTGGGTCAGGTTTGTCCAGTGAATCCTTGTCTTTATTGATACTCTGTTACATCACTGAGGCAGGTAGTGGGGCAGCACACCCCATTTAATGGACTCAGTAGTGTAAACTCAGGGAAACTCTGAAATTGGAAGAAGTAATAGTAGCACATTCATCTGAATTTTCTTTTTTTCAAACCCATTAAGCCTTCAGAATTTTCTTCTGTTGATTAGTGAATAATAAAAGTTCTGATACCCTTTGAATGTGAATGGGACACATTACTTTGAAATATGGGCGAAAACATTATTATGGAGTTGTTAATTGCTGTGGAGTTGGCTCCCAACTTATGATGACTCCGTATATGGCAGAACAAAATGCTGCCTGTCCTGCAGCATCCTGATGATCAATTGTGGATTGGAAAATTGTGATCCTTAGGGTTTTCATTGGCTGATTTTTTTTCTGAATAGATTGCCAGGCCTTTCTTCCTAGTTCCTCTTAGTCTGGAAATTGCTTAGCGTCATAAAATCATGTAATCCTATCCTGACAGATAGTAGTGGCTGCACATTTAGGAGCTTTGGCAAAGAATTGAACTTAGGTATTCCACACGGAAATTGAGAATTCTGCCACTGAACCAGCAATGTCTCACATTACACAGTAGATCCCAAATTCTTCTTCTACCATCTCAGAGTATCTTCTTTGTATTTCTAAAGGAAGTGTTTAAAGTTCAAAAGAGTTCAAAGAGATCCAAAGAGGTAATCCAGTGTGATAGAACTTTACAGCAGAAAGATGAGTTTGTGTTTTCCTAGCTTTATTTCAAAACTACACTTTTTTGGAAGCTTTGATGATCCAGCATGCTTCTAATTAGGGAATCGAGCCCTAAGTTGTTGGTAAGGCACTGATGTGTACAAATTTTGGCTAAAGTTGGAATTTACGGGAATGAGTGTCTCAGCGACACTTCTAATTCTCCTCCACTTTAGGATACTGTCACCACACTGGGAAGATTAGATGAAAACCCTCCGCAGTTTATTTTAAAATAATTTTTGAACAGGTTACGTTGTGGAGGAACTTTTAGGCTAAAAGAAGAAAAGCTGCCCTTTGTTTGAAACAGCAGTGTATAGTTTCAACTTGTCTTGGACTTCCTCGGAGATGTTTTAAGATCCGGTATAAACTTGCTGTGGTTTGCCTTTGGGCATCAAACTGTTTAGCTTGGCTCTATTATATCTGTAATTGCTGCATTTTAATAATTGCCCAATATTCTTGTCAGCAATTTGCAGTCTATATTTTTAATAGAACCGTTTGCCTTTCTTTTCCACAAGGTTCTTTCAGACCTGGTTTAAGCCCCTGGACTAATACCGCACAGTTCCACAGACCCTCTGCAGCTGTGGGTAGGGGGTGCCACAAGCTCATTAAATATTCCCACATGCCTCGTGCCAGTTACACTTAATGTACCATATAAAAATCCTCTGGGAGGCCATCTTCTTCTGGGACCTTCTTATAGGGACTGTGCTTTATAAAAATTGCCTTTGGTGTTTGCTGAAGTAGCATATTCTTTTAAAATCAATCCATTCAGGAAATCTGAGTATTTGAAGGGAAAAAATACGGACACATTCTCTTTGCTGTTGTTGACTTTTTATGTGAGCAGAAGAGATTTTCGTTTCACCTGAGGTGATGTGATACTATGGTGATAGAAATGTTGAACTTTAGGGAATGACTGACTTCAATTTTGTGGCTTCCAAAATTATCTTTTTAGTTCAGTCAGTTTTTGAGACAAGACCTATTGTACCATCAGTGACTAGTGCTTCAGCTTGACTGGCAATTTTGTCTTTAAGATTCTACTCTTTCGCTTATCTCATTCTTTGTCTGTTTTGGAGTTGCCATGAGTCAGAAGCAACTCCCCGGCAACTAACAGCAACAGCAATGTTTATTTTGCGGTAAATAAAAGATCGAACTGATTCTAAGACAGAACTTTAAGGTAGCTTAGAATTACATAAATAACCACACCCCAGTCACTCTACTTTAGCCATATAAATACCATAAAGGAAATGGACAAATAGTGATGATAATGCTGTGTTGTTAGTGTCCTTTGGTTCTGTTCTGATGCACGGCGACCCCATGTGTTACAGAGGAGAGCTCCTCCAGAGGGTCTTCTTAGCTATAATCGTAACAGAAGCAGATCCTCAGGCCTTTTCTTCCATAGTACTGCTGGGTGGGTTTGAACTGTCAATCTTTAGGTTAGTAGTTGATTCTAAACCGTTTGTGCCACCAGCTGACCTTTGGTTGCTTGCTGGGTTTGCTGGGCATTGTTCTGAGCACTTGATATAAACTCTTCTAATCCTCACAACAGCCCATAGGAGAGGTTCATACTCAAAGAATAATTTGCTCAACATCACCTAGTTGGTAGGTGGCAGAGTAGATTCACATTTAGGCAGGCATTCAGCCACTATCCTATAACTGATACTCTGTTACACATAGGTTGCCAAGAGTCAGAGCCTACCCAATGGCAACTAGCAATAACATAAGGTGTATTCAGCTCATACTCGGTTTTTACCACTATCATATTTCAAGATTGATCCATAGGGCCTCCTGCATATATAATAACTTAATGTTCAGATCTATCTAAGAGATTCTTTTTGAAATTAAAACTTTGTCATTAGTGTTTCTGGATAGGCAATACTTTAACATGGTGCAAATCCCAAAAGCTAATTTAATGAAAAGGTTTCTGCTTTCTCCCACCTCTATATCCCAATTACCCTATTTCCTTCCTTCCCAGAGGCAACTATCATTACTAGTGCAGAGAGCCATTTTTAATATCTTTCACTTAACACTTGATGTAATGTAATAATACAATTTAATTAGAAACTCATTTTTGCCATTGTTTATATATTTTTTATACTTGTCTAAAAGTGCACAAGCTTGCACACAGTATGCTGGTTCTGTGGATGTTATTTCCTGGGTGAAGGTAACAAGGCTGCAACTTCCAGCTCTTTGAGATGGTTCCTGGAGGCTCTATAATCCTGCCTTACCCAGGGCTTTGATTAGGAAGGTTTTGAGCTTTTATTCCAGTTACTGGATAACTTTTATTCCTGACGAGAAGGAACTATGTCTTACTGTCTTTGGATTACTAGCTCCTTGCCACAGTACCTGGAACATAAAAAAACCAAACCAGCTGCCATCAAATTGATTCCAACATGTGGTGACCCTATGTGTGTCAGAGTGGAACTCTGCTCTATAAGGTTTCCATTGGCTCATTTTTCAGAAGTAGATAGGTAGGCCTTTCTTCCTGGGTACTTCTGAGTGGACTCGGAACTGTCAACTTTTCAGTTAGTGACCAAGGGTTAACTGTTTATGCCACCCAGGGACTCTGCCTGGAACGTAGTAGGTGCTCAATAAGTATTTATTAAATTGAACAACTTCTGTGGGTTGTACCAGATACAGGGTATACATCTGGAAAATGCACTATGGAGTATCTAAATGAGGTAATATTTAGGGTCATGGAAGAGATACTAAAGCTAACCACCATAGACTTCTTTGTTCTAGGGTGTGTACAGGAAAAGGTTACCTGTTGGATCCTCTAGTATAGTACCCAGACAGTCTTAGGGTTGAGATGCAGGGAAGACTTTTCTCCTGTTAAAACCTTGGCAAACAGTTAAAATAAGAACTTTCCATTTTTCAGAATGATTCTAAGTGTATTTTAATTGATCTTTGTGATAACTTTGTGACTGTAGCATTAGATTGAATCTCTAATCAGAGTTGATTGTGTTTTCTTGCTGATACTAGGGAATGCACGTATCAAGTGTCAGTGATTACTTTAATGCGACAAAATAACTGGTGATACACTTTGCTTTTCTTATATATTCCTAATGTTTGTATATAAAAGCACAGATGTAAGATATCAAAAAGAAGCATGCATTTGTCATAAAATTCTTTATTAGGTAATCACAGCCCTTACCCCTCCCACCACCATTTGCTTTAGCGTGGTTTTGGTATCTTTTAAGGGTGCTCTGATGGCGCAGTGCCTGAGGCATTTGACTGCTAGCCGAAGGCTGGCAGTTCAAACCCACCAGCCACTCCTTGGAAGGACTGCCGTAGTCATACCACCTTGGAAACCCAAGGAGGGGTTGCTGTGAGTTGGATCTGACTCTATGGCAGTGAGTTTGGTTTGGTTTTTTGGTTTGGCATCTTTTAAGATAAATTTCTTATCCTACACTTTCAGAAATTATCCATTTAACTCTAATGTGTATTTGTTTATTCAGAGAAATTTTTGCATTACATTTTCTTACTGATATTTGTTTATTTTTACAGATACTTTAAAAATTGGAAAGAGGAGATTTTAAAGCTACCTCTGATTTGCAAAGGTTTACTGTGATCTGGAGGTCTACAGGCTGAGGTAACTCATTGAGACACACTGTTGGAGAAATAAAAAATGGCTTCTTGTTACGTGATCACCATGTTTGCCCTGATGAGTTCCTGTTTAGCCACTGCAGGTAAGCTTGCATAATGTAAACTGCATGCTCGTTGCCTTCTTTTGGATCTGTTTTTCCTCATTCTCTTCAGTTCAGAAGATTTTAGGCCATGTGATGTTTATGCAAGTACTCATTCAGGTTCTTTAGAGAAATGAAATATTTGACTACTATATAGATACTTAGGAGCTCTGGTAGCATAGTTGTTTGTTGTTGTTGTTATGTGCCGTCGAGTCAAACCCGACTCATAGCGACCCCTCCTTGGGTTTCCGAGGCAGTATCACTACGGAAGTAGGATTGCCCAACCTTCCTTCCGAGGAGTGGCTGGTGGGTTTGAACCGCCCGCCGTCTGGTTAGCAGGCAAGTGTCTTAGCCACTATGCTACCAGAGCTCATAGTAGATAAACCATTTGGTTGCTAACAAGAAGGTTGGTGGTTCAAATCCACCAGCTGCTCCATGGGAGGAAGATGAGGCAATCTGCTTCCATAAAGATTTGCAGTCTTGAAAACTCAGTGGGGGTCACTGTGAGTTGAAATCAACTCAGTAGCAGTGGGTTTTTTTTTTTTTTTTATAGATACTTAATTGTATCTTTGCCTAGGCTACATTTTACTAGGCTATGGCTAGCCCTTCCAGTGTTGGTAATACAGATATCTATGTTCAGTTTTGAGGTGGGTAGAGAACGAACATGCTAATATTAATCCCACTTAATTTTGTTACATGCGTAGTGTACATTTATATTCTTGTTCGTAAATAAGAATTTCAAGAAAGCCCTTTTGTTCTTTTCTTTATTACATAACAAGTAGACCTTCTGGATGGAGGTAACACTCCTAATATGAGTTGCTTGGCAAGTATTTAATCTTGCCTATTACAGACATTTTAATATGTAACATTTTATTGGCTTGATTCCCCTGTTAACTTGGAAATACACTATGGTTCCTGGAGTTTAGAAAAGCAAATGACTTGGTTGGAAAAATGCTGCTTAAGTAAGAGTATAAGATCACCTACCTCGGAAACCCAAGGAGGGGTCGCTATGAGTCGGGTCCGACTTGACAGCAAACAACAACAACAACAACCCCAGCATCTTAGTATTCAAAGTCAAATTTAACACACCTAGAAGCTTAAAATGTATTTTGTTTTAGTTTGCTTTGCATTTGTTCTGTAATGAGCTCCATGAAACTAATTTTTGGGGCCAGTTTTGAAATTGTAATTTGTCTCAATAAGAAAAGAAAAGCATTGACTTGAAAAATGTTTCACCTCTTGGTTTTGACTATTGAGTGGCATTTACAGATGAGATGGGAGTGATAATAATTGCCATTTGTTGAGTACGGCTTATGGCCAGGCACTGGACTAAACAGTTAAAAATATAAAAATCAGTAAGAATAGTCTTACTAACCAGGCTTGTTTAATGATCATACCAGCATTACAAAAACCAAACCAAACTCATTGCCATTGAAGTCAGTTCTGACTCAGAGTGACCCCCATTGGGTTCCCAGCCCGTCAATCTTTACAGAAGCAGACTGCTCCATCTTTCTTCTGCAGCGCAGGTTTGAACCACCAACCCTTGGTTAGTAGCCAAATGCCGTAACTACTACATCACCAGAACTCCTTTATATTAACATTAGGTAGATAGTTATCTTCCCCATTTTATAGATGATGAAATGAGATATAGAGAGGTTAGGTAACTGGTCCAGTGTCATGTAGCTGGAAAGTGGAGGAACCATTTATTGTATCCAGGTTTTACATGTGAGCTCTTCATCTCAGTGTTATTCTAAGGAATCCATAGTATTTTTAAGGATCTAATAGACTTAGACCAGAGGTCATATGTAAACATATACTGAGTGAAAGCTGGTTGACAGAAATTGGTTTATGAGATTGGGAAGCAGAATGTCTCCCTCATGGCAAGTATCTTGACTGTTGCTATGTTAGTTTTTTTTTTTTTTCAACGTTACTATGTGAATTTGAGGAGCTCTGGTAGCATAGTGCCTAAGGCACTTGACTGCTAACCAGAAGGCTGAGGTTCAAACTCACGAGCCACTCCTCGGAAGGAAGGTTGAGCAATCCTACTTCCATAGTGATACTGCCTCGGAAACCCAAGGATGAGTCGGGGCCGACTGCATGGCAAATAACAACAACATGTGAATTTGAGCTGCTCGTTCTCTGTATTACTGTATGTCAGCAGTTTCATTTCATTTCATGATTGAGGAGTTATTTATCTTTTAGGCCATGCGTTAAAGCAGATCTTAATTAATACTCATTGAAAAGTAGCAGGAGAGACAGACAGACAGAGAGAAAAAAAAAAAGGCGGCAGGCAAAAACAGCTTAATGGAAAATTTACTGTTTTGATAATAAAATATGTAATCAGACCTGGTGGGTTTGAGGCAGAATATTCTGCTTTCACTAGAGCCTGGGTTAGACTAAAAAAACACAACTGAAGAAGGTCCTTCATGGGAAAATGGTGAGTTTGATAAGCTGTGTGTGGCCTTAATGTATTTGATGTTGTTGTTGTTATGTGCC
>NW_006921620.1:2108573-2109324 GCF_000298275.1 Orycteropus afer afer | reverse complement strand
TTTAGAGACCATCTAAAGAATAGATTTGATGCATTGAACACCAGTGACTGAAAACCAAAAGAATTGTGGGATGACATCAAGAGCATCATCCATGAAGAAAGCAACAGGCCATTAAAAATATGAGAAAGAAAGAAAAGACCAAAATGGATGTTAGGAGAGACTCTGAAACTTGCCTTTGAGCAAAGAGTAGCTAAAGCAGATGGAAGAAATGACAAGATAAAAGAGCTGAACAGAAGATTCCACAGAGCAGCTAGAGCAGACAAAGCCATACTGTAATGAAATGTGCAAAGACCTGGAGTTAGAAAACGAAAAGGGAAGAACATGCTCAGCATTTCTCAAGCCGAAAGAACTGAGGAAAAAAAATTAAGCCTTGAGTTGCAATATTGAAAGATTCTGTGGGCAAAATATTGAATGATGCAAGAAGCATCAAAAGAAGATGGAAAGAGTATGCAGAGTCACTGTACCAAAAAGAACTGGTCAATCTGCATCCATTTCAGGAGGTCGCATATGTTCAAGAACCAATGGTATTGAAGGAAGAAGTCGAAGCTGCAATGAAAGAATTGGTGAAGAATAAAGCTCCAGTGATGGATGGGATACCCATTGAGATGTTTCAACAAACGGATGCACCGCTGGAGGCACTCACTCCGTTATGCCAAAAGATTTGGAAGACAGCTACCTGGCCAACTGACTGGAAGAGATCCATATTTTGCCCATTCCAAAGAAAGGTGATCCCACAGAATGTGAAAATTAT
>NW_006921620.1:2106873-2108473 GCF_000298275.1 Orycteropus afer afer | reverse complement strand
GACCCCTCCTTGGGTTTCCGAGGCAGTATCACTACGGAAGTAGGATTGCCCAACCTTCCTTCCGAGGAGTGGCTGGTGGGTTTGAACTGTCAGCCTTCTGGTTAGCAGTCAAGTGCTTTAGCCACTATGCTACCAGAGCTCCTAATGTATTTGATAGTGAATCAATTTTGCTTAAGACTTTCTTTCCTTTTTCAAACCATTGGGAAATGATTTCTTCATTTGTATACACACTCAAGGCTTGGTTGAGGTGGAAGGTATAGGAGAATTAAAAATTTTAAAACAGCATGAGGAAGTTGAATCAGTGGTATAGAGGTAGGGATGCCTTTTTAGTTTAGAAGTTTGTTGGTTGTTTCTCATTTGAACAACCTATGGGGCCAGGTGAATGAAGAAGAAGAGAAAAATGTTCTCTATCTGCTGATAACCAGTAGCTTTCTATTAATTTTTAATTTTTCTTTTTAAACAGTAACTTTCTGTATAGGCTCAGAATACTTTATGCATTGCTTTTGGGGGCATTCTGGATGATCTGAACTTCGTTGTTGTTGTTGTTGTTATGTGCCATCAAGTCAGATCCGACTCATAGCGACCCCTCCTTGGGTTTCTGAGACAGTATCACTATGAAAGTAGATTGCCCCATCTTCCTTCCGAGGAGTAGATGGTGGATTTGAACTGCCAGCCTTCTGGTTAGCAGTCAAGAGCCTTAGCCACTATGCTACCAGAGCTCCCTGAACTTCAGGCACATAATAATAATAATAATAATAATAATAATGAGTATTTATAGAATAATTACTATCTGCTAGCCTCTGTTCAAAGTACATTACATGTATTATCTCATTTCATTCTCCTAACTACCCTGTAACCCCGTAGAGCCAAGGAAGTGAGGGAGCAGAGTGGCCAGGGACCACCGAAGGGGCCCAGGTAAAGGGGCGGGAGGCAAGGCAGGCCCCAGCCCCCTAGAGCCAGGAAAGGGGGGGGAGTGGCTGGGGATCACAAAGTGGCAGGTTCCAGGTAGGAATTAGGTAAGGGGAGGGAGCAGAGGTTTCCAACAGCTAAGGGAGACAAACTTGTCTGTCAGTTTGTCATCCTGTGGGGCTTGTATGTTGCTATGAGGCTTGAGGCTGTGCCACCGCTGTTTCAGATGCCAGTAGAGTTGCACATGGTGCACAGGTTTCAACGCAGCTTATAGACTAAGACAGACTAGGAAGAAGGAGGAGACCATCACTTCTCAAAAACTGGCCAGGGAAAACCTTATGAATAGCAGAGAAACACTGTCTGATACATTACTGGGAAACTTTATGAGTAGCCTGGAAATGTCCGACACAGTGCAGGAAGATGTGCCCCTTGGGTTGGAAGGCACTCAAAATAGGACTGGGAAGGAGCTGCATCATCAGAGTAGAACCAACTTTAATGATATGGATCAAGTAAGTCTTTCAGGACCTCCGTGTGCTGACGTGGCATGACTCAAATTGAGGAGAAGCAGCTGCAAACACTCATTAATAATCAGAACATGGAATGTACAAAGTATGAATCTAGGAAAATTGGAAGTTGTCAAAAATGAAATGGAATGCATAAAGATTGATATCCTAGGCATTAGTGAGCTGAA
>NW_006921620.1:2075305-2105023 GCF_000298275.1 Orycteropus afer afer | reverse complement strand
TGTATCCTTTCCCCATACTTATTCAGTCTGTATGCTGAGCAAGTAATCCGAGAAACTGGATTATATGAGGAAGAACATGGCTTCACGATTGGAGGAAGACTAATTAACAGCCTGCGATACGCTGATGACATAACTTTGCTTGCTAAAAGTGAGGATGACTTGAAGTACTTACTGATGAAGATTGAAGAATAGAGTCTGCATTATGGATTAAATCTCAATATAAAGAAAACAAAAATCCTCACAACTGAACCTATAAGCAGCATTACGATGAGTGAAGAAAAGATTGAAGTTGTCAAAGACTTCACATTGCGTGGTTATACAATTGACGCCAATGGAAGTAGCAGTCAGGACATCAGACAATGTATAGCACTGGGCAAATCGGCTACAAAGGACCTCTTTCTATTGCTGAAGAGCAAAGGTGTCTCCTTGAGGACTAAGGTGCGCCTGACACAAGCCATGATATTTTCATTGGCCTCATAGGCATGTGAGAGCTGGACAATAAATAAGGAAGACCGAGGAAGAATTGATGCTTTTCAGCTGTGGTGTTGGTGAAGAATGCTGAAAGTACCATGGACTGCGAAAAGAACTGACACATCTGTCCTGGAGGAAGTGCAGCCAGAATGCTCCTTGGAGGCACGAATGGCCCGATTTCGTCTCACCTATTTTGGTCATGTTGTCAGAAGGGACCATTCCCTGGAGAAGGATGTCATGCTTGGTAAGGTGGAGGATCGATGAAAGAGGGGAGGGCCCTCAACGAGATGGATTGACATGTGACAGTGGCGATGGGCTTAAGTATAGCAAGAATCATGGAGCTGGCTTAGTACTGGGCAGTGTTTTGTTTTGCTGTGCTTAGGGTTGTATGAGTTGGAGCGACTTGCTGGCACCTAAGAACAACAACAACTACCCTGTGAAATGGAGGAACTTAGTTTGCCCCACTTTACGGATGAAGAAACTGAAGCACTGAGAAGTTAAGTAACTTCCTCAAGGTTGCACAGTTAACACATAACAGCTTTAACCATAAATCTAGGTTGTTTACATTAAAAGTAAACAATTTAATTACCAAGTCCCTACTAAGTGCAAAGCATAGTACTAATCACTTTGGGACATAAAAAGAAATGCAAGGTTCATCCCTTATTTGCAATTACTTGTATTTTGGTTTGGCATATAAACTATAACCATGTAACAATATAATCAGTGTATGGTGGAATGCTAAGTAAAGGCCATAAAATCTCAGAAGGAGTTGCCTTCTTGGGGAGGAGCAGTCATGGAGGGCTTTGTGGAACTGCTGGGTCTTGAGCTCCATCTTGAAGGCTGGGCAGACTCTAGAAAGGGAAAGCCTTTGTGATGACCAGATGAAGAAGGTGAGTCTTAAGTGCTTGATAGTCTAATGAATGAATGAACTGGGGAGCTGGTATGGGGCATTTAGTTGGAGGTCTGTTTGGGCAGAAGGATGAGAAGAGAGTGGAGGACGTGAAGCCAGAATGAGTCTTGTAGATTTCATTCTGAGGTTTGCATTCTTTCTTCTTCCATCTGCCCTGTAACCAAAAGCATGCACTATTTAATCTTGGAATTAAAACTGTGGCCTGAAAAGTAGAGACTTGAGAATGTGGCTTCAGTAGCTTCAAACACAAGTGTCTGGTACATAGACTGACATTTTCAAGGGCTTATTCTTCTACATTCTGTGTTTGGCATTTAATATGTATTATAGTGTATTTTTTCTTTATAAGACAACCCTATGAGGTGGGTATTGTTATCATTACTTCCATTTTACAAATGGGGAAACTACTGCTCAGGTTGAGTAGTAACTTTTACAAAGTCTCATAACTTGTAAGCAGCAGAACTGGGACTTGAACCTCTAGGTACTTGACTTCAGAGTCTAGCCCATTAACCACTACACTAGAGTCTCCTTTATGTAGGAGACCCTCAGTGTGGATGAATGAACATCATAGCTTGATTGATTAAACATCCTGGCACCAGAGTAAGCCCCGTAAGGCCTCAGAAGACAGGTAAGTGGCTCATCAGAGCAAAAGACCCTGAATTAATGTGCTTGCTTTATTTGTATTCTTGCTTCACTGAGATGACTGTGAAGCTCCAAATCAGAGGGATGGTGTATTGTAGATTCTTGGCAGCAGAAGGGGTGGAGGTTGTAAAAGACCTCCTATAGATACGTGATCAGGGGAGGGGCAGAGCATAAAATGAGCCCAAGTTAGAATAATAGGAGCCTGCTTCTTCCTGCTCCATGAGTTTGGCTAGGCCTTTGATGAAAGTTTTTTTCTGCTGTGCTTGTGGCAGAGGATGAAGTAGGCGGGGAGGCAAGTTAGTGTCCCAGGGTTAGTGATTGTTTTGACAAAATTTAGAGTTTTCCTCCCCTCACTTAATCCTTGGTTATTGGATAGCATTGTGGAGAGGGAGGGCTGTGTTCCTGGTTTTAAAAGAGTTAAGGACCATAATGCCACTGATTAGAAATTACCTTAGATTATTGGCACCTTATTTTAGATCTTGTAATCTATCTAATGAAAGGAAAATGAGAAGCTGAAAAAAAAAAAAGTTTGCTGCTGCGGGATTAAGGTTTACTAAGTTTTAGCTTTAAAATCTGTTCTTCCACACATCTTTTAAAAATATTAACTGCTGCCTCTGAGGCTTGCCAGAGTTAGGCAGGGCTTTGTTTCCAAGAGCCTTAATAATGAGAAAAAGAGGCATGCAAAGAGAATTCAGGGAAATTGGTTTGGATGGAAGGGGTGGACTTGTGTGCGCTCCACTGGCCTCTCTGCCAGGTCACAGTGAGTACTGCTGAGGTGAATGCCAGAAACATTGGCACCGATGCCAGCGGTGATGGTAGGACAGCTATTTTCCTCATCCCACTGTCTTAATTCTGTAACCAGATGCTTCCTTCTGGAGGTTTGCCCTTGCCATGTGCACATCTATTGAGCAAACATGTGTCTTTTCACCTTCACTGGATGTACCTGAAATTCCAGGTACAGTTTATAGGAAAATAGGGATGTTCTCGGTCTGACCTATTTTTCTGCTACGAAAGCTCTGAACTCTTGTCTCTGTGGGACAGCAAGCAGACACCATCTGGTTAGTACTTGGCTTTAAAGGGGATAAGCTGGCAGACTTGAGGGGAGTCCAAACTAATAATAATATCATACTACCGTTGAGTCGGATCCGACTCATACTGGTGACCCCTCCTTGGGTTTCTGAGGCAGTATCACTACGGAAGTAGATTGCCCAACCTTTCTTCTGAGGAGTGGCTGGTGCATTTGAACCTCCAGCCTTCCGGTTAACAGTCAGATGCCTTAGGCACTACACCATTGGAGCTCCCACCTTATAGTTACAGTTTTTAAAATGCTTTTATGCCTAGTACTTCATTTGATCCTCACAGCAGTCCCTGGGTGGCACAGGCATTGTTTTCCTCAATTGTAGAGTAAGAGTAAAGGGGCTTAGAGAAAAGAAGTGATTTTGCAAAGAGGCTTCAACTCTTGATAGAAATGGAACTCAAACACATGTCAGCAGAGTAAGTCTTGCACACTAAGTCTTGGGATCTTTTTGCTACAGCATACTCCTTAGCACCTTTGGAAATAGTGCCAGCCAGACACTCTACTGGGCCCTTTATATGTGTCAGTTCATTTAATCTTTACAGGAACCCTGTGAGGTAGGCGTTTATCATCATCCCCATTTTGGTAGCTATTCCTACTGCCACCGCTGCTGCTACTATTATTATATTCAGTTTACCGATGAGGAAACTACGGCATAGAGAAGAAGAATATGAGAAGTACGTTTAAAAAGTGCAAATGGGCATTTGTACGTGGTCATGCAACTCACAAGCAGCAGAGTGGCCAGGACTGCACAGTGTGTGTTCTTTCTCTCATGCTGCTTCCAAGGGCGATTGACATTCTTTCTCCTGGGCTTGAATTAATGGCTTGAGGACGGCGGAGGTGGTTCTGCCGTAGTCTTCTCCTAGCTATCAACTGAGTGATCAAAGGCTGTATTTCTTAATGGCAGGAAGGTCAAGAGAGTGCCGCCTGCAGGCTGCCAGCAGGGAAGGTAAAGGATCGAAGATGGATAGTCCTGAAGGTTCAAAGCACATTTGAGAAGGGGTTACTCTTGCCAGCCCTAGGCTAGCTAATTGATTTGGTCTGTGATGATTATTGTTGTTAGGTGGTGGTTTGACTGCTGTTGTGTTTAATTTGGCTTTTGGATACATAGGGAAAAGGCATTGTCACCTGTGATGCCAGTTGTCACCAGGGTGCCAGACTTTCTATTTATTTTAAAGAGCAACAAACTGTTATTAAAAGACCTGGAGTGGGTGGAGTAGACTGCATTTTAGGATGTATTTCCCTTAGCGGGTACCACGCTCAGCCAAGTGTGGGGAGGTTTCTCTATTTTTTTCCCCCCTTTCCTTTAAGTTTTTGCATAGAGGCATCACCCCCACAAACACACTCACATGCTCACTAACTCACTCATCCACTCGCACACAGTCACTTGCTCAGGGAAGTTTGTAGTAGCCAAGAAAAAGAAGTATTTGTTTCTTTAAGGTTTCCTTGCCTTACATGGACCTGGGAAGCTGTGTGTGTGTGGGGGAATATGATCTACAGTAAAAGCTGGAACCTGTGCAAAGTGGAAACCTGTCAGAAAAGGAAAATGCAAATATTTTTCACTAAAATGGGCAATAGAAAAGTGTTAAGACCGCACCCAGTCAAAGGTGGAAAACTTGTGACAACTGGAAAAACAAGGCAAGTCCTCTCACAGGTCTCATTGTAATATCTAAAAAAACCAACAAAACAAAGCACTGCCATTGAGTCACTTCTCACTCATAGTGACCCCCTGTTAGGTTTCTGAGGTGGTAGATCTTTACGAAAGTGGATTGCTTCATCTTCCACGGAGCAGCTGGTGGGTTTAAACCACCAACTTTCTGATTAGCAGTCAGATGCCTTAGACACTGTGACACAAGAGCTTCTCGTAGGCCTTTAAAAAAACTTGCGAGGAAAGTTTACTCATAGTTGAGTAACTGAACATGTATATAGTGTAAGAAATATGTTTACCAAAGACTTGAGTGAGATTATCCATGATTTGATGTCAGCGAAGTGAACAGAGCTCAAGTTTCTTTTTTTATGTCCTTATTCTGGGCTGTGTAATTGCCACTTTGCTTTCTGGATTTCTGATTTATCTGGGTTATTTTAGGATACCAGTGATGATCTATTTTATGAATACCAGTCAGCATTTCCATAGGGACAGAGCTGCTTTTTGTGCCTCTGAATTGTTCAATGGCTAAAAGCATGTACTTTCATGCAATTGTGCATACAGGATATTAGGCTTTCTCAGCTTGCTTGCTTTGGTGTCTGATCCCTGATAATGTAGTGGTACCTTGAGTCATAGCTGGAGCTCTGAGCTGCTTTGGAAATATGGTAGGAGCAGTGAGTGTTCTGGGATGCATTCCAGTGTGAGGCCTTCTCTTAGCCTGACCCTGTGAGTGGGGCATGGAGGTGCTTGTCCTTTTTGGGGTACTGTTCCAATCTGCATCGGGTCTATGTGATCCTCTGACTTTCATTTTCTTTAAAATGTTCTCTGCTAGAGTGGTCTAAAAGAAATTTATCTGAAAGCCCAATATAGTCATCTTTTTGTTTCCTGAAAGGACCCTGAAGCTCTGGGCTTAAAAAATGTGTTAGCTCTCAGTACATTACTTCCAAGGAACGGGCAGCAGGTGCTCTGGGGACTGAAGCCCAGCTATTCTCCTGCCCTCTCCTGCCAACGCTTGGAAATCTTAAAAAAAAAAAAAACAAAAAAAAGAAAACAAAAAAACTAGGGTGGAATGTGGAAAATCTTACCACTGTCAAAGGAAAATGTTGATTTTTTTTTTTTTTTGAAGTTATTCTCTCTTCTGGCAGTGAAATTACATAGTGATAAGTGCAAAAGGAAAAAGTTCCAATAAAACTGCTCTAAGTTCTTTGTATTGCTTTCCTTTGTCCTCAACTGCCTGGATAACTTAGCCCTGTTCTAGAAGATAGACTAGAACTGTCAAGAGCATCACCTCCTTCCTTCCTACCCTTGTGCCCCATCCAGAAAAATGCACAGGTCCTGCAGGCCTCAGGAGAGAGCAGATTTCAGCTTCTGGAGGGCAGTCCTGCTCTGTCCTCACTGTCGGTGATTCTCCAGAGTTGGGGCAGTGCTTTCCTATGACTAGCTTTTCCAGTGGGGCTGCTGAAAGTTTTAGTTACATACACTGCATGGTGAAGCAAAATGCCACACAGGTCCCACACACTTTTTTCTTTTCCTTTTGAATTAGAGGATAGAAGCATTTATGTCATTTTTTTTTTCTTTAAATTTTTAAGTAACTGCTATCTTTTAGATTAGAACCTGTAGTCTAGTCAATACACTTTTTTTTTTTTTTTTTTTAAGATTTAGACAGTTTATTACTTACATGGTGAAAAAGAACAATAAACCAAAGGTGTCAGCTTCCTATCATCCTTGTCCCACCCACCAAAAAAGGATGACACCAGGACAAAAAGGGATAATGTCTACAGTGTGAGCTGTGGAAGAGAGGAGTCAGTCCTAGACTGGCCCTGTGCTAGTTTATATTCTGCAGCTGTGTTCTGAGGGGGATGGGGCTGAAGGTCCTATACCACATCAGAACCCAGGAAGTCATGGGAAACAACTGTCTCATGACAGCCTCCAAGGGACATAGAGAAGTGAATAGAAGATGGCTTCATAGTAGCTCCTTCAGGCTTCCCATCTTCTGTTATGGGACCATCACAAGGCTTTCTATGCAAGACACCAATAAGCTACTGTGCAAGACTTTGCCTGTGTGGAAGTGTGCACAGTTGCATCAGCACCACGGCCAAGCCATTCTCCTAAGGGTATTTGCTACAGTTGTTTTTGCAAATGCCTTTTATTAGTTTAAGAAAACATCCTTCTAAGTTGTTAAGGTTTTTAATCATTAATAAATATAAAAATCTGCTTTTTCTGTATTTATTGAGATGATTTTATATGTATTTATATGTGTGTGGATATGTATATATATTCACACACATATGTTAATGTGGCTTATTACATGAATTATTTTATTTTTTCTTAATTGTGATCTGGGTGAAAGTTTATAGAGCAAATTCACTTTCCATACAGCAGCTCACATACACTTTGTCTCACGACATTGACTACAATTTACCACAGTGCAACAGCTCCCCTCCCACTTCCTCTCCATAGTTACCTCTTCCCTGTGTCCTTCCCTCCATGCACTCCTGCCCCCTGAGCTGTCTCCCTGTGCATACACAGCCCTTCTATTCTCCCATGATTGTTCTCTCCAAGGAATGTTAGTCAATATACTTTTGAATGCCTATGATGTCTTGGGTACTCTGCTAGGTTATAAGGCACCAAAAAGGAGGACTTTGGGTTAGTGCAAAGAATGAATCCCTCTCCACCCCAACATGGAGTCCTTGCATTGTATAAATGGCTAAGCTCTCAACTACTAACTGAAAGGTTGGCGGTTTGAACTCACCTAGAGCAGCCTCATAAGAAAAGCCTGGTTTCAAAAGGTCACAGCCTTGAAAACCCTATGGAACAGTTCCTACCCTGTACACATGCATTTGCCATGCGTTGGAATTTTTTCTTTTCCTTCTCTCATAGTTGTCTAAAGTGCTAATTGACTCTTTCATTCAGCAAACATTTATTGTCGTTGTTATGTGCCTTCCAGTTGACCCGACCCATAGCGACCCCTCCTTGGGTTTCTGAGGCAGTAGCACTAGGAAGTAGATTGACCAACCTTCCTTCTGAGGAGTGGCTGGTGGGTTTGAACTGCCAGCCTTCTGGTTAGCAGGCAAGTGCCTTAGGCACTACGCTACCAGAGCTCCCAAGCATTTATTGGGCACCTACTATAAGCTAGACACTATTCCAGGTGTTGGGAATTTTGTTGTTGTTGACTTTTTTTTTTGGTAAAGAAAATAATAACTTAAAAATGTTTTATAAATATGGGTATTCATATTGGCTTTTCTTTGAGGTGGGGTATACCCATCTTGAAAAATTTGTTTTCAGGAAACTTTGGGAGTAGGAAGTTAAAAACACATTAGACCAATGCTTTCTAAACTTAATGTTCCTAAGAGTCACCAGTGGATCTTGTTAAAAGGCAGATTCTGTTTTAGTAGGTCATGATGGATCACTAGGTGCCCTGGTGGCAAATGGTTAAAGCATTCGGCTGCTGATCAAAATGTTGGCTGTTTGAACAGCCACTCTGAGGGGGAAAGATGTGGCAGTCTGCTTCCATAAAGATTGCAGCCCTGGAAACCCTGTGGGGCAGTTCTGCCCTGTCCAATAGAATCACAGTGAGGTGGAATTGACTCAATGGAAGTGGACTGGTTTGGATGGGGTCACAAGATTTTGCATGTTTTAACCGGCCTACACTATGCTTGATGCTTTAGCAACTTTAACAGCATGGATCAAATTGTAATGCAGAACCTGCAAATACTCTTTAGAAAATTTCTTAGTATCGTAAAAGGGAGCTTAGTTTTAGCATGCCTTTGAAATAGCTACCTTGAAGACCTTTCAGGAAACTCATTTAGGTCAGAAGGATCCAGGTGCTAAAGAGGAAATTGGTTTGAGGGAGTGAGTTCCACAGACACCCTTAGCTCTCTGGCTGGAAGTGTGGTGCACCTGCAGGAACCAGATGCATCTTTATTAGCTGGGGCTATAACTTGGCATAATCATCACAGTTTGTAAGGAAGGAATTTTTTCCATATTTCTTCTCTCATATACTTCTATTGGCTTTTCCCATTTCTTGCCTTATGATTTAGTAGAGCAAGATGGGAGACTTGTGTTGACTCAGTGTGTAGAGGGACATTGCTGCAGGAAGCTATGGCTAAGGAGATTGTAGGTGATAAAGGATAAGTCATAGCAGCTGACTGCTTAAGAGGGGGGTGTTGAGGTGTGTTAACAAGGTTGGCTGTGGTGTCAGGGACTAGAATTTAATGTAAATGAAGCATACCTCATTTCAGTTGGAAGTGTTCCAGTTTGTAACTCTGGTTTCCTCACTGACTCCTACTTCATTCCTATAACCAGATTGTAGGCCAGAACTTGAAAAAATTAACTTTTTTTTTTCTTTTTTCTCCCAGAAGGGGAAGAAAATCAAGTTGTGGTTGAAATTTAGTAAGCACCCTGACACTGTATTTATTTATTGTAAATTGGGAAAAGACACTGAGTTTATTCAACCTCTGTGCCTGAAAAGTTGTGTTTTAAAATAACTTATTTATTTTTGTCACTGAGTATTATGTTTTCTGATTTGCTTTCCGGGGCCTCATCACTATTAGGGGAGCTGTGAGGAACTGTTAAGTACAACCCTGGAACTCTCCCCGAGGAGGTGGTCATTTTGTTTTTGAGATTGAACTAGTAAAGTCCCGAGGAATGCAACCGCATTTTTACTCCTTGCCCCCTGCTAGCTTTTTTCTAGGCCTTCTGAAAATGTGTTTATCTTGCTGGCCATGCATGTGGAGCAGTCTGGAGTTCACTGTGGCATTAGATAGTGAAAAAAGTAGATTTCCCACATGGTGGATGGAGGTTATGAGAGTGGACAGTCCTAGATTATGCAGGACCCTTTGATTGAGAGAAGAAGAGAATTTTGGCATGGGATTTATTTAAGATTTATTAAGAAAAGGAAAAAACAAAACAAAACAAAACAACTATTATACATCTTTTTTTTTTTTCCCCTGGGATGGGATATTTAAATACCAAATGAAGAGTTTTAGTGATTAGAAGAAAAAAAAAATTAGGGTGAAAGAATCTCAGTTTGAACTTCAAGGGCTTGATAATTGTATCATTTCAGATCAGGGCTTGGCATATTACAGAGGATCCTGAGGGCGTGACCTTAGCAACCCACCCACCACATTTGTTACCCAGAGTTGTCTGTGAGGACAGCTTCCCTGTCTGTCACCAGCCCGGTCTCAGCCTGACTCTTGCAAATTCCCAGGGCGTCTGTGCCTTCTGTTTTGCCAACTTTAATTAGCTCTAAAAATATGCTATCAAAGGCTGTCTGGCAGTGTTTCATTAATGGCACTGGTGTATTCAAAAGCACTAATTAATTGTTTTAGATTGTTTGCAAAGCCTGTGCTGAAAAACCTAATGCCTGTAGGAGAAAGTTGGCAGAAAAGCTGTTCAGAGATTAGCCTGGACCTTACCAACCTCAATTGTCTTTTGGAGTGGGGCCAAAAGGGGAGTTTTTCTCTTTTGGAGAAGTACTTGTGGCCGTATTGTTGTCTTATTTCCCACTTTAGTGCTCTAGGTTCTTCCTGATTGAGCGCATGTGGACTCATGTGGAGCTAGAGAGCCCAAGAGCATCCTTAAGAGGTTTTGTTTGTTTTTTGTTTTGTGAGAGAAACACAATGACTTGATATTTACTAACTAAATAAATACTTCTCAAGAGCCTCTTGTCAGAGAGAGGAAAGGGAGCTCTAGTTTTTGGTGAAAGAATTTAGGTTTTAAGTGTTAAATGTTCAAAGGCACTAGGATCAGGCATTTAAGTAGTTTTCTTATTCTTCTTAAAATAAAACAAATCAGACCCCTCATTTCCTTTGTTTTGCTGGCACAGGTCAGCAAAAGGTGAATTTTCCAACTGCTGTTGCATTTGGAAAATGATATTTAAAAAATCTCAATTGGAAATCAAGTACATGACAGTTTAAGGTCAGGGTATGCTGTATGTGTGGAGGGAAAAGCAACTTTGCATTATTTTGTTACATTTGCTATATCTTTAATAATACCTAGTATTAGCTCTGCCTAAAGAACTGTAGGAAAATAATGGAAGTCCCTGCCTATTAAAGATGAGAGAAATTTAGGGCTTGTCAAGCCAAGAGCCAGTTTTGTTGAATCCCAGAGTAGTGTGGGCCCTTGAAGATGGAAGTGGAGAGGAGTATTCTAGATTTATCTCAGAGCCAATGGAGTATTATATAAGGGAGCTGTTTTTCTAAGCAGTATATAGCACTGTTTGAAAATGTCTGGTTAGACATCTTCCAATTCCTGAGCCTGGCCCTGCCTTCTACTGACAGGCCTTAGCATCTTTTCCCGTCTTTCTGGGCTCGAGCAGCCTGTGAGTAAGTAGTTACGTAGGACTCTTAGACCAAATCTTACTTTATTAACATGATTCAGAAGAAAAGAATTCTAGTCAAAAATTTCAGAGGACTTTGCTGAACCATTTCATAATATTGTCAGATCTTCCCGAACTCAAGGAAGGCCCATCAAAATCTATTATTTCTATCTATTACTCAACTTGGAATCTATTGGAAAAGGCTTCCACGAAAACCTCAGAAGAGTGTGTGCTGGTTGAGGAATTTATTTCTGAGTGTACAGTGGCCCCTGTGTGAGGCTGCTTGTCCTGAGCCCTGGGCAACCTGCCTCCCTCTTGGCTAGTAGGCAACTTGGCTGGTAGAAGAGCACCTTTGAGCTTTTAACCCTTTCTGCCAGACTGTTTCCAGGCAACTTTTGGAGTTGATAGGAGCACAGATCTCAGAACATGATCCACATCATGGATCATGAATGTTATATTAAAAGTTTGGGACAAACCCTTTGAATGGATTAATAATGATGATGATTTTTCTTGTTTTTTTTTTTTTCTTTCTTCTTCTTCTTCAGTCTCATTGCACTTTTATTTTGGAAAAGCAATTCTGCACCACAATGTCAAGATCTATTAGGTATCCCAGTTATTTATGTGATTGATATATGATGAGTAATGTTACAACTAGTAGTTAAATTGAAGACTTTGAAAAGTGATTTTCTTTAAAAAGGTAAAATAAAATGCAAGGTTATCCTAAAATAACCATAGTTACTTGCATTTAAATATATTTGAGTGAAAGAGAGGGGAGGGGATTAGAATTGCCAGTAATAAAAAGTACACAGAATCTGTATTCTGTCTTATTTGTTTTGACATCCGTGAATATGATATACCTCTCCATTTAATGGGAGCTCTAGTGGTGTAGTACCTAAGGCATTTGACTGCTAACCAGAAGGCTGGCAGTTCAAACACACCAGCCACTCCTCGGAGGGAAGGTTGGGCAATCTACTTCCATAGTGATACTGCCTCGGAAACCCAAGGACGGGTTGCTATGAGTCGGGGCCTACTCCACAGCACACAACAATATATATATATGCAAAAATCAGATCTGATCCTGAAATACAATGTTGTAACTAGGAGAGTCTGTAAATACTCTGTTTCTTTATTTTTCATGTATTCTGCTAAAAGTGATTCAGTAGGAATGATGGAGTTGGGAGGAGATCGTAAATAAAAAGTTGTCTTTTTTTTTTTTAAATTATATTGGAGATATGAATTTGGGTCCACATTTATGACTTAACAAAGCTTCTGTTGTCTTATCTATAAAATACTGTTAATGATCTATTCCTTGGGTTGTTATGAAAATGAAATACATGTGAAGCAGCCAACTAATTATGGCACATAGTAGGCCTTCAGAGGTTAATTCTTATTTAGAGAATCTTCATATTTAGGAAAAGAAAGAACTGGAACAAACCTCTGATGTGCGGGATGTTTAGCTGTGTGCTCTGAACAGAGAAAAGGCAGATCAGGGGATTTCTCTGGGAGATACTGAGGAAATGTTAGCTGAGGCTCAAGTGGCTTGGAGATGAGCATCTTAACCTGAAGCTGAAGGGCCCATATAGAAAAGTCCTTGCTCTTCTTGAGGAAGTGACTTGGTCTTTGGCTGAATGACGATGTGACATGTGAATCCTCAAGAAAGGCAGTGACATTGACAATTATGGCTGACAAGGGATAGGAGAACCCAGAAACAAAATAGTGCAACTGTTTGTAATTTTTCTTATCTATATGGCACTTCTGGGCTCAACTCCACCCTACCACTCAATTTAAAATTTCAGCCTTGCACCTAGTACCTGGTACTCCTAATCTCCTGTATTTTGTTCTATTTTTTTCCCCCTCTTAAGTACTATCACTTTGAAACATAGTTATAATTTACATAGATATAATTTATTATATCTAGTACTTATCTTCACCCACTAAAATACAAACTCCACAAAAGTCAACTTGGCTTACATTTGCTGTGGTAGCTCTTCCATATATATGGAATGTTCAAGTAGAGATGTTTCCATGTCTTCTTTGTCTTCCCGTCTTGAATGTAACCTTTGAGAGGGCAGGGTCTTTTTAATGGATAAATCCTTAGTCCCCAGCATATATGTTGTTGTTGTTATGTGCCATTGCATCAGACCTGACTCATACATACATCTATCTCTATCTCTATCTCTATCTATCCCCCAAAATCAATTGCTGCCAAGTTGATTCTAACACATGTTGACCACATGTGTGTCAGAGTAGAATTATGTTCCATAGGGTTTTCTTTTTCTTAAAAAAATTGTTGTTGTTGTAGACATAGGGCTTTCAGTGGCTGATTTTCCAGAAGTAGATCACCAGGCTTTGTCCTGAGGTGCCTCGGGCTGCACTTACACTGCCAGCCTTTTAGTTAGCAGCTGAGCATGTTAACCATTTGGACCACTCAGGTCTCCCCTCAGTACGTAAAATCCACTGCCATCAAGTTGACTCTGACTTTTAGTGACCCCCACTGGGGTTCCAAGGCTGTAAATCTTAAGGAAGTAGAGTGCCTCATCTTCCTCCCATGGAGCAGCTAGTAGGTTTGAGCTGCTGACCTTCTGGTTAGCAGCCATATATATGTCTTACCCACTATGCCACCAGAGCTCCTTCCTCAGCACATAGTGAATGCTTCATATTTACTGAATAAATCAGTAATTAAATTATAACAGTCTCATTCATAAAGTACAATAAAGAGAAAAAGTTTGCTAAAATAATAGATCTGAATTTAATGTTGTTATGTGCCCTGGAGTCAGACCTGACTCATAGTTACCCCTCTTTGGGTTCCTGAGGCAGTATCACTACAGAAGTAGATTGCCCAACCTTCCTTCCGAGGAGTGGCTGGTGGGTTTGAACCTCCAGCCTTCTGGTTAGCAGTCGAATGCCTTAGGCACTATGCTACCCAAGCTCCTGAATTTTAATGAGTGTGTTTAATCTTCATGTATTCTTCTTTTGGGAGATGGGAAAAGAGACAGTGTTGAGGGTAATGAAGTTTACCTCATGAAGCCTGGGTGAGTGGGTCACTGTGTCTTCATATTTGCAGGAAAAAGTGTCAGTGACCTATGGTTGATTTAAAGTCAAATACTGACTCTATCGCTAGATTATTATTATTATTATAGAGTCTTTGAAAGTTTATCATAATGCTGTCGTTAGTACTCTGTGTTGGCTAAAGTAGTAGTATATTTCATTTAGGAACTATCGGTTAACTCTTCAAGCTGGTGGTTCTCAAAGTGTGATCATAGATAGGAAATATTTTCAGACAGTTTGTTAGGGCATAAGGAGCCCTGGTAGCACAGTGGTTAAAGTGCTTGTTGTTAACTTAAAGATTGATGGTTCAAACCCACCAGCTGAACCCACCAGTCAAATGCACCAGCTACTCTGTGGGAGAAAGATAGGGCAGTCTGCTTCTGTAAAGATGTACAGCCTTTGAAACCCTATGGGGCAGTTCTGCTCTGTCTTACAGGGTCACCGTGAATTGAAACTGACTTGTTGGCAGTGGGTTTAGTTTTTGGTTTGGTGAGGTTTATAATGGACTTTATAGTATTATATTGTTAAGTGTCCTTTTCACTGGGTTAACAAAAAGTCTTTTCCAGGTGCACTTGCAGGGGTGCGATTGTAATAGATTTACACCTTATGCCATTTTCACTGGGTTAACAAAATGGCACTGGTAGTGCAAAGCAATGTTAGATACAACTTGGGCATCTCAGCATGAATCAAGGCAGTGTGTCATCCCCCAGATTTGCAACAAAAAAATTGCCAGTTTCACTTAAGAATGTTTTTGATGAAGCAGTAAAAAGTCTTGACTCTCCAGTTACGTATCTTTTTTCATATTCTGTGTGATGAAATGGGAAGTACATATGTAGCACTTTTACATACCAAAGTACCATGACTGTTGTGAGGAAAAAAGCACTTTTACAGTTGTTTGAATTGTGAGCTGAACTAGTCTGTTTTTCATGGAACACCATTTTCACTTGAAAGAACAACTGACAGCGAAATGATGGTTATCCAGACTTTGGAATTTGGCAGACATTTTTCAAAAAGTAAGGCTGTTACTTCAAGTAAAACAACTGGCAGTGTTTATTGCCAATAATAGAATTTGATTTTTCAAACAAAAATTAAAATTTTGGAAAACTTACATCAATCACCATGAATTTGACAGTTTCTCAATAGTTAAATACTTTTCTGATGAGATCAATGATGATATTAACAAAGATCATTTTTTAAAATATTGTGTAATAAAATATGTCAACATTTGGAATATTTGCATAACTCAGTGAACCATTATTTCCAGACAACCAATGCATGATGTTACAAAATCATACATGTGTAAAAAAAGATCTATTCACAGCACCAGATAGAGCAATTGACTTTTTTTTTTTTTAAATTGTGATTTAGGTGAAAGTTTACAGAGCAAATTCATTTTCCCCATAACAGTTCATAAACATTTTGTTTTATGGCATTGACTGCAGTCCCCATAATGTCACAGCTCTCTTCCCGCTTCCTCCCTGTGGTTACCTTTACCTTTTCCCTGGGTCCTTCTTTCCTATGGATTCCTACCCTCTGAGCTATCTCCCTGTGCAAATATTGCCCTTTTGATAACCCATGATTGATCTAAAGAGTGTGCCTACGTGGTGTGAATGTTCAGCTTACACACTGTCTGATGTTTGGCTGGAAGCCACAAGAGTGAATTTGATTCTAGCCCTGAAGGGTGACTAAGGACCATTGTCTCTGGGTTTTACCAGCTCTATCAGACCAGTAAGTCTGGCCGTTTTTTTTTTTTTTTTTAAGTAATTTTGAGTTTTGTTCCACGTTTTCCTCCCACTTGAGCCAGGATATCCTACACTGATTCTTTTCTCAGTGGTTGACAGTGGTAGCTGGGCACCATCTAGTTCTTCTGGTCTCAGGGTCATGTAGGCTGAGGTTTGCATTGACCACCAGTCCCTTGCTCTAATTGTTTCCATGCATCTTTGGTTTTCTTCATTCTTTTTGGCTCTGGCTGAGGAGATACCAGTGTTGCATCTTGGATGGCTGCTTGAAGCTTTTAAGACCTCAGTCATTACTCACCAAAGCAGGATGTAAAGCAATATTTCTGTGTAGTATGTTATGTCAACTGACCTTGATGGCCCCCACCACCATGTCCTGAGCCCACAGGCCCAACAGTTTGCTCCCTGAGGGTGTTTGGCTGTGGCTAAGAAGTCATCCTAACTTTGCCCCCTGTTAGCTCTATTATATATGGATGGTCTTATAGCACATGCAAATATTTATGTAGAAATATCAGTCTGCCAAACTTATATATGGTCATGGGTATATTCCCTTTTGCCTAGACATACCTGATTGTTCACCCTGTCTATCTATGTATCCTTCCATAGGTTAATGTTTGTTATCACTAATAATGCAGTATTTTGCATGTAAAAGTGTTTGTCTTTGTTGTGTGTACCTCTTTTGCACCTCTCCGTGTTAGCAATTGACTTTTCAAAACTTCTTATTTTGAGATAAGTTTAGACTTACAGAAGAGCTGCGAAAGCACAGAGCATTCCCTTGTACCCGACATCCAGCTTCCTCTTACGGCAGCATCTTAGATAATGACAGAATAAGGATCAGAACTGGGAAATTAATCTTGGTGCAGTATTAACTAGTGTACATAATTTATTTAGATTTTGACCAATTTTTCCACTAATTTCTTTTTTCTGCTTCAGCGCCTAATCTAGGGTCCCATATTGCCTTTAGTTGATATGTCCCTTTAGTTTCTTCTAATCTAGGACAGTACCTTAGTCTTTCATGACTTTGACCCTTTTGAAGAGTACAGTTGTTTTGAAGAATGTCCTCCAATTTGGGTTTGATGTTTTCTCTTGATTAGATTGATGTTATACACTATTAGGAAGGATACCAAAGAGGTAATGTGCCCCCTCAGTGCACCAACTCGGAGGTGCATGACGTTGATACGTCTTATTTCTGTTGATGTTAATTAACCATGATCATTTGGTTAATGCTGCTAGATTTCTTTGTGGTAAAGTTACTGCTTTTCCCTTTGTCATTAATCACTATTTTGGAGTAACAATGGTTTTAATGTAATGGGGTATGAAAAGTTCCTTATATGATTCAGATTCTACATTGCATCTAATCTTTGAAAAATGACCATTTGTTGAGTTTCAGTATAATATCAAGGAAGAAATAGTCATGAGTATATGGAAAAAACCCTTAAGGAAATGCCTCCCTCTTCCAACTACATGTCAGTGTGAGGCAGATTCTTCATATTCGTCAACCAAAATAATGAATGACGACAAATTGAATGCAGAAGTAGATATAAAAACCCACATCTCTATGAAGCCAGACATTAAAGAGATTTATAAAAATGCAAAATGTTGCCATTATTCTTCTAATTGTTTTTGTTTTAAAGTAGTCTTTTTCATAAAATGTTTTATGTTAATGTGCAAGAGTTTTAAATGAATCAAAACATGCTTAAAATTTTCTGTTTTCGTTTCTATTGAGGTAAATACTGATAGATACAACTCATAATCTGTAGTTCTCAGTAATTTTTAAAGCACTAATTAAATTAAATTAAAAAATTAAAGCATTATTTTTAAAGCTATATTTGTAAATTTTTGCTGTTGTCACTGCCACTGAGTCAGTTCCAACTCATGGCAACCCGTGTGTGTCAGAGTATAACTGTGCTTTATAGGATTTTCAGTGACTTAGGAAGTAGATCACCAGGCCTCATTTCCAAGACACCTCTGGGTAAATTTGAACAGCTAACCTTTCTAGTCAGCAGCAGAACGCATTAACCATTACACCACCCAGGGACTCCTTGTAAATACTAATGATGTTAGTATTCCAAAAACAAAACCAAACTCACTGCCATCAAATCGATTTCGAGTCATAGCAACCTCTCCCTGGGTTTCCGAGGCAGTATCATTATAGAAGTAGATTGCCCAACCTTCCTTCTGAGGAGTAGCTGGTGGGTTTGAACTGCCAGCCTTCTGGTTAGCAGTCAAATGCCTTAGGCACTACGCCACCAGAGCTCCTATGTTAATATTAACTCCTTGTAAATATTAATGGTCCCCTTTAATTTTTAAAGTGGATCCTAGGATCAGAAAGTCTCAAAATTGCTGCTTTCTGAGTAATATAGATCTCTTGGGAGGGAAAATGTTGTCTTCTGTCCCACATAAAGTTTCAGAGAAGGGCTCCATGGAGGTGAGTTGGTTGGTCTGCTTGAGGGGCGTCACTCACTCAGTATCTTTAATACCAGTTTCCTCAGCTGGCAGATAAGGGAGATTGGCCTGTAGGATTTCCATGTTCTTTCAAGTGCCAAACTGCGATTCCAAATCCCTGTCGCTGTCAAATATGCCACCTTGCCAGCATGGATGTTGTTGTTGTTAGGTGCCATTGAGTCCATAGATATTATGGAGCAAATTAGAGTTAATTTCCGGAGTGTGATATTTGCAAGATTAAAGATGAAGAAAATTGGTGCTGGAGGATATGACATGGTATTATTTCAATGGCAGGGAATTAAGGTCCAAATTCTGACCTTTTTTTTTTTTTTTGGACCTGAAATAAAATTCTTTTACTGTCCTTTTCAAAAAAATAGAAATTTTGATTATTACTGAATTTCATTACAGTAGTCCAGGGGAAGATTTTAAATCATTGCTGAATAATTTTGTGGGTTTATGTATATCACAAATTAAAAAGTGAAAGATTTCATAAAATTTTTCTGTTGTAATGGTCTCTCTCTGTGTGTAAACTTATTCCATGTGAATATTTATAAGTATTTATATAAATCCTTTTATTTGTTATGTTCTTAGTATGCCACTGATTTCCATATTGAAGCAGACTTAGTTGTACATCCACTGTATACTTATAATCATGAGTTAGTTATTTTTGTACTTTTATTGCACTAAAATTGATTACCAAGACTCTTTTTAACATCATTAATATTTACAAGGAGTCCCTGGGTGGTGTAATGGTTAATGGGCTCTGCTGCTGACTGAAATGCTTAGCTGTTCACGTCTACCCAGAGGTGCCTTGGAAGCAAGACCTGGTTATCTACTTCCTAAATATCAGTCACTGAAAACCCTGTCGAGCATATGGGCTTGCCATGAGTTGGAATTGACTCAGTGGCAGTGACAACAACAACAGCAAAATTTTACAAATACAGTTTTTAAAAAATAATTCCAGCTGGAATGTATTAAGGAAGAATTCCAAATTTAGGAACTAATGTTATTATTCTTTTCACTTTACATGGAAGGAGACTTAATGGTTCGGTTTTTGAAAATGAGAACACAAAAGGGAAGAGGAAGCCCATAGTGTATTGTCATATTTGTTGTTGTTGTTGTTATGTGCCATCGAGTTGGACCTGACTCATAGCGACCCCTCCTTGGGTTTCTGAGGCAGTATCACTATGGAAGTAGACTGCCAGTTTTGAACAGTATCCTACGTTCCTATAAAGTAGATCTTGTAATGGAAACTGCCATAATTGAAGGCCAGCTATGTCCTAATCACCAATTTGGACATCTCTGATATTTTGTAGAAATATAAATATCTAATGCAGTGTGTGTGTGTTTGTTATAGTATCGTAGGAAAGTTTGATAACCGATTTTTAGCCAGATTCCTCTAACTGTTTAAGATACTATTTGGAAATAAGTTTTAGAAACTTTCTGAGAACATCTACACTTTAGTAAATTGCAGTAAGTTTAGTACATATTCTATCTAGAACTAAATGTTATGATGATATCATACCAAACCCATTGCAATAGAGTTGATTCCAACTCATAGTGACCCTGTAGGACAGAGTAGAACTGCTCCATAGAGTTTCCAAGGGTATAATGTTTATGGAAACAGACTGACACATCTTTATGACATGGAATAGCTGATTGGGTTTGAACTGCCCACCTTTCGGTTAGCAGCCAAGCACTTAACTGCTCCTAGTTACAATTTTTGTAACTATTCATACAACCCAATCTAAAAGGAAAATCACCCCTATGCTCACCCCCCAAACAAGACAAGTTAATCCAACATAGTGCTTCATAGTACAGACGTGGGAGCTAGCTGCCTGGGTGCAAATCCAAGCTCTGCCATTGAGCAGCTGTGTGACCTTGGACAAGTTATAAAATTTCTACTTCAGTGTCCTCATCAGTAAAATGGAGATAATAATAGTATATATCTTATTGGAATATTTTCAAGATTTATTGAGATAGTATATTTTGAGCATGTAGGAGCCTGCCTCGTACTTACTAAGCTTTGCTAAAACCAAAAGCCAAACTCACCACCATTGAGTCCATTCTGACTCATAGCAACCCCTATTGGATTTCCAAGGCTGTAAATCTTTACAGAAGCAGACTGCCTCATCTTTCTCCATGGAGCCGCTTGTGGGTTTGAACCACTGACCTTTTGGTTATCCAGCTAGATGCGCCTTAATCGCTGCACCACCAGAGCTCTTTAAGCTCTGCTTAGCTATAGTCATTAGTGGTTGTATGCTGTTACATTTATTGCATAGTTAACATATGGTGTATGTTAGATTATTTCTTCATGATACCTGAATTTTTATTCCATTTGCAATGTAAACCTCAGTAACATTTTAGGGTAGGGTTACATCTGGGAAGGATTTACATTCAAAGGACATACATTTTTAGAGTTCTAGATTTGTGGAATGTTAATATTTAATGTTGGTCCTTGGAGATTAACCGGTCCAACTTTGTCTGATATACAAATTACCTTTCTAATATCCTTATTGATTGAGCCCTCAGCCTCTGCTTGAATTTAAAACATATCTAACTCTTGGGAAATTCTTCTCTTTCATGGGCTATAATGCCCCTGACTATAACCCTTACCCCCAGTCCTCATTCTGCCCTGTACAGCTATTTAGAATTTGTCTAACACTTGGAGTCCCTGGGTAGTGCAGATGGTTAACCTGCTCAGCTGCTAACCAAGAAGTTGGTGATTCAGGTCTTCCCAGAGGCACTTCTGAAGAAAGGCATGGCAATCTGTTTCTGAAAATCAGCCATTGAACACTCTGTGAAGAACAGTTGTACTCTGGCACACATGGGTTGCCATGAGTTGGAATAGACTTGATGGCAGGTGATCTTTTCCCTCTTAATAGCCCACTTGAATGGTGACAGTGAGACATATATCCCATTGGACTTGGAGGGTAGGATTAGTGGGACATGTATGTAAGTATGGGTTGTCTCAAAGTGACCAGATAGTATGTGCCAAAGTAGAGAGGTCTCAGTGAACTTTGCTCCCTGTAGATAAAAGAAGTAAAGCTCTTCTTGTAGTTAAGAGTTGCCCTGAGCTCACTGAGAACACTCTTGTCATAAAAAGTTGTCCCACTGAGCCTGAGACAACATTGTGAGCCAAAGTGAGGACAACAGTGCCGGGATCTTTGGGCCTCATCCTCATGAAATACCCCTGTTCCTTGTGCGTGTCCTTTTCTAGAGGTGGAGCTTCTTTGTGCTTTAAAGATATGATTGCACATTATCTGTTTATTGTGTATTTCTCTGTGTTGGATTGGGTTCTCTAGAGAAACACAAAAACCAGCAAAGTGTATATATATATATTTATAGAGAGAGAAAGAGAGAGAGAGAGAGATTTATCTTAGGTAAATGGCTCACAAGCATGTAGAAGCCGACAAGTTCAAGCTGAAAAGTTCGTCTCTGGAGGGGGATGGGGCCCAGAGCCGCCTGGCTTTCACATGCACGGCAGAGGAGTTCAAGCCACAAAGTTCGTCTCTGGAGGAGATGAGGCCTGGAGCTGCCTGGTTCCCGTAAGCACAACAGAGCCGAGAGAATCAAGCTGGCACGCAGCACGCTGGTTGCTGTTCCCAACAAAGGATGAATCCGAAACCTCCAGGGCGAGCAGCGAGCCGCTCACTCAAGGAAGTATATAGTCCGGAATGCCGTTCTTCCAGCTTGTCCTTGGAATAGCATTGCAGGTAGGCCACACCCCTGGGGAAATTCCCCTTGGGCAGACCGCTCAGAACTCAGTCATCTGATCCCATCATTGGAACCACCACTCACAACTGGAGTCCAGCCAAGTTGACACATCTTCAACTATCACATTCTCCTTCTACAATAGAATGGAAGAAGCTCCATGACAGCAGAAGAGAAACTGCTTATCTTGTTTTGCCAAATTCTTGTTTGTTACAGGAATTTGGCATATAGTAGGTGCTTGTTATGAACTGAATTATGTCCCCCCAAAATATGTATTGTAAATCCTAACCTCTATGCTTGTGGTTATAAGCCCATTTGGAAATGGGTTGTCTTTGTTATGTTAATGAGACAGGAATACTGTAGGATATATTTTGAGTCAGTCTCTTTCAAGATATAAAAGGGATTAAATAAACTAACAGAGCAGCGACGGGGGAGGAGCAATGCCGGGAGATGCTACATGAAGACTGTCCAGGAGCAGAAACTCAAAGAGATGAGGATCTTCCTCCAGAGCTTGTAGAGAAGGTCTTCTCATAGAGCTGGCACCCTGAATTAGTCCCAAACGATGAGAAAATAAATGTCTGTCTGTTAAAGCCACACACTTGTGGTATTTCTATTTTAGCAGCACTAGAAAACTAAGACAGTGCTCAATATTTGAGTGATGGAGTTAGAGATTGACCTTGAAGTCTCAAATTTTCAGTTTAATGCAGGAAAACAAACATTGTCTTCACTTGTATGTCACGGCTCATTCTTTTTGGGACCTAGACCAAAATGGAACCTGACAGAAAATAGGAAATGAGATCTCAGGAGAAAGGTTCTTGTTGTTGTTATGTGCCGTTGAGTTGGCCCTGATTCACAGCAACCTCTCCTTGGGTTGCTGAGGTGGTATCACTACGGAAGTAGATTGCCCAACCTTCTTTCCGAGGAATGGCTGGTGGGTTTGAACCACCAGCCTTCTGGTTAGCAGTCAAGTGCCTTATTTGCAACTTTCAAATACATTTGGAAGGAAGTATCTTTTCACTTTTGATATGTGAGGATTTTCTAGAAAGGAATGATTTCTAATCTCATCCAAGGCAGAGCTAGAACTATCAAAAGTGGGTTATAAAATCAGCCCAGCTGGATAGGAACTTCAAACTGCTGCACAGGTGATGTGTTATATGAGCTTAGCTCTATTTTGAGTCCTAATGAAACAAGTGTGCCAGGAACACTAATATAAAAAACCATCAAAACATTACAATGCAGGAGAAAAATGTAGTGAGAATTTCAATGTGTAGTGTCCAAGTAGAGCGCTCTGGTGGTATAGTGCATAAGACACTTGACTGCTAACCGTTAGATTAGTGGTTCAAACCCACCAGCTGCTCTGTGGAAGGAAGATGGGGCAATCTATTTCTGTAAAGATTTACAGCCTCGGAAACCCAATGGAGGTTGCTATGAGCCGGAAACAACTCGATGGCAGTGAGTTTGTTGGTTAGTGTCCAAATAGTTCCTTTTTCTGGAGGCTTTTTAAATTTTTTCTTAGGTAATCTGCAAAGAGTATCTGTGGTTGTAGAAAATATACGTGAAATTAAATTGACATTAGCTGAGAACTTTTTACAGATATTTGAGGAAATCTGGGCTTCCTTTTTTCTTTGGTGTTTGTTCTCTCCTCATTATACCAGTAGCTGAGTTTTCCATAGAATGTTGTTGTTACGTGCCGTCGAGTCAGACCCCACTCACAGCGACCCCTCCTTGGGTTTCTGAGGCAGTATCACTACGGAAGTAGATTGCCCAACCTTCCTTCTGAGGAGTGGCTGGTGGGTTTGAACCGCCAGCCTTCTGGTTAGCAGTCAAGTGCCTTAGGCACTATGTGGATGTATATTTAGGTGAGAATTCATTGGCACATGCCTTGAGCTTTCTTGAGTCAGTGTTTCCTCTGGGAAGAAATACCTTTTGATTTTGGAACCAGAAGGCTGCTTTCTGCCTTCTAGTCCAGGTTCCACTCTTGACCCGCCAGGTGACCTTAGCTTAGTTTAATTATTTGATTCAGTAACTTCATTACTTTTAGCAAGTTACTTAACCTAACTGGACTTCCGTTTCCTCATCTATAAAATGGGAACAATAATAGTATTTATCTCAGAGTTGTGAGGAATGGGTGGTTTAATACATGTAAAGTATTTAGAAGAGCACCTGCCACAGAAAACACTCAATGTTGTTGTTAGATGCCATTGAATCAGCTCTGACTCATGGTGACCCCATGAAGAACCGAAAGAAATGCTACCTAGTCCTGCATTTTCTTCATGATTGTTGGTATCTTGAGTCCATTGTTGGCGGCCACCATGCATTTTGAGTGTCTTTCAACCTGAGGGCTCATCTTCTAGCACTGTATAGGATGATAATCTGTTGTGATCCATACGGTTTTCATTGTCTAATTTATGGAAGTAGATCACAGGCCTCTCTTCCTAATCGGATACCTTGCTGATATTTGAATACCAGTGGAATAACTTCCAGCACCTCAGCAACATTCAGGCCACCACAGTATGGCAAGATGATAGACAAGTGGTAGAAACACTCCATAGATAATACCGTTATTACTGTTAAGTGTGTATATTTTGAGGGTCATTTAGTAGAAAGTAGGTTTGAGCTCGTGGCGTAGTGCCTAAGAAAGGCATTTGACTGCTAACCAGAAGGCTGGCAGTTCAAACCCACCAGCCACTCCTTGGAAGGAAGATTGGGCAATCTACTTCTGTAGTGATACTGCCTCGGAAACCCAAGGAGGGGTTGCTGTGAGTCAGATCCTACTTGATGGCAATGAGTTTTTTTTTTTTTTTTTGTATACAAGTTCAAAGAAATATTGATTATTTGTCTCCAATACATTCTTTTTTTTTTCCCCGAACACTCATCTCTTTATTTAGTCTTGTATTGCCTCCAATACATTCTTACTTGCAGAGTTCTCTCCCACTTGTTGGACTCTCTTTTCCTCTTCTATATTCAGTATGAAGGTCCTAGAGTTAGGTGGCACACATAGTTTGTGCTTGACTGCTAACCAAAAGGTTAGTAGTTCGAACCTACTCAGCAGAAAGAAAGGCTTAACTAATCTGCTTCTGTAAGATCATAGCCAACTTGCAGAGCAGTTTTATCCTGTAACATGAGTGGTGGTCATGAGTTGGAATCAACTGACAGCAGTGAGGTTTTTTTTTTTTTTTTTAAGACAAAGTGAAGAGTTTCTGGGTTACTCATCATGAACTCTTGCAGTGCAGTGGTTAAAGCCTTCAGCTTTAACCAAAGGTCAGTGGTTCAAACTCACCACCTGTTCCATGGGAGAAAGATCAGGCAGTCTGCTTCTGTAAAGATTTACAGCCTTGGAAACCCTACAGTGAAGTTGTATTCTGCCCTATATGTTTGCTGTGAGTTGGAATCAACTCGATGGCAGTGAGTAATCATGAACTGGTTATACTCTGAGGAAAAGTTTACACATTAAACTTTATATATGCATATATCTTAAATGTATAACTTTATATACACATCTTTTTAAATCACTTGTAGTTTTAACCTCTAATTTCTTTATAAAGGGATAATAACTATTCTGTTCCATTATTAGATTTACATGGTTCACAGATAGGTAAAATGGAAAAAAAAAAAAAAGAAAATATAATACAAGGAGAAAAATTATAATTTTGAGTAGTAAATAGGGAAAAAAAAAAACCCAACTGTCTATGTTAATCAGATTCCATGGATATTGTCTTAATTATCATTCTGACTCTTCAGAGAGTGGACTAGATTTTGATCTTTTCTTTTTTGGCTTAAAAAGTATTGGCTTTTATATTCAACAGTATTTAATTTTTTAATAGAGGTAATTAGTTCTGAAGTGTTTTGATGTTCAGCAGGCAATGGAAACACATTACTTTGTGTAAACAGGTTAATATGGGAGTCTTTGAAGTCTAAATTATTGAGCTGTTTGCCTGAGGACAAACTTCTTAATGCTTAGTTTTCCTCCAGCCTGTAATAAACTATCGTGGTGGGAATAGCACAGAGGCATCATATGTGGAAAACATTTGGGTCCTCATTGCAGAGTGTGTTGACCCAAGTCTTCAGCTTTACCTTTGAATTGTTCCGACAAATTAGGGAAATTTCCTTCCATTTTTCTCTCCCTGGAGTGGTCTAATTGATAAAGATGTGGTTGTTAAAACAGAAGCATATGTTTCTGGGAATGGGTAAACCTTACTCTGTTTAAGTTTTTAATGATCACTTGTCTTGAATTGGCAGTGGGGCTAAAGAATGTTTATTACTTCCATGTTCTTAATATAGGAACGGGTCTGAAGGGATGTTAACTGAGGTTTATGTTCAGTCCTATTCTGTAGTTTCTTTGGATGCCTTTCGAATTGATTTGGTTCACAAGGGCCAAGAGTATCTGTGATCGAGCAGGCTCTTTTGTAGCTCTTTTTGCCTGAAACTTTTACCTTAAGGATAGCGGCTGTAATGTTCAGAGTCAAAGACAAAGTATTAATGATTTTGGCAAATGGACAACCACAAAGGAGGTAGGCAGGGGCTCCTTTGTTGCCAGCATGGGTTGTGCCTCACTCCCACTCAGCTTAAATTACAGGTGAAGCAGATATTGTGGCCTTTGGTCAGTGCTGCCTTGGGAAGGTGGAAACACAATACAGGTAGTCCCCGACTTATGATGGGGCTCCATTCCAATAACTCCATCGTAAATCAGTTCTTACATAAGTTGAATACCTCTCTTTTTAGTTTTCAATTATTATTACCTTTTATTATCAGTATCTCTATAAATTCTATCTTTATTTGTCTTTTGGGGTTGGAAACATTACATATAAACTTAACAGCTATCTTTTAATATATCCATACTTAAGAAAAACACACAAATCATAAAAATTTACTGCAATGATAAAGAGTTGGATAGTGTTGGCATTTTGTCAGTTGCAGTAATAACTCCGCTTGTGGAAGGTTCTGAATCATCATTATCCCTGGGTATGAGAATGGCATTTCTTTGTATAGTTCATGGTAACCTCTCACTGCTTCCCGCATATGGCTACTAACTTTATAGCAAAGTGGTCAGAGTTTGAGTCCATGTTTTCAAGCAAGTGCATGCACAGTTCACTTGCTATATGTCATGAGAATAGAACATTGCCCAACTTTCTATCCCTTAGGACTCCTGTTACCGACACCGACTATGTAGACCAGGCCATAGCCTGCTATGCGGCAATGTTTTTAACAGTAAATCATAAAATTGAACTCTGGTGGCATAGTGCCTAAGGAATTTGACTGCTAACCAGAAGGCTGGCGGTTCAAGCCCACCAGCCACTCCTTGGAAGGAAGATGGGGCAATCTACTTCCGTAGTAATACTGCCTGGGAAATCCAAGGAGGGGTCTCTATGAATCAGATCTGACTCCACGGCAGTGAGTGAGTGATAAGTGAACATCAGAGAATGATGACACCAGCAAACTATGTGCTATGTAGTACATGTTATTAGGAATAAGATGTAAAACAAGCAACAAACAGGATGGTAATTAAGTGCAGTTCTGTGTAATTTGAATACCTCATTAGTCAGGGACTACCTGTGGTGATGATTTCTAACTTGGAAAGACCTTTGGGAATCCAGTTCTGAAAACTTAACCTGTGTGCACCGAGTGGAAGGATGATGTGCTTCTGCCGTGGGGGTGGGCAGGACAGTGTCCCATTGCAGTTGGGAAGGGAGAAAGCAAATGATCAGAACAGTGTCACTGGCCCAACTCCATGTTTGCATTCCTAAGGTCCTTCTCTTTTCACTGAACTCTGGTCCTCACCCATCCCCTGAGCCAAGATCTCTCAGGTGGGGCCTTGAAATCCCATTTGTATTTAGCAACATACTTGGCAGTTCCTTCTCAGGACCTAGACTCCAGTATGAAGCACTGGCCAATGTGACTACAGCTCCTGTTGACCCACTGTCTACAGATAGCCCCAGACTGTAGAACCCAAGGCAGCTCTGGGTGACCTCTGCTATTTAGCAGCTGCTTATAGCACTAGTCACTGTGGCAACTGGTTCTGTTTATAAAAATGAATGAGGACCTTAAGCCTGGAGCATCCACACCATGGACAGAACTCCCCCTGGAAATGGACTGCATGCCAGATTGCCAGGGCTAAACCAAAACAAAGACATCCCAAACAAAAGTAGCCAGGGGGAAGTGTTCTACCCTCAGGGGACATGCAGTGGCCAGATTGCCTGAGTATCCTCCTTCCCTAAGCAGAATCCTGCCAGGGTATGCTTATCTTGGTTCTGCCAGAGAAAGCTAGAGGCAAAGGACTAGCTGTGGGACTCTAGCTGTGGGTTTAGATGAAAACAGTATGTAGTACCAAGGATCTGGCCGTTTGAAAATAATATTTTAGGTCCTGCTTTTATGTAAATTTTAAAGCTGTTTTTGGGTCTGTATTGAATGGACCTTTGACTGGAACAACTGAGTCTGAAGCTTGCCTTTTTTGATGCCTTGTTTCCACAGTGATGGTCCTTTGTGTCTGAAGGAAAGTACACTTGGTAGTTACAAGTCGCCATGGGAAATGATGAGCCATGGACATCTTGGAGTACAATTTTGAAACCCAGGGCTTTCTTTACAGGACTACGGTATCCTCGGTACCTTTAGCATTTTTTGGTTTTAAAATTACATGATTGGACATTTGCAGCATATGTATCTTTTGGCTTCACTTAGTCACACATTGGGATAACTCAATGTAGTATAGATAGCTAAAACCACAGTCTATGTCAAATGCTCCTAGAATTGTGGAGCTGGAAGTGCCCACAAAATTCTTCAGACCACCATCTTCCATTTACAGATATGTAAGCCAAGGCTGAAGGGTTAGTTTTGTGGAGCCAGAGCTGGTGGATGGGTCTTCTAATCCTCCTTTCCACACATTCCAGAGCTCCTTTCTCCACGCAGTGATGCTCACTGCTAGAGTCTGCTTGGGCTGTGGCCCAGGTGCTTTGGTGGAGGATGAAGCCTTGGGAAGGCAAAACAAGCTGGCCCTGGAGATTTACCAATAGAACAGAAGCATTCTAGAAAGATGAGACAGAAGAAAGAGGGACTCCTTAACATACATTTTAGTTAGCCTTAGCGTTAACTTTTTCATGACCAAATTATTTTCTGCTTTGAATTTTTTGCTGATACCTTGTGTTTTCATTAATGGAAGGCATGCTGAATCAAGAAGCATTTCTGAAATTTTGTTATGAAATACAGATTTTGATACACATTATGCAGGACACATATATCCCATTGGACTTGGAGGGTAGGATTAGTGGGACATGTATGTCCCTCTGGACTCTGCACTGCCTTCTAGATCCTTTCACAGGTGCGTATAGTTTAGGACACCTGAAAATGTGGTATTTATGTGAACGTGGAATCATCATGAGAAAGACAACTTCCAAATAATGTACCAAACCAAACCCAACCCAACCCACTGCCATTGAGTCAATTCTGACTCATAATGACTTCATTGGGTTTCTAAGGCTGTAAATCTTTATGGAAGTAGATTGCCTCATTTTTCTCCCATGGAGCAGCTGGTGGATTCGAACTGCCAACCTTTAGGTTAGCAGTCCAATGCCTTAACCACAGCTCCACTAGAGCTCCTTAAATAATGCACAGGAACCTGGGAATATATTTACAGGGCTTATGTATGCCCCAGTAAAAAAACGGGAGCTCTGGTAGCATAGTGGCTAAGGCACTTGACTGCTAACCAGAAGGCAGGCGGTTCAA
>NW_006921620.1:2061991-2067645 GCF_000298275.1 Orycteropus afer afer | reverse complement strand
GTTAATTGCTGGAGGAGGCTTGAGATTCCATACCTGCTGCTCTTCCTGATCTGGTCTGTTGTCAAGGGGTCAGGAGAGAAAGGAGAAAAGGAACCTGCCCTGGGAGTGCTGCTAGATGTGACTGAAGTCAGAAGAACATGGACTGAAACCAGAATTTTTTCCCAGAAGAGTTATGATCTTTCTCTTCAGCTTCCCAATTTCAGCTGCCTGTGTTGGAGTTGAACAGCTGCTACCCCTCGTGAGGTGGCCCATCTAGAGGGACCCCTTCTCTGAGGGAAGGGAGTAAGCTCAGTTCACTTTTCTTCCCTTCAGTACTTAAGGCCGGGCACTTACTATGGTGGCTGCCTTTGTTTGCTCATGATAATACTTTGTGAGCTTTCCTGTTGATAAACCAAACCCAATCAGCTTTAGTTTTTCTTTAACTTGAGGATTTAAGTTAAAGTGTAACCACAAGTATCCTGTTTAATACCATTCACTTGGGTGCTGAACATTTGTACGCTGTGCTATGGATTTGATGTTTCCTTCCTGTCTTGGCTGAGATAACCTGTTTGAAATGGGAGTTTGCCACTTGGCAAACTCTTTCCTCTGGTTATTTAATGAATCTACATTATTCAAGGGGTACATTGGTTATATTTGAGAGTACATCACAGGCATGAATATTGGCACAGGTGAATTCAGTGCTTTAGTCTGATTAATTGTAACCAGAAAAAAAATTATACTTTTCTAGGTTTAGTCTATAGCTATAATGATATTCAAGTTTTATTGGGGGAAGGGATAAAGGAAAAGGAGGGCTGCTAAGCGTATGGCCAACCAGGTGTGTCAAGCTTTGGAATGCAGACCTCAGGGTGATCTGAAAAGCCAGTACTCTGAGATAGATGAAGTCTTTAATCAAGATAATGTTCTGATAAAAAGTTCAAAAGAAAAAAAAGGCATAATGTTTTGGACAGTATGCAGGTAGACTGGGGTTTCTAGTATCAGTTCAGTTAGCCATTGAGGAAGACAGCCCAGACTCATACCTGTACTAACTAAACAACGTATATTCTAGGTGGGGGTAGAGAAACAGAATTGATTGATTTATTCAATTAGCAATGAATAACAGCATCGTTAGTTGCAAAGTAAGTTCTGTTCAGCTTTCTGATGACATGCACTGTTATTATTGTTGACTGGTTGGCTAAAAAGTGAACCTGGAAGAGTCAAGGCCTTGTTCCTCTCTGTCTAATGCTTAGTTGTTTTCTGCTCATTTCCTGCAGTCACTCAGTAAATGTTTATCCTGTGTGTCAGGGACTGTTATAACCGGTAACTTAATTTATGAATTACCTTATGATGCATGTGCAAAGGCAGCTTAAGGAGAGGAGAGTAATTAGGGTGTTTTGTGTTTCTTCTTGCTCATCCTCTGGTATTTTCACACTAGGGAGAAGAAGTGGAAGTTGAATTGAATCAGTTTACTTTGGTAATAGCAGTTTTAGAAAAGGTTTGGAGAATGAAATCAAAACTCTTGGGAAATAGGAGGTTTGGGGATGACTACTGGATTTCTCTTGTTTCTGTTAGCTGGGGGGCTCCATTCCAGTCACCACTGATAATGAACCCTTTTTATGTTTAATCGTCTTGTCAGTAAGTCAATCACACATGCTGAGAATAGAAAGTAGTACCAGTTCCAGGTTGTAGTTGCCAACCCATACACCCTCACTGGTTCTGTTGTTGTGATTGTTGCTACGATGCTTAACATCAAATGCCAGCCGTATGCCTGGCAGTTTATATCACACCTATAAGGACCCCACTCCCCAAGAGTGTTCCTTCCCTAGATGCCTGAGACCTATGGCATGTTGGCACCATAGAATGTGGAAGAGGGAAGGGGGCAGAAACTTTTCTTAAGTAAAATATGGTCCTTATTTGAATCAAATGAAAGGGAACTGTTTTGGACTGCTTTAATAGGGAAAGTCTTCATTTAGGTAAATTTTCTCCTGTTGAATTCTGTTCTTTAAAATATTTAGTGTCGAGAGTTATACGAGCAGACTACTGACAACTCTGTTCATTGTTTCGCTGCTGTTTCAAGATTTGTGACTTGTAATGATTGACTACATGGTAGGTTGAGGGGAAGAAACAGAGATGCAGGTGCTTACTGACTCGGGGTGGGGGGGGTGAAGAAAACATCAAGTGATAATGCCAGGAGCTTTTTACATGTAATGATAGCTGGGAGAAAAATGAGACTCGACTGATTCATTTGTTTCTCTGCTCCGCTGACCATAGGGTCATCTTCAACTCAAGATTGGGTCTCCTGGTGCTATCAGGGCTGTGTAGTTGTTCATTGTCAGAGGAAACGTCTAGAGAGCTTCTTTCCCAGAACTCCCAGCAAGCCTCTCCTTTCATTCTTTGGTCATGTTGATTTAGACTCTCCTCTGGTAGTGTAGTGCTTAAGGCATTTGACTGCTAACCAGAAGGTTGGTGGTTCAAACCCACCAGCCACTCCTTGGAAGGAAGGTTGGGCGATCTACTTCCATAGTGATACTGTCTCGGAAACCCAAGAAGGAGTCATTATGAGTTGGACCTGACTCAACAGCAGTGAGTTTGGTTTGGTTTTTGGTTTTTGAACCAGTCACTGGCAGGGTGATGAATGGAGTTACCATGATTGTCTTAGACTGATCAGCAAGAGAATCAATCACACTATTCACCACAGGGGACTTCTTCCAAAAATAAATAATGGGGGAGGGTGTGGAATTTACAATAAAAGGCATATAGTCATATAGTAGGACCTTGGTATAGGAATAAGAGATCAGGGACAAAATATTGTCCCTTATTTGTGTTCCCTCAATTCTCTTTCTGGACAGACAGCTTTGTATTTGGCCTTCTGATATAGTGTTTGCACAGTTGTGCCCTGCCTCTCTCTATTCCCACTCCTAGCTTATAAAATGTTAGATAATGTAAATATTTGATTATATTTCCATGATAAAAGTTAAATTATGTGAATGAAGTCAAAGTTCTTCTTCATCTTCCCAACTTCACTTAGCCCTCGTGCCCCTCCTCCCCCAAAACTGGGTACGAACTGCTTTCACATCATTATGTTTTTTTTTTAAGTCATTCTTGAATATCTTTTTGCAATTTTTAAAAAATATTTACAGTGCATCTTTAAGATATTTCTGTTAGTGCAAATTGCACTATTTTATTTTATTTATTTATTTTTATAGAGTTTCCTTCCCTCCCCTCCCACCTCTGGTAACCAACTGCAAAAAAGGCAAGGAGGCCACATCTTCTGACCTCCTCTAACCCCACAGGAAGACAGAGTCACTATCAATAACCCAAGGCATATTCCTGCGAGGCCAGACATGCTGCCTCCCTCCAGCCCTTCCTCCCAAAGCACCCACCACCTCTCTCCTGCGTTTGATTATTCACTGCAGTGGCCACACAGAACTCACAGATTACAGGGTTTATTAGGGCTACACCAGGCTACAATTCAAGTTCAGGAATAACGTTCAGTTTCTCTCCCAGCCCACAGTCTCTCACCCAGTAGTCTCTCTCAGTGTCTCCCAGTCTCTCTCCCAGCAATGTGTGTCTCTTGGTGTCTCTTTCTCAGCAGCACGTGTCTCTTGGTGTCTCTTTCAGGAGCACATGTCTGTTTCAGCAGCATGTCTTCCTCAACCAGCAGTCAGAGTTCTGCCTCTAGGAGGCCTCCTTTTTGAGCCTGGTGGAGTGGCCAAACCAACCAATCATAGCATCAGAACTCCAAGCATCTGAGAGAGAATGGGACCCTCCCAGAACATTGTTTTGTGCCACTCCCAACAGAAATACTCCAGGTGGACAACTTTAGCAGTTAGGAGCTCCTCAGTTGCTCATAGCAAATCCCACCTTGGAGTTTACAAAGACTTATGGGTAGAAAAGCCACACTAAGTAATTTAGTACACTGCACCAACAAAGAAAGTTTCCTTCCATATATAAACCTTTCCTTGACTTTTGCAATAATGAACTAATACAATGTTCATCCTTCTGTGATTGACTTATTTCACACAGCATGATGTCCTCTAAGTTCATCCATGTTATGCGGTATTTTGCAGATTCTACATTATTCTTTAGTGTTTCATAGAAATAGCACTATTTTAAGTGCAGTATATATATTTCCTGGTACATATGTACCATTATTGATGAATATTTAGGTTATTTCTAGTGTTTCTGTATTATAAATTATATAGCAGTTAACACCTGTGCATGTAAAATTGTAATACCTTGAGATGTTGGCCAGGTATTTGCTACCCCAACTTGGCAGAGAAGATTGCAAAAGGTTGAAAATATTCCTGCTGGCCTTCATTATTGAATGACCACACATGCAGAAAAGTATTAATTGAGCATTAAAAAAAAAAAAAAACCCGCTGCTGTAGAGTCAGGTCTGACTCATAGCGACACCTCCTTGGGTTTCCTAGGTGATATCACTACAGAAGTAGATTGCCCAACCTTCCTTCGGGGGGAGCTCTGGTGGCATAGTGCCTAAGGCATCTGACTGCTAACCAGAAGACTGGTGGTAATTGAGCATTAAGATTGCTATACAGGTAAAATGTTAGTAAGTATTTAATGTGTGCCAAGCACTTTCTTATAAATTCCAAAAACCCACTGCTGTTGATTTGATTCAGATTCATAGAGACCCTATAGGACAGAGGAGAACTACCTCATAAGGTTTCTAAAGCTGTAAATCTTTATGGAAGCCAACTGCTACATCTTTCTCTTGTGGAGCAGCTGGTGGGTTTGAACCACTGACCTTTAGGTTAGCAGCTGAGTGCTTTTACCACTGTACCACCAGAACTCCTTCTTACATATTATCACACTTAAATCTTATAACAGTCTTATATAAATGTGCTATTTTTCACCATTTACCTGAGACTAAAGACTTGCATGAAGTGACAGCTTCCAAGCAGCCAGGCAGAGATTTGAGTTCTCTTCTTCAGCTTTCCAATGCAGTGTTTTTTACCACCTCTCCCCTCCTCTCCCCCATTATTCTGAAGCTGGCCATTCTTTTAACAATGTTAAGGAGAGCTACGATAGGAGGTAATATGTCTTTGAAACAGTGAAGTTAATGTGAGTAAAGAAAGGCACAGTGGTGTCCTCTGGATTGTGGGTAGGGTGGTGAAGCCTCTAACCCTGTCAAGGCTTGGAGTTGTAATGACTTCCGTGACTTCCGGAAGACTGTGAGGGCAGCTGCGCTGAGAGACCTTGGTGTTCTGACAGCAATGTCCTGCTATTGTAAGCTGTGGATTTAGTATCATGTTAGGAAAAGTAAATCACCGTCAGGAAAGTCTGTATGTTTAGATGCAGCAGACTCTTGGGGGCCCTCTCCCAACAGGAGAACAACTCTTTTTTTATTTTAATTTTTTAAATACATTTTATTGAAATATAATTTATGTATAGTGAAATACACAAAACTCAATGCAATTAAGAGAACAACTCTTAAGTAGATGAATTGTCTTAGCTTCCTTTGAGTTTTAAATTCTATATGGGTCAATGGGTTCTTTTCAACCTTTGTTGTTGTGATGTGCCATCGAGTCAGATTCGACTCTTAGCGACCCCTCCTTGGGTTTCCAAGGCACTATCACTACGGAAGTAGATTGCCCCATCTTCCTTCCGAGGAGTGGCTGGTGGGTTTGAACCACCCACCCTTCTGGTTAGCAGTCAAG
>NW_006921620.1:2057156-2061242 GCF_000298275.1 Orycteropus afer afer | reverse complement strand
AAAAGAAAAGAAAAAGAAAAAAGCTTGGATAAAGGGGAAATAATCCAGTTTAAAAAATCTTAGATTCAAAAAGTGAAAATATAAAATAGCAAGCAGTCAGGGCTGTGGTGACATTTGTGAAAAACAAAACAATTAAGTTTAGTGAGAAACCTCTCTGTTCTTTGCCTGATTGTGAGGACACACACACACACACCACACACACAACACAACTCACCACCCATGTAAACAGACACAGCTATGGATTTTCATTGTGCTGTGGTACAAGTTGCACTGCTGTGGTCTTTACAAAGCATATGGGTTTTTTTTTTTTTTTTTTTTTTTTTTTTGATTTGCATACTGGAGTCAGATTTCCAAATATTGAAACTTCAACATCCAATATTTTTTGCATCTGTGGCTCACTTACTGTGAAACCTGAGAAATATCACTTGATACACTAATCAGTCAAATAACTCCATCTAATAATTATTGGGCATTTTTTATGTATGAGGTCCTATGCTAGGTGCTATGGAGGATTGATAAAAAAGAACTTTCCCTGGCTTTTAAGATACTTAGGTGTAAGGAGTCATTAAGACAGTGCTTGGCTTTGCAGAGTGCTGGAGGAATCCAGAGGAGAGGGTCAGGGTGTTTCTAGCTGAGTTATCAAGAGAGGCTTCATGGAGATCAGTTTTAAAGGATGGGAGGGACGTCAGCATGTTCTGAGTTAGCTGCTATTGAGTTGGTTCAACTCATGATGACCTCATGTTCAAGAGAATAAAATGCTGCCTTATCCTGCACATCCCCACGGTCAGCTATGGCTCAGACTGTTGTGATCCATAGGGTTTTCAGTGGCTGATTTTTTTTTTTTTTAAGTTTATCTCCAGGCCTTTCTTCCTAGTCTACCTTAGTCTTTGCTGAACCCTGCTCAGCATCATGGCAATGCTATGGTGGTGGCTGTGCATGAAGTGCATTGACCAGGAATCAAACCTGGTCTTCTGAATGGAAGGCGAAAATTCTGCCACTGAAGCACTGCTGCCCCAGGTTCAGAGGGGGGATAAAGATGAAGAGCTCATGGACTGACCCAGGAAGCATGAGTCCTCTCTGGATGAAAGGGGCCCAGAGGAAGGGAGGGTCCTGTTAGGGTAGGTGCTGACCACCAAGCAAAACTGTCCCTAACTTTCTCTGGGCCTCAGTTTCCTCACCTGCAAAAGATAGTCAAGATTTCTTTTTGTTTCAGTGTGCCAAAGAAAGAAAAATAGTGTTTGGAGTATAGGCATGCAAATTGCCACAGGTCATATGCCTAGTGCTTGAAAACAATTAGAATTTTAGCTCTTTATGTTAAGTAAATATCAAATAGTCTTCCCTTTTTTCAGTTTTCTTATTTTCCCATTTCCTTTAGCAGTGTTATCACTTAGGAGACTGTTTACTAAGGGAGGGACTTGTGGAAGAAGAAGAATAAAGAGAGAGAACAGAAAAATAAAACAAAACCAAAGTAATGTGTCAAGCCTTTTTCCTGAGTGGTGCAGAATCCATATTGATACACTGTAATTTAAATTGAAAGCTTAATTAGTGAAAATATTAGTGTGTTAACCATCTGTATGTGCATCTGTGAAAGAAAAAAGCCAGAACAGAGGGAAGATATGGGTATTGAGTACATTCACATTTTTTTTTTTCCTGTTATCAGCATCCTTCAGAAAGTACTGATTAAAATGGAGGATGTTGCCAGTTCTTGGTTTGCTTGCCTCATAGCAAGTCAAGGTTGAGGTGGGGCCACCTTCCAGAAAACACAGATTTCCTTTCTAATTGGAAATAATCCATATTTTGTTTGCCCGTCAGAATATCCATGGCCTTACTGGAACACATGGGTCAACATTTGTCCTGGCCAGGACAAGGCAGGATAGGATTGGTGTCCACGGGGATTGCTTTATGGAGTGCTTAAAAGCAGTCAGAGGAAGGTGACTATAGTAACCAGATATTTGCATCCTTTCCGCCATGAAAATCAAGGGAATGATTTAAAATAAGCAGTATATGGGGGCTGGGGGGAGGTGGATGGGCAGCAAACACTTCTTGCAGTTCCTATTGATCTGAACCTTTGAGAACTTTGCCAAGAGTGTTGTTTTGCAGCTGACCTTGTCACGAAGAGAGGATTACATTTCATTTAATTCAATATATAGTGCTTTCTTAAAGATCGGCAAATACAGACCTCAGAAAGGAGAATTTCCGTACCTTTTGAATAGTATGTTCCTTTACTGTCAGATGGGTCGGGAAGTGCTTCAACACACTAGTGCTAATAGGAGTTAGACCTCAGAGCAGCTTTGTTAATCAGGCCAGAAACAAAGTCCAAAGCCTAAGGTAGAGTTAAAAATTATTGTTCTATTTTTAAGCAAATGCATAACAAGAAACTGTATACTGGATTCTTGAGTTCTTCGTCAGACCAGTCATTCTCATTACTTGGGGCGACACCTTGATTCAGTCCAGTGTATAGTTGCAGAATTAATAGATGACAAGATACTCTAGGGTAAGATGAATTCATGTATGGTGGAGTTAACATGTTTTCTTTAATAAGAATATCCATTATGTGGTGAACAGTTGAAAATAATCATATCTTAATGTAGCCTAAATCCTATGTTAACTTGGGAGAGAGTAAATTTTGTCCTTCTTATGTAAAGGGGTATAAAAGAATGCATGCAATTACATTTCGTAATGCTTCATTGAATGTTTGATGTGCTCCCACTAGGTAAGGTTATACTTGAAAGTTAATGCTTATAGGATGAGTTTAACATTCAGTGGAGTCCAATAGATGGGAACCACAGTCTCCAGTGATTTTCAAAATACAGTCTCATAAAGATGGTAGAGACCCTACAACTGAGACTCGGTATTGTGCACAATTCAGGAGAACATTTGCTAGAACAGAAAGAAACAGAGTGCCCCCATCCATTTTGTTGGCTGTTAGCTGTATAGTTGCTTCTCTCATAATTGAAAAAGGGAAGTTTTTAATCTACATGGGGAAAACAGATATGAAAGAATGTATTATGCAGTGTCTGTTCAGTCCAACTTGATACTGCTACTGCAGATGAGAAAGCAGGCGTGGTAAGTGAAGGGCAAGGGTTAGGAGTGAAAAACTGAGAACAGTGAGTAGAAAGAAAGAAAAAGACATGTTTTGATGATCTTTCTCAATTATTTTCTTAAAGATCAGTCTCAGATTTAAAGTATGAGGCAGATGTAGGCCTTGGCCTTGGGTATTTCTCTGAAGGAATTCAGCCTTGAGTTGAACTTTGAGAGAAGTTATTTTCTTTTCAATTACTAAGTGACCAATCTGGAGTAGTTTGTTGACTTTCTTCTTTTACTCCCTTGTTGCTTGCTCCATGAGCTGCTGTTTATTCTGGAATTCTGGGCATCTACATTTAGAATTAGGGTTTGCCTGCCTCTATCTTAACTAGGAATGGAGAAAATTTGACCCAGTCTCTCAATTCACTCCAAGGGGCTCTCATCTGCAGCTGTTTGCTCCAACTTCCAATTTCTAAAGACTCCATTTCTTTAGGTAATTAGTATTGAGAGCTGAACTCTTTTGAGTCCATTCTGTGAAGGCTTCTTTACTTCTCTGTTGTTGGTTCCCATTTTTCCTTAGGGTGTTTAGGAAGATTCTGATCACAATCAGCTTCTTTCTTTGGCAGTTGACACAAGGTGTTTCAGACCAAATCCTTTTGCTGCTGCTGTTGTTGTTTTGTGCCTTGAGTATCTGACTCATAGTGACCCCTCCTTGGGATTCCAAGGCTGTATCACTAGGGAAGTAGATTGCCCATCCTTCCTTCCCAGGAGTGGTGGGTTTGAACCGCCAGCCTTCTGGTTAGCAGTCAAGTGCCTTAGGCACTACGCTACCGTTCATTAAGTTTATAGAATTCTTTGCTATCCCTTACTTTAAGTTAATTTTGGCAAGTTAGGAATTTCATAGGTGAGGAAACTAAGAGAGGTGCCCCAGATCAAGCAGTTGGTTAGTAGCAGAGCTGAGACTTCAACCTGGGTTTTCTAATGCCACATTCAGCTCTCTTTTCTCTGTGTTCCCAAGATTGTGTTGTATGTTGTGGACTTTTATTTCTGTGTGTGTGTGTG
>NW_006921620.1:2020727-2057001 GCF_000298275.1 Orycteropus afer afer | reverse complement strand
GTGGTTGCTACAAGTTGGGATTTACTTGATGGCAGTGAGTGATTAGCTAGGACAAGTATTATCCCTATTTTAAAGATTAGAAAACCAAAGCTCATTCAAGTAATCTGTCGTTAGTGAAATTAGAGCTATATCCCAGATGGCGCAGGACCAAGTCTAAGGTGAATAAGAATTAAACATGGCCTTTTCCTTTCTGTAACGTACATGGATCCCCTACTGTATGTAAGTTGCTGTGTTAGTGGCTGTAGATTAAAAAATAGTGTTGATGAGGTTCTTCCATTTTGGAGGCTGCTGGAAGTTGAATTTGTTTAAGGAAATAATTGTTTTTTTAGTATAGAGGAGGTGGTAAATTTGAAAGATCTTCTGTTGTACAACTGCAGCCAGAAGATACGTGTATGTTTACTTTTGTGAGTGCCTGTTTTATTTGCTGGTTTATTCATTCCTATGCATTTGGATGAAAAACAAATACAGTTCTATTTTGGCTCCCTGAAATAGTTTTTATATCTTCTAGAATTTCCTCACTTATTGTCTTTAATATTCCAAAGTTTTATTATGACTCATTTTGGCCATACGATAATAGAAGTAGTTGCAGGCCTGTTTGAAGGGGTTTATTAAATAATTTTGGGAAATGTACTTTTGAAGCTGTATTAATTTTTTTCTTTGATGTTGAGATTTGTTTCATGGGTATAAGTTCTGCAAGTTCTTGTATGCTTTTGGATGGGGGAGGGAAAAAAGTTAAGAGTTAAAAGAGTATAGTTTATTTTTTTCTCTTTGGCTTAAACCTGTAGTTTTACCATAAACTGCTGAAAATTTTCTGTTCTTGTTTGATAAAAAAAAGTGCACTTCCATTCATTGTTTCCATGCAATTTCCTAAACTTGTTACAGTAAGAAAAAGGTTGAAATCTAGAATAACTTATGAACTATCTATCTCTGGGAGGGAAAGAAACTATTTCATTTCAGAAAAGAGCTTTAGAAAAAAACCGAAACAAAACTTGTTACATCCAGGAAGCTGTACTAGTGCTCAATACATGCCTTTTCTTACATAATCATCATTTCCAAAGAGTGTACTCTGACTGTCCTAACTAAAGTGGGAAGGCAGGAAAGACCACATGTCAGGACTTGATTTTAGAAAGTTGCAAATGATATAATTGTAACGTAGAGGAGCTTCTGAGTGGTCCTATTGGCTGTTCATGTGTGGGTGGAGCAAACTCTTAAACATTAGACACTGAAAGATTGGTGGTTCAAGCCCACACATAAGCAGCTAGGAAGAAAGACCTGGCTATCTCCTTCCAAAAAATCAGCCACTGAAAACCCTATGGAGCACATGAATGATTGAATTACAGTGAGTCAGAATTGACATGACTATAACTGGTTTGGGTTTGGTTGAGTGTTTTCTTTGTGAATTGGTGCTTTCCAGCCTATAGCCTGCTCTGGGCTATATGTTATGTGGTGGATTATTTGTAATTAATCTGGGATGTGGACATTAAACCTCTCTTCATCCTGGGGTGCCATGAGAACGGTATCAGGCCTAGTTGTATATTTGCATTTTCCTCTTCTGAAAAGATAGAATTTCTAAAATACTTGGAAGTCACAGAAGCGATAGGAGGGTATGGCTTTTAGCATTAGCATAGCTTTGGTATGAACTAAATTTCTACCAGTTGACCCTTAGTGCTCAAGCTTCACTGTCTTAATAGCTTGCTGTGCTAATTAAGTTAGGTGAATATCGTCACTAATATTGATGGTGTCAGTTTTTCTTAGGGCTTCCAACCAGTTCAACCCTGTTCAATCATGAGCAATAAAATGACACCAGAAAGGACCCATATTTTTAAAACGTAGGTGATTGGAATGGAAAAAATTACAAGTTGAAGCCCCTGTAAGGAACAGTCATCCTCTTAGAAAACAAAGGCAGCATAGCAACTAAAACTCTTAACTAGTTGTGTCGAAACAGTGATGCCTGGCTCAAAGATGGCAGCCGACCATGCTGCTTTGAATGTGTATCACTCTCCACAGTCCTGGCAATAATGAGGCTCGTGAAAGGGCTCACCATGCCTCTTCTGAGTCTCCCATTCCAGGGCTCTGACCCGTGATTTTTTCCTGTGCTGGTTAGTGTGGATCACCTAAATTTAAAAAATTTGGTCTATTCAACTTTTATTTTGTTGGCCATGAAATTTGATCTGTTCAGGTTTCACTTTATTGGCCATCACTGAACCGATTCAAGCCAGTTTTATGGCAGGTACCTCCATTTGGAACGTAGCCATGAAGGAAGCCAAAAAGTTGTGATTTACAAAAAAGGTATTGTTAACTGTTGTCAAATTGGCTTCTAACTCATGGCAAACTCATGCACAATGGATTGAGATGCTGTCCAGTCTGCTCCATGCCATGACTAGTTGTGGATCATATTGTTGTGGTCCATAGGGTTTTCTTGGTTGGTTTTCTGAATTGGATCATCAGGCCTTTCTTCCTAGTCTGTCTTAGTCTGGAAGCTCCACTGAAACCTGTTCATTATTATAGCAACATATAAGCCTCCACTGACTGACAGGTGATGGCTGCACATGAGGTACATTGGCTTGGAATAGAACCCCAGTTTCCTGCATGGAGAGTAGGAATTCTACCACTGATCACCAATGACTCATATAAAGAAGACAACTGTCAAAAAAAAGTCTCTGCATGTTACTTTGTAAGTGGGATAGGAAGCTACTCAATGGCCCTCATCTAGAACTTGTTGACTTAGAGCTGAGTGTAATAGGTGACATGTGGCAGGACAGGCAAGCTGATTGACTCAGAGGAACAAGCATGCAGCCAGAGTTGAGAAAAACAACAGAAGTATAGAAAGTATAGGCAGGACTATAAAGTCATGGACATATGGGACTATTTTGTGTAGAGATAAAAACTAAAATACCACACCAGGCTTTGTTGTTGTTGTTGTTAAGTGCTGTCGAGTTGGTCCAACAGCATTGCCCATCCTGCAACATCTTTACAGTCGTTGCTATGTTTGAGCCCCCTGTTACAGGCACTGCGTCAGTCTGTCTCATTGAGAATCTTCCTCAGTTTTGCTGACTCTCTACTTGACTAAGCACAATGTCCTTGTCTAGGGACTGGTCCTTCTGGATCATATGTCCCAAGTATGTGAGATGAAGTCTTGCCATCCTCACTTCTAAAGAGGATTCTGGCTATCCTTCTTCCAAGACAGATTTGATTGTTCTTCTGGCAGTCTATGGTATATTTAACATTCTTCACCATATTTCAAGTGCATCTTTCTCCTATAGTCTTCCTTATTCACTGTACCACTTATGCATGCATATGAGGCTATTGAAAACACCATGGCTTAGGTCTGGTGCATCTTAGTCCTCAAAGTTACATCTTTGCTTTTTAACACTTTTAAGGAGTCTTTTGCAGCAGATTTGCCCAACGCAATATGTCGTTTGATTTCTTGACTCCTGCTTCCATGGGCATTGATTGTGGATACAAGTAAAATGAAATCCTGGATAGCTACAGTCTTTCTTCCATTTATCATGATGTTGCTTATTAGTTCCATTGTAAGGATTTTTGTTTCCTTTATGTTGAGGTGTAATCCATACTGAAGTCTTTGATCTTTATCAATAAGTGCTTCAAGTCCTCTTTGCTTTCAGTAAGCAAGGTTGTGACATCTGTGTATTGCGGGTTGTTAATGAGTCTTCCTCCAATCTTGATGCCACGTTCTTCTTATGTACTTTATCTTCTTGGTATATTTGCTGAACATACAGATTGAATAAATGTGGTAAAAAGATGCAACTTTGACACACACTGTTCCTGATTTTAAACCAGGCAGAATCCCCTTGCTCTGTTTAAATGACTGCCTCTTGGTCTATGGCCAGGTTTGGCATGAGCACATTTAAAGTATTCTGGAATTCCCATTCTTTGCAGTGTTTTCCATAATTTGTTATGATCCACAGGGCTGAAAGTCTTTGCATAGTCAATAAAACACAGGTAAACACCTTTCTGGTATTCTCTGCTTTCAGCTAAGATACATCTGTTCTCAGCAATGATATGCTCATTTCACGTCCTTGTCTGTATCTGGGTTGAATTTCTGGCAGTTACCTGTCAATGTACTGCTGCAACCATTTTTGAATAAATCTTCAGGATGATTTTACTTGTGTGTGATATTAACGATTTGTTTATTAATTTCTGCAGTCTGTTGGATCGTCTTTCTTTGGAATAGGCACAGATATGGATCTTTTCTAGTCAAATGGCTAGGTAGCTAGCTTCCAAATTTTTTGGTGATTGCCTCCAGCACTGCATCTGTTGGTTGAAATTTTTCAATTTGTATTCCATCAGTTCCTGGAGTCTTATTTTTGGCCAATGCCTTCAGTGCAGCTTAGATTTCTTCCTTCTTTTCCATCGGTTCTTGATCCCATGCTATCTCCTGATATTGTTGAGCATCAACTAATTCTTTTTGGTACAGTGACTCTGTGAATTCCTTTCATCCTCTCTGGATGCTTCCAGTGTTATTCAATATTTTGCCCATAGAATTGTTCAAGATCGCAACTCGAGGCTTGAAGTTTTTTCTTCAGTTCTTTCAGCCTGAGAAATGATGATGAATGTGTGCTTCCCTTTTGGTTTTCTAACTCTGGGTCTTTGCACATTTCATTATAATACTTTACTTTGTCTTCCGGAGTAGCCCTTTGACATCTTCTGTTCAGCTCTTTCACTACAACATTTATTCCGTTCACTTTAGCTACTCTACATTCATTTGCATGTTTCAGAGTCTCTTCTGACATCTATTTTGGTCTTTTCTTTCTTCCCTGTCTTTTTAATGACCTTTTGCTTTCTTCATGTTTGATGTCCTTGATGTCATTCCACAACTCACCTGGTCTTCGATCATTAGTGTTCATTGCATTAAATCTTTTCTTGAGATGGTCTTTATAATTCAGGTAGGATACACTCAAGGTTGTACTTTGTCTCTTGTTTTATTTTAATAATAATTTAATAATTACTTATTTTAATTTTCTTCAGCTTCAACTTAAACTTTCATACGAGTAATTGATGTTTAGTCCCATAGTCAGTTCCTGGCCTTTTTCTGACTGATAATTTTGAGCTTCTTCGTCGTTGCTGTCCACAGATAATAGTCGATTTGATTCCTATGTATTCCATCTGAGGAGGTCCATATGTATAGTCACAGTTTATGTTGTTGAAAAAAGGTATTTGCAATGAATAAGTCATAGGTCTTGCAAAAGTCTATAATGTGATCTCCAGCATAATTTCTTTCACCAAGGCCATGTTTTCTAGCTACCAATCCTTCTTTGTTTCCAACTTTTGTATTCCAATCACCAGTGATTATCAATGCATCTTGCTTGCATATTTGATCGATCTCAGACCACAGAAATTGGTAAAAATCTTCAATTTCTCCATGTTTGGCATTAGTGGTTGGTGTGTACATTTAAATAATAATCTTATTAACTGGTCTTCCTGGTAGGTATATGGATATTATCATATCACTGACTGTTGCATTTCATGATAGAAATGCTCATTTAGATGATGAGTGCAGTGCCATTCCTTTTCAAGCTGTCGTTCACAGCACTGTAGACTCTGTTTGTCTGATTCAGAATAGCCAGTATCAGTCCATTTCAGCTCAGTAATGCCTAGGATGTTGGTCTGTATATATTCCATTTCATTTCTGATGACATTCAGTTTTCTTAGATTCATTCGCCCTACATCCCATGTTCTGATGATTAAGGATTCTTACAGGTGTTTCTGCTCATTTTGAGTCATGAAGGTCCCGAAACCTTTATTCCCTCCACATCATTAAAGTCGACTCTACTTGGAGGAGACAACTCTTCCCCAGTCATATTTTGAGTGCCTTCCAAACTGAAGGCTCATCTTCCAGCACTATTTCAGACAGTGTTCCACTCCTGTTCATAAAGTTTCCACTGGCCAGTTTTTTCAGAAGTAGATCACCAGGTCCTCCATCCTAGCCTGTTTTATTCTGGAAACTCTGGTGAAACCTGTCCACCGTGGGTGACCCTGCTGGTATTTGAAACACTGGTGATATTGTTTCCAGCATCACGACAACATGGAAGAATCACAGTATGACAAACTGACAGATGATTGGTGATTAGTAAGCTTTAATAAACTATAAGTAGTGTTCTTAATGATGACCCTACATCCTCATGAAAAAAAAAAATATATATATATATAGTAACTGGTCTCCAAGATGTTCAAAATATTTAAGATGGCCAGGAAGAAGTTATGTATGCAGTATCGTTTGGTAGATTTCTCTTAAAAATTACTAAAGTTACTTTCTTGATGGAGTAAAACCTTAGTTACTGGAAAATTGTTGTTGTCGTTGTTGTTATGTGCCATGGAGTCAGACCCGACTCATAGCAACCCCTCTTGGGTTTCTGAAGCAGTATCACTGCGGAAGTGGATTGCCCAGCCTTCTTTTCCAGGAGTGCTTGGTGGGTTTGAACCACTAGCCTTCTGGGTAGCAGTCAAATGCCTTAGGCACTACTCTACCAGAGCTCCCACTGGAAAATTTACTTATGTGGAATATCTCATTCCTAGTCATTACTGAGGGAGCTCTGGTAGCTTACTTAGTGCCTAAGGCACTTGACTGCTAACCAGAAGGCTGGTGGTTCACCTACAAGCCCCTCCTCGGAAGGAAGATGGGGCAATCTACTTCCACAGTGATACTGCCTGGAAAACCCAAGGAGGGGTCGCTGTGAGTCAGGTCCGACTAGACAGCACATAACAACAACAACAATCATTACTGAATCAATTAAACCCAATTGTGTGGTGGTAAGATGATTCTTTGGGCCAGATAAACTAAGATGGGAAGAAAGAAGTAAGATAGGAAATCTGAAAGAAGTTATTAACTATTGCTTTAAATTAGTGTACCTTTGGTACATATTTTCTGGTCGAATCTCAAAACAAAGCCCTTTTTGTTTTAAGAATTGGCATGCAAATGATTTTATTTTCAAGGTGACCATGTGAAAGTATTAAAGCTTTTATGTCTTCATGTGAGAAAAGGTGAATTCCCTCTGGCAGAGTGGTTTCCGAAGGTTCACTTGGGAGGAAAAGAGAGGAGTTAGTTGATCCAGAGTGGAAAAACACTGAGGAAAAGTTTTCCCTAAAGTAACACACACAGATTTCAGAAAAACAGAAATTGCTTTGACTGAATGTGACAAACTTAAAAAAATGTTCAGCTTTGAAACATCATATGACATATCTGTTTTGAAAGGTTGCTTTGTCAGATACAGATGTGTTTTACAGTACTCTACTGTGTGTGAAGTTTTGTCGTGAGCATGCTCAGTAGATGTTTTTTGGGACAGGTTTCTCATTTATCTTGGTTTTCTACTTTTTTTGTTTTTTTTTTTTAAGGAGTTTATAAAACAACAATATGGTAATTTTATATTTAAGTTTAGATTAAAACAATTTGATTGAATCACACCTTTTAGCCTTTTATTAAAATGATAACACTGTTTACATTTTATTCTTTCAGAAGTTGCTTGTTGACCCAGCGCTGCAGAGTCCAAATCCTTTGATTTATTTCATTGCATGTTTTCATGTTTTTAAACATTGAGATTACAAAATCCCCCAAATGTCTTTAGTGAACTAATGCCAATTTGTTCCTTGCCTTTATACATACATTAATGCAAATCACTACCACTGATTCTTCTTTGTTTCCAACTTTTGCATTCCAGTCACCAGTGATAGTTAACACATTCTGATTGCATGTTTGGTCAATTTCAGACTGTAGAAGCTGATAAAATTCTTCAATTTCCTCATCTGTGGCTTTGGTGGTTGGGGCATAAATTTGAATAACAGTCATATTAACAGGTCTTCCTTGTAGGCGTATGGATATTATCCTATCACTGACAGCATTGTATTTCAGTACAGATCTTGAAAAATCCTTTGTGATGATGAATGCCACGCCATTCCTTTTCAAACTGTCATTCCCAGCATAGTAGATCATATGGTTGTCTGATTCAAAATGGCCAAAACTAGTCCATTTCAGCTCACTAATGCCGAGGATATCAATCTTTATGCGTTCCATTTCCTTTTTGACAACTTCCAATTTTCCTAGACTCATACTTTGTACATTCCATGTTCCGATGATTAATGGATGTCTGCGGCTGTTTCTCTTCAGTTTGAGTGGTGCCACATCAGCAAATGAAGGTCTTGAAAGCTTTCTCTTTTCCATGTGAGTAAGGCTGGGTTTACTCAGATGTTGCAGCTCTTTCCCAGTCCTGTTTTGAGAGCCTTTTAGCCTAAACGGACTATTCCTAAAGGTGCGCGGTAATGTACCAAACAGTGTTTCTTTGCTATTCATAAGGTTTTCCCTGGCCAATTCTTTGAGAAGTGGACGGCCTCTTCCTTCTTCCTAGTCTGTCTCAGTCTATAAGCTGGGCTGTTACCTGTGCACCAGGTGCATCTCTCTGGGTTTTAAACACCAGAGGCTCAGCCTCAAAACTCACGTCTACATGTCACCACAGTAGGACAAACCGACAGACAAGTTTGTCTTGCTGTTGGAGACCTCTCGTATCACCCCCACCTGGGTCCCTGTGGCTGACTGTACCTCTTTCTGGCTTCCTGGCTTTTAATCCCCTTTCTCCTGCTCTTCTTGCCTGCTACTTTGGGCATCCCTGAATTGTCTCTCCTCACCTGTAACCCTGGGGCTGACAGGACATTAGACGACGTGTAGCATTGGGAAAGTCAACTGTGAAAGAACTGTATCAAGTGCTGAGGAGCAAGGACATCTCCTTGAGGACTAAGGTGCGCTTGATACAAGCCATGATATTTCCAATCACCTCGTATGCATGTGAGAGCTGGACAATGAATAAGGAAGACCGAAGAAGAGTTGATGCTTTTGAGTTGTGGTGCTGGCAAAGAATACCATGGACTGCTAAAAGAACTAACAGATCTGTCCTGGAGGAAGTGCAGCCAGAATGCTCCTTGGAAGCAAGAATGGTCAGACTTCGTCTCACCTGTTTTGGTCATGTTGTCAGAAGGGACCATTCCCTGGAGAAGGATGTCATGCTTGGTAGGGTGGAGGGTTGACGAAAGAGGGGGAGGCCTTCAATGAGATGGATTGACACGGTGGCTGCGATGATGGGCTCAAGTATAGTAGGGATTGTGGGGCTGGCGCGGGATCAGGCAGTGTTTCGTTCTGCTGTGCATGGGGTCGCTATGAGTCGGAAACGATTCGACGGCACTTAACAACAACAACAACAAATGCAAATTATTGGTGTAAAAAAATGGTAGAAGATACTTGTGATTCTACAAAAGGAGTTTTTGTGCATACTGAAGAGAATTGCTTAGGATCCTGCATGAATACCTCACAGACAGCAGCCTCTCTTTTTCATAAGGCCACATAGGAATAGTTAAGTGCCAGTGCTTTCTTTAAAATGGCTCTTGAATCACTAGTACTTAGATTATTATAGAGCTCTTAAATTCAGACCCAGAAAGATTTTTTTTTTGTCCAAAAGGTTGATATATTTCATTTTTATGAGAACTATGAGCCACTCCTTGGAGGAAGGTTGGGCAATCTACTTCTGTAGTGATACTGCCTCGGAAACCCAAGGAGGGGTCGCTATGAGTTGGGTCTGACTCGATGGCACATAGCAACAACAACATGTAAGCATCTTATTTTCTCTTTTATCTTGGCAGCTAGGAAGCTCAGAGCTAGGTTTGTTGCTCAAATGCAGTAGTGTCCCTTGACTAGGGTTTTTAATAAAGGAGTTCTGGTGGTCCTGTGGTGAAGGCATTGGGCTGCTAACGAAAAGATAGGAAGTTCGAACCTACCAGACACTCCACGGGATGAAGTAATCTGCTTCCATAAGTATTTACAGCCTTGGAAACCTGATGGGCGTTGCTGTGAGTCAGAATTGACTCGAGGGCTGTGAGTGTGTAGGGTGTTTAATAAGATTTCCTTTTTGTCATAGCACTCTACTTCATTGGTCACTGAAATGGGTTTGGTGGACTTGGTTTTTGCTTAATTTTTATTAGAAGCCCCTCAATATTCTTTCTAGAAGTAGTTGAGTATATAAGTGATTGTTTTGTTGTTAGTTGCCATTGAATCAGTTCCAACACATGACAGCCCCATATGTGTGCTGAGTAGAACTGCTCCCTAGGATTTTCAAGGCCATGCATGACTTTCAGAAGGAGATCACTAGCTCTGTCTTCTGAGGCACCACTGGGTGAGTTCAAATCACCAACCTTTTGGTTAGCAGTCGAAATGATGAACCATTTACACCACTCAGGGATGCCCATGCTCATAATATAGAGTAAGATAAAATAATATCTAAGGCATGGCGTTAGGGTTGGATCAGGAATATTCTAGGAGTGAACCAAAAACCCAGTGCCAAAGAGTTGATTCCAAGTCATAGTGACCCTATATAATAGGGTAGGATTGCCCCATAGGGTTTCCAAGGCTGTAAATCTTTAGGGAAGCAGACTGCCACATCTTTCTCCTGCAGAGTGGCTGGTTGGTTCAAACTGCCGACCTTTCAATTAGCAGTGGAGCTGTTAACCACTGTGCTGCCAGCACTCCTCTTTCTAGGGGTAGAGCCCACTAAAACTGGGGATCTTAGTCAGACCTGTATTAGTACATTAATTTTTCATCACTAGGACCAGAAGCTATGGCAGAGCTTGTCTGAAAACTAGGAAACATTTGGAAGAGAAGGCTTTTTACCAGTTAGTTTGTAGCATTGTAGAGGTAGGTCTCTTAACCTTTCTGGGTGACAGTGAAAGTATTCTAGGTTCCTTTTGGGTCTAATACTCTGTGATTTCTAATGTAAAGGAGGCAGCCATGGTGGCACAAACGAGTAATTGCTCAACTACTCTGGTGGCGTAGTACCTAAGACATTTGACTGCTAAGTTCAAACCTACCAGCCACTCCTTGGAAGGAAGGTTGGGCAATCTACTTCCGTGGTGATACCGCCTGGGAAACCCAAGGAGGGGTCACTATGAGTCGAGATTAGTGATTCGAACGCACCCAGATGTGCCTCAGAAGGCCTGGTGGTCTGCTTCTGAAAGATCACAACCAGGAAAACCCAAGTGAGTGCAGTTCTGCTCTCACACGTGAGTGGAATTGACTCTACGGCAGCTGGTAACCATTAATGCAAAAAGAGATTAATAGAAGTTAAAGAGCATTTTTCCAGAACATATTCCATAGTTGGAGAGATGGTCATAATAATCATAGTTAATATAATAATAAAAATGAGTTAGTCCTAAAAACAATTCCATAGAGCTGATTGTACTATTATTGTCCCCTGTTGTACAGCTGAAGAAATGGAAACAATGAGAGTAGGTGCCCCCAGGTCACAAAGCTACAAAATGGCAGGACTGCAGTATAAGCCTAGGACACTAGTTCCATGGGCATAGAAAATTACTAACTTGGGTTTTGATTGTTTGACTAATGAATTCATCACTCAACAGGTATTTGTGAATGCCCACCACATGCCAGATATGGTGCCAAACATTGGGGTACAGGTTAAGCAAAAGAAACACGGTCCTTGCCTTCCAGGAGTTTCCAGCTAAGTAGAGGAGACACAAACCCATGGCCAAATAAATGAAACAATAGATTTATAATTAATGGCTGATACTTGCTGTGATGGAAAAGTATAATTGGTATAACAGGCTTAAAGGGTCTCTGAATTTAATCACATGCAAAAATGTGATTTTGGGCCTGGGGAACTTTGCTGAGTACAATTCTTTGGTCTCTCTTAAGGCCCAAAGTCTCCTAGTCTATGCTGAATAGGTCTGTTGATGGCGCTGCTTGATTTTCGTATAACCGCTATCCACTCTGGAAATACCAGTTTTGTAGATTCTCCAGAACATTTTAGCTTCTCTGAAAGGAGCAAGAGAACACAAGTGACCAGGTGTTTACAGATTTTTCCACAAACCATCAGCTCCTATTTTCCCTCCTAAGAGGATAGGAGCCCCTGAGCAGCGAGTTAGCTAGCTTCAAGAGGAAGGATATACATTGATGCTTGGTAATTTGGCTTTCAGCTAAACATTTCCTTCATTCCTTTAACAGGTAACTGTTGAGTGCCTTCATTATATGTAAAATCCTTAAAGTAAACTTATTTCAATTTATGTCCCAGTTTATTCACATGGCTGTAATTAGTAATATTTTTGCACAGACAAACCAAATTTGTAGATTTTCCTTTTTTAATCTTTTCTCTACTATCTTTAACCAGGACCAGTAGTACAGGCTATGATTTAGCTCCTCAGCCATTGTGGTTTCCCCCTTCCATCCTCTCCTGACCATTGCCCATTGACTCTCTCCTGAACCCTGTGTACCAGCCCTAACAGGAGGCTTGCTAGGCCCAGAGGAGGTTCAGTGCAGCGTGTGTTATACCTCTAAACATCTGCTTATGTTTTTTTCTCTCTTTCTCCCATCTTTTTTTCTTTCTTCAGGCACCATTTGCTAGCTGTCAAAAAGAGAAGGATATAGTTTAGTGACTATCTTAGGATAATTCCAGGTCTGGGAGAATGAGAAGTTGTGGTACCGTCACCTCTCAGAGTTAACCAAGAGCAGTTTTCTAAACTTGCAAGTCATACTACCTCCGTGTGAAGGCATGGAAGGTAATTTTACCACAGAATGTTGTGTTAGTAGGAGTTAGGTTATAATTTTAATTGAATATGTAGCTAAATTCAGTTTAATACTTTGAATCTAGATCAAGTAAACATCTTCCTTTTGATAAAGAATTTCCTTTTCTTTCAGTTATTTTGTTGTCTCTCAGACTCACAGGGCTAGGCAAAATATTCTTTTTTCTTCTGTCCTCCAAAACTTCAGATTTGTTCTTAGTCTCTGTGTCGAACCATTCAAGCCATGACATCATACAAATTCTAATCTCCCCGTAATGAATACCGTAACCAGTGTCCACTTCGTTTCAGCTTCCTTTAGTTCTTTTCAGAAGAACAGGAACAGGCACCCCATCTTACAGATTTAATATAAACAGAAGAAAGTTGGCCAAGTTGATGCCAAATTACTCTCTAGATTGACTGATTCCCTGGAGGCAGAAACGTGGACAGCTCTCGCCTTTGGGAGTTGTACTTCCAGGCTGTGCTTAGGGAACAGGAACTTTTACTCTAATGTACACAGTTTTAGTTTTTAAATCTTCACATTGCAATTCTCAGAAATAATTTTGAGGGAGTAGTGGCTAGGGAGTAGTAAGTAGTATAAGAACCTCTTATCTTACATAGTTTATTAATCATTCCAAAAGCCCATAAAGAAAACATTTTTCAGTTGGAGAAAATGTTTTCATTCCCTTACTTCTCCTTCCACCAGGGGACTTTTATGTCTTTAGTATTACCTTAAATTTGTAAAGCACTTTCATTTGTAGTGTCCCATTTGATACGCAAGTCAAGAGTGAGAAAGAGAGAGAGAAAGAGAGATTGATTGATTATGGGAAGCCTAGAAACAAGGCCAAATAACTAGTTACTAGTAGATCTAGAGTTAAATTATTATATATAGACTCTTTCTGTCCATCTGTGCTTCTCTGGTATAAGAACTTTTTTCTCTTTATGCCCAGTGGTGATTTCTGGGACCTGCTGATTTCTGCTGCCTTTTCTCTTCAGGTCATAAAAAATACAAACCAAAGAAAACACCAACACTTCTTCCCAGAGCTGCATAAATCCCCTCTGTGGATACCTCTAGGTTGCATGGTGGTATCTTGCCTAGAGCAAGTGTTCGACACTTTCCAACACTGAGAATTTAGACTCTTAAAGAAGCTCTGCCCATTATGTCCTTTTGAACATTTAAAAAACACAATTGGAACACAAGAAATCCTTTAACATGGTTGCATCATGATTTCAACATAAACACAAATAGGTACTGGCTTTTGGCCCAACAAGTTCTTCTTTGAAGAGGGTTGGTTTGTCAAGAAGAACGTTTGGACTTAGATATGCACTTGGAGGCTGAAAGAAACTATGATAAGGAGTCGTGCTAATGAAAAATCTGGCTGTTCCTTTCGGATAAATCCCTATTATAGGGTTTAGGACTCTTTTGCCAAGAACTGTGGTTGAAAATCCCAGGTTGGGTTGGGTTAGAAGGGCCCATCTGGAGTTGAATGTACATTCTGTAACTCCATCCCCAAAGGGCTTTGACCCAACAAATTGTAATTTGAGGCGATACAAACAAGAGCATATGGTGTGTGCACACCAGGCGCTTGAGAGCTCACAGCTTTTCAGGTGCTTTTTTCTTGGAGCTTTGGTTTTGCATCATATCATGGTGATTGTAACATCCCCTTTCATAAAGCTCAGTTAGAGCCAGCCAGTGCTATTAGCTGAGATACCACCTTGGGTGCCCTTTCTTACCGATTCTTGCATCTCATGGTGGTAGATGGGATTTTCAGCTCAAGGGCAAAATAGATCCTGCAGTGCCTAGTCCTATGGTGTGTGGGAGTTTGTCCCTCTTTGCAGCTGACAGCATTGCAGAATTCCCTGTGGGATAATAACAGAAACCTTACTAGCCAATAGCGTTGTTGGAGTAAAATCCCCCCACTGTGATGTCTTGGTCCCATGCTATAATGTTACCCCATGATTCCCTCTGCATCTTTACCACTTTTATTACAGCTGAACACACGCTCCTCATTAGTACCCTGGATGATAGGGGGAATCAGTGCACTGGAAATTATGTGAAATAGGTCCCAGATGTTTGTGTCAACTTGGTATGCATTGGTATTTAGAGTGCTTAAGGATTACATTTATTAAATGTGAAAATTACTTATTATACCTTCCACAAACAATACCCTGCCCCCAAATATTTTGCTTCCTGTTGCATGAGGTGTGATATTCATAATTGCTTTTGGGACAGATTAAATTTAAAGTGTGTGCAGCATATGCATCTGTTCCCAAATGCCTTGTCTGCATTCTGGCAAGTCTTGATACTGGCCTGCAGCTAGTGTGGATGTGGGGGTTCTATAACTGAGATTGGAATGCTGTGTAGCAGCAAAGAACATAATGAAAGGGTGAGTCCATTTGCATTTTCTTCTTCAAGTGGAACTGGGAATTTAGACATTGATGTTATAGCCAGATCTCAGGGACGTTTCCCTTGCATCCAGATAAGCAAGTATAATGAAACAGATGAAGAAGGTAATTGGTAAATTGGAAGTAAGTTTGTACTTTCTCTTAAGTTTATGAAGTCTTTTAAGTTAACCAAAAGGTTATAAGTGTGAATCAAGCAGGTCTGTCTATATATGTATGTATGTATCTATCTGTACCTCCCCACCCTATGTGACTTAATGTTTGCCCTATAAATCTGTTCAGGAAGGAGCAGGACTGAAGCAGGCAAGTATCTTGTCATGGGATGAGGGGAAAAGCCAATACTTGGAACCTGCGAGACTCGGGATCAAATCCCAACCTGCTACTTCCTGGTAGTGGGTGACTTTTGGCAAGTTATTTAGCCTCTGTGAGCCCCAGTTTCCACTACTCTAAAATAGGGGTGTTAGCACCATTTCCACAGTGGTGTTATGACGATTAGAAACAATACAACTGTGGGGTCCAGAGAAGGTGCAGAGAATGATAACCATATACATGAAGAGTTAAGCCCCAACCTATCACTGTGTGGAAGCCTAGAGTACCACCGTGTGCTTCACTGTGCTGCCTCAGGTGGCCCAGCTGCTGAACAGCCTGAATAGTGGAGCTTTATGAAGGAGGCTGGGCTTGTGGCTTGGTCTAGGCCACCCGGTGAGTTTCCCACCACAGAGTTTATTTGAATCTGTGCTGTCTTCTAGGTCAGTAAATGTTTTTAGTCAATAGACGTAGCGTCTGAAAGGTGAATAGGGGCCATGTTTTTGTCCTGGTTGCCAAGAAGGGTGGACCAAACAGGAAGAACAGAGCCTGACTTTAGGTCAGGAGAGAGGAGGGCAGTTAAACAAAATAAAACAAAACACCCAATAAGATTTTGAGATCAGATTTCTTGAGTAGCCAGCGGAGAAAGATAAACTCAGTTCAGACTTTGAGGCCACGGGAAGCTCAGTTTTCTTTGGGAATATTATCTCTCAAGGAATCCTGGACAGGCATGTATTAGATGCCGGGAATAAACAGAAATGGTCAGAATGGGAGCAGTAGTGATGTATCTCTGGAGGTGACTCCATGTACAATTGTGCTGCCAGAAAGCACTTTACTGGAGATAGCTACTTAGAGCTGGGGCTTAGAACAATTTGCTTAACCTGCTTTTAGTCTAGTTTCCCATTACTATACTGGAAATAATAATATCTCTTCTGCCCACTTTATAGAGTTCTTTTGATACTTCAGATGAAGTCTCTGTGAAAATGCCTTTTAATTATAAAGTTTGGTGCAAAGTTAAAAGGTATACATGTTTATGAATATTGGTGCTTTCAACCTATGTTTCTTTTCTTATTTATCATCTGTGCCCCTGGAATCCTCATACTCATTGCTGTCGAGTCGATCCCAACCCATAGTGACCCCACCTTGGTTTTCCAAGGTGGTATCTCTACAGAAATTAATTGCCCAGTTTTCCTTCTGAGGAGTGGCTGGTGGGTTTGAACTGCCAGCTTTCTGGTTAGCATCAAATGACTTAGGCCCTATACCACCAGAGCTCCCAGGAGATCCTTTTAGTTCTGTGCTGATTAGGATGATGACTACACATGTTGCTCACTTGCTTCTTGACTGCAGAAAGAGATGGCATGTGGTAAAGGGAAGGACTGTTGGTTTCTAATGGTAGCCACAAGAGAACCTCCCAGCCTTATGAAGCTGTCAATGAAGGGCTAAACTTGCAGCTTCATAGCTCACAGGTTACCACAAAAGTTAGCAGGTGAGTCAGACAGGGTTTCAGAGCATACATTCCTGGTTTCCCAGCCTTTGTGGGTGTGAAGTGCTCCGCTTGGGCTCTGTGATTGTCAAGTGAGAGTCATAGCTACCTTGTTACCTCAGGCTTGTATGGTAGAGTCTGTGGGATGGATCACACTGTATCCAGGTGGAAGCTTTTCTGAATGGAGATGTGCCTGACATTGTGTGGGCAGATTATGGAGCCTCTGTGAGGCTGAAGGGGAAGGAGGGAAGTGGGTTTGTGTAGCCAGGCTTTGGCTGGGGGTGAGGGACAGGAAGGCTTGGGCCTGAGTCAGAAGGTGGCAGGATGAGGTTGGGGGTATGTGTTGATGAGGGAGGTAGGAGATTGTTGTGTCACCTGGGGAGAAGGTCTTTGCCAAAAGGGTGTTTGGGAAGAGAGGAGAAAAACAGGCTTGTATTTCCTGTCTTTTGTGGTAATTGAAGGTGGGGGAAGCCCCAACAGGGTTTTGATTCGTGGCAACCCAAAATGCCACCTCCTTCATCTCGTGATCGATTTTCTTTTTTTTTTTAGTATAAGATTGAAGTTTCTGGTATTAGGTACAAAGAATGAAAGTAGGAACTCTAGGATGGACAGTCTCCTATTGGCATGGAATCCTTTGAACATGGATCACTCATGGTTCTTTCCTTTTTTTCTTCCTATCCCCTTTCTTTCATTAATATTTGAGTGCCGACTGGGTGGCATAAACAGTGCTCTTAGCTACTAACCAAAAGGTTGGACAGTTTGAACCCACCCAGTGATGCTACAGAAGAAAGGCCTGGTGATGTACTTCCATAAGATTATAGCCAAGAAAACCCTGTGGAGTACAGTTCTGCTCTGTAGCATATGGGATTGCAGTGAATCAGAACTGGAGGTGATTACAGTCTCATCTTGGGGAATAACTACATATAGCTGTCAAACTACTTAAAACCACCGCCCAGCCAAGTTGACACACAACCTTAACTACCACAGTGGAACTTCTAGACTAAGGCAGACTAGAAAGGTCTGGTGGCCCACTTCCAAAAAATCAGCCAATGAAAACCCTGTGGGTCACAGTAGTCCAGTGTTGCTTTGCATGGGGTCACCATGAGTCGAGGGCCAACTGGGTGGCAGCTAACAATGATAACAACAATGTAATAAGAGAGGTATGGGAAGCTTCCTTGAGAATCTGAAGAATGAGTATGAGTTTGTCATACCAGGGCAAGGGGAGAGGAACAAGAATAGTGAGTAAAGTGTTCCTAGAGGAAACCGTGTATGTGGAGGCCCCGTTGAGAAGAAGATCAGCACTTTTGATGAACTAAAAAAAGATTAATATATTAATTAGGGTAGATTAAGCTATGAGTGTCAGAAAATCCAAAATAACATTGGGTTACATATGAAGAATGTTTATGTGTGCTGCACATAAAAAAAGAGAAGCAATCCAGAGTTCACCTAGTGGCTTCATGTTCTTCAGGAACTCAGATAATTTAATGCTTGGCCCTTCTCAGCATCTTATGGTCTAGGATTCCTGCTCTCATTCTACTATCATATCTGTATTCAAGCCAGCAGGAGGAGCAGCAGGCAAGAGCAGAAGGAAGTGTCCCTCCCTTCAAAAGGAAACTTCCTAAAAGTTGTGTTTATCACCTCCAGTTATATCCATTGGCTAGAATTTGGTCACATGGCTGTATCTAGCTAATGGTGGGGTTGGAAAATGTAACCTTCATTCTGGATGACCATGTGCCTGGCTAACATTTAAAGAAAGAAGAGGGACAATTGATATTGGGAGATAACTAGTTGGTCTGTGTCTCATGTGTTATTGTTAGGTGCTGTCAGCATGGTTCCTGTAAATAGCAACCTTATGTTCAACAGAATGAAACACTGCCCAGTCCTGTGCCATCCTCAAACTCATTGCTGTGCTTGAGCATGGCATTGCAGCCACTGTGTCGTTCCATCTTGTTGAGGGTCTTCCCCTTTTTCACTGACCCTCTACTCTACCAAGCATGATATCCTGGTGCCTTCTGATAACACGACCCAGGTACACAAGACGAAGTGTGGCCATTCTTGCTTCTAAGGAGCATTCTGGCTGCACTTCTTCCAAGACAGATTTGTTTTTTCTTCTGGCAGTCCATGATATTTCCATAATCTTCAGCACCACAATTCAAATGCATCAATTCTACTTCAGTCTTCCTAATACGTGCTTCAGTTTTCACATGCATATGAAGCTATTGAAAATACCATGTCTTGGGTCAGGTGTACCTTAGTCTTCAAAGTGACATCTTTGCTCTCTAATACTTTAAAGAAGTCTTTTGCAGTGGATTTGCCCAGTGCAATACATCATTTGATTTCTTGACTGCTGCTTCCATGAGTTTTGATTGTGGATCCAAGTAAAATGAAATCCTTGACAACTTGAGTCTTTTCTCCATTTATCGTGATGTTGCTTATAGGTCTAGTTGTGAGGATTACAGTTTTCTTTATATTGAGGTGTAATCCATCCTGAAGGCTGTAGTCTTTGATCTTCATCAGTAAATGCTTCTTCATTTTCAGCAGGCAAGGTTGTGTCATCTGTGTCTCTCAGGTTATTAATGAATTTTTCTCCAAACTTGATGCTGAGTTCTTTATTGTATATTCCAGCTTTTCAGATTATTTGTTCTTGTGGTACAGCTTCTCAAATTATCCACCCCTTGTCTGTCAGTTTGTCATATTGGGGTGGCTCATGTGTTGATGTGATACTGGAAGCTGTGCCACCAGAATTTCAAATACCAACAGGGTCACCCATGGAGGACAGATTTCAGTGAAGCTTCTAGACTAAGACAGACTAAGAAGAAAGACATGCCTTAGCTAGAATGGCTGAAAGACAGTGAGCAAATACCAGAGTGATGAGAGATGAAGCCAGTCTAGGAAGCAGGCCCAGATCTTAAAGGCATTATAAGTCATATTGAGGTTTTTGGGCTTCATCCAAAGAACATCGAGAAGATCAGTAAGGCATAATCAGATTTTTATTTATAAAAGATTAATTTTAAAAATTAAGTTTTTGTAATGTCTGTAGAGGACATTTTGGTAGGGATAAGAGTTAAGAGGTTCTTTGGGACAAGAGAGATGGTGATGGCAGTGGAGGTGGAGAGAAGACAGAGTTGAGGGGCTATAGAGAGAACTATTGGATGAGGGGAAAGAGGATGATGTTAGGGAGACCCCTTGTTTTACTACTTGGTAGATGCTGCCATTTACTGAGGGAGGGAATGAAGGAGGAACTGCAGGTTAGAGGGGGTAAAGATCTTGAATTCTGCATGCTGAGATTGAGTGTTTATGAGACAAGCAAATGGAGATGCTGAAGAAGCTGTTGAATAATTTGGCTTGGAGATTAGACAAAGAAATCTGAGCTGGACCTGAAATTTGGGAGTTGCTGCAAATGGTCATTGAACCTTTGGAAAAGTTTGAGAAACTCTGTGGAGAGAGGATAGCATTCTACAAGGGGGTACGGAGGGCATGCAACATTTTTACTTGGAAGATAGGGATAGAACAGGAAAATAGTCTCTTAAGTATATGTATGTATATATATATTCATTTCATTTTGTTGTTAGTGAGAATATACACAGCAAAAATACACCAGTTCAATAGTTTATGCATGTACAATTTAGTGACATTGACTACATTCTTTGAGTTATGCAGCCATTCTTATCTTCCTTTTCTGAGTTGTTCCTCCCTCATTAACATAAACTCACCACCCCTTAAGGTTCTTAGCTAACCTTTTCATTTGCTGTTGCCAATTTGATCCAAGCATAATATTCAAGGCAGACCTTTTTTGCTAGTTAGGCTAAACTAGTGTTTGGTTTAAGAAGACTTCACGGGATATTTCAGGTTTAAGGTTTAGAGTATCTCAGGAAGCAGTTTGAGGGGCTCATCCCTCTCCATGGCTCCAGAAGCTCTAAAGTCCGTGAGACTTTGAAATTCTGTTCTGCATTTCCCCCCTTTTGATCAGGATTCTTCTATAGAATCTTTGATGAAAATGTTCAGTAATGGTGGCTGGGCACCATCCAGTTCTTCTGGTCTCATGGAGGCAGTTCATGGATCTCAAAGATATTTGAATGAAAACTTTATTAAGTCACATAGTTTCCTATGTTGATTGGTGAAGGTGTCTTTTTTTTTTTTTTTTTTTCCCAGCCAACTCCCCTGCACAATTCCACACTACCCCTGTTGTCTTAGGAGATGCCTCCTGTATATCACATGTACAGTAGTCCTCTCTTATCCGTGGTTTCAGTTACCTGTGCTCAACCATGGTTGGAAATGTTTAAATTGAATACTGTTTCGAATAGCATGATGAAATTTCACATAGTCCCACTCTGTCTCAGAGCTGGCTTCCTTCTTCTCTGCTAGGCACAAGCCTAGGAAACAGTTGGATGAGCGGCTGTGCCTGTTAACACTGCCCACTTGGGGAACCCTGGGAACCTGCCATATGTATTTATAGGGAAAAACATAGTATGTGTAGGGTTTGGTACTATCCATGATTTCAGGCATCCATGGCGGTCTTGGAACATGCCCCCCACAAATAAAGGAGACTATTGTTGTTGTTGTTTGCCGTCAAGTCGGCCCCGACTCATAGCAACCCCTCCTTGGGTTTCCGAGGCAGTATCACTACGGAAGTAGGATTGCCCAACCTTCCTTCCGAGGAGTGGCTATAGTTTTTGTTTAAACCATAGCCTTTAGGCTGGTCATTTCTATGTGGAATTCTCCTCGCCACCTTTTTTCAAAATTAAGATTATCTTCTTTTTCTGGGTGTAAAAGTAATACGTAGTCTTTACTTAAAAAAGAAAATGTGGAAACTACAGAAGGGCATGGAAAAGAAGTGAAAGTCATGATGAATTTACCTGGACATAATACCATTTAACATTTTATTAGTCTTTTAGAGTTTAGTTAATCTTTACAGATGTCCCTATATAGATATTCATCTATACGCAATGTACTTATACATAGATTTGAAATAATTCTGGGGTATAACCCACTTTTTTACAACAGTAACATCGTTTTTTTTTAAAACAACAAAATGGATTACTTTTTGTCAGAAAGAAAAATTATATCATTTTTAATCATGTATATAATGCATCATTACATCTATACACCAAAATGTACATAACCAATTCTTTATTGATGAACATTTATTTTAGTTTTCATCTTTTTTCACTATTACATTCTTTATTCTTTGCACAGTTTTCCAGTTACTAAGTTACTAAGGTAGATTTCTAGAGGAAAATATCTGGGTCAAAGGAATGTACTTTTTTTGAGGTTACATGTAATTTCTTCACAATGTCCCTTGGTGCAAAAGGTGTCTACTAGTTAGCAGTGTAAGTGTGTGTATTTTGGGAGGAGAGTTTCTTAAAGCATTTCTGGCCCTGTTTTTCTATAAGCATTCCTTCCCCTCCAAACATTTTATTTTTGAAAAATTTCAACATACAGAGATGTTGAAAGTATTATACAGTGAATATGTAAGTTCTATAATTAACATTTTGTAATTGTTACTTTCTCAAATATCTATCCATCCACCCCCTCCATTAATCAATCAATCTATATTACTTTTGGATATATTTCAAAGTAACTTTCAAATCTCAGTATACTTCACACCTAAACTTATCACTGTTGGGAAAATTTATTGTAGTAAAATATATGTAACATAAAATTTGTTACTGTAACCATTTTTAAGTGTCTCATTGAGTGGCATTAATTATGTTCATAATGTGCATACATCACCACTATTTGTAAAACATTTTATCACCTTAACAGAAACTTACCTGTACTCATTAAGAATAACTCCGCTCCCCCACCCCAGCCCCAGATAACCTGTAATCTACTTTCTAACTCTATGAATTTGCCTGTTGTAGATATTTCATACAACTGAGGATCATACAATACTTGTTCTTTTGGTCAGGGATATTTCAATTAGCATAATGTTTTTGAGGTTCATCCACATTGTAGCATGTATTAGAATTTCATTCATTTTGATGGTTGAATGTACAGACCACATTTTGTTTGTCCATTCACCCCCCCCCTTTTTTTTTCCCCCTCACAGCCTTGGAAACCCTATGGGACAGTTCTACTTTTTAGTTGAGTTGTTTGCCTTTTTGTTCTTAGTTGTAAGAGTTTTTCTGTCATTTTTTTTTTAAATAAATTATGGGTATTAAATCCTTATCAGATACATGATTTGAAAATACTTTCCCCTATTTCAATTTCTTCACAGTGTCCTTTGATGCAAAAGGTGTTTACTATTGATGAAATCCAGTTCATCTGTTTTTTCTTCTGTTGCATGTGCTTTTGTTGTTATATCCATTGCTAAACACAAGGGCTTAATGATATACCCCTTATGTTTTCTTTTAAGAGGATTATGGTTTTAGCACTTATATTTAGGTTGCTGATCAATGAGTTTTTTTTGTATAGGGTAAGGGGTGAGCATCTGCCTTAGTTGTCTAGGGCTGCTGTAACAGAAATACCACAAGTGGGTGGCTTTAACAAGCAGAAATTTATTTCTCACAGTTTAGGAGGCCAGAAGTCTGAATTCAGAGTGCTGGCACTAGGGGAAGCTTGCTTTCTCTGCTGGCTCTGGAGAAAGGTGCTTGTCTCTTTTGCACTTCTGCTCCTGGGCGATTTTCATGTGACTTGCCATATCTCTTCCCCTATCTCTGCTTTTCTGGGTCATTTGTTTAATCTCTAGTACATCTCAAAAGATACTGACTCAAGACATATCCTGCGTTAATCCTGCCTCATTACTATAACAAATAACCCATTCCTAAATGTGATTATGACTATAGGCATAAAAACCAAAAACCAAACTCACTGCCTTTGAGTTGATCCAAATCATAGCCATACTACCTTGGTTTCACAAGGCAGTGTTACTACGGAAGTATATCACCCAGTCTTCCAAGGAGTGGCTGGTAGGTTTGAACCACCAGCCTGCTGGTTAGCAGTCAAATCCTTAGATAACACCACCAGAGCTCCTGATTACAGGCATAGAGGTTAACAAAAAAAAGGAGCTCTGGTGGCATAATGCCTAAGCCATTTGATTGCTAACCAGAAGACCAGCAGTTTAAACCCACCAGCCACTCCATGGGAGGAAGATTGGGGAATCTACTTCCATAGAGATACTGCCTCGGAAATAGACATAGAGGTTAGGAGTTATGACATATATGTCTTTTGGGGATGAAATTCAATCCATAACAGGGTCTGTGAAGGTTTTTGATCCTTCAGGAAGTATGGACAGAGTAGCTCAGGGAGTGAACACTGGATTATGCACCTGAGGATTCTGCTATTTAATGAGAAGACCTCAGGAGGCAGGGGTGAGTCTAAGGCCTTGGATGGCTGAGGAAACCTTATACTACTACTACTACTACTACTACTACTACTACTACTACTACTACTACTACTGCTACTAAAAGCAACACACTGCTGTCGCATTGATTCCAACTCATAGCGACCCCTTTTTGGGTCTCCAAGGCGGTATCTCTACGGAAGTAGATTGCCCAGTCTTCCTTCTGAGCAGTGGCTGGTGGATTTGAATTGTCAGCCTTCTGGTTAGCAGTCAAATGCTTTAGGCACGACACCACCAGAGCTCCTAACCTTAGAATACCAAACCAAAATCAAACTCACTGCCCTCGAGTCAGGCCCAACTCCTAGTGACCCCTCATTGGGTTTCTAAGGCGGTATCACTACAGAAGTAGATTGTCCAACCTTTCTTCTGAGGAGTGGCTGGTGGGTTTGAACTGCCAGCCTTCTGGTTAGCAGTCAAATGCCTCAGGCACTACACCACCATAGCTCCCAACCTTAGTTACTTAAAATTCTTGAGCTCATGTTCCTTTACTTTAAAATGGGGATGATTCTACCTCCTTATGATGGTGCTGGAAGGATGTACAGCATAGTACTGCACAGATCAGAGTGAGAATTTAGTAAGTGGGAGAAATTTTAAAAATTATTTTTAATAATAAAATCATTGATTTGTTGAAGGGATACTCTTGGGTATTGTTGTTGTTGTTATTTGCCGTCGAGTTGGCCCCGACTCATAGCGACCCCTCCTTGGGTTTCCGAGGCAGTATCACTACGGAAGTAGAATTGCCCAACCTTACTTCTGAGGAGTGGCTGGTGGGTTTGAACTGCCAGCCTTCTGGTTAGCAGTCAAGTGCCTTAGGCACTATGCTACCCAGAGCTCCTAAATAATTCCTAATTTTTGGGGGGTCTTTTTTTTTTTTGCTTAAGAATGGATTAATCATATGTTGTTCCCTTTTTTCTTTTTAAAACTTGGAATGAAAAATTTCAATAAGGAACCTCAAAAACAAAATACTACTCAAGTGTGCTTGGAGTGTGTCAGATTGTCAGGGCTATTCTATAAGGAATGTGTTTAAATATGGGCCTCAGTGGGTCTCTGTGAAGAAATGGCTGTCCTGTCACTTGATCAGATGCCTTGCTTTCTTTTTTCTTTGACCTTGCACTGAATTATGTAACTTATGATTAAAGCTGGGAGCTTTGATGGTATAGTGCCGAAAGACATTTGACTGCTAACCAGAAGGCTGGCGGTTCAAACCCACCAGCCATTCCTCGGAAGGAAGACTGGACAATCTATTTCTGTAGAGATGCTGCCTCAGAAACCCAAGGAGGGGTCGCTATGAGTTGCAATTGACTTGATGGCAGTGAGTTTTTTTTTTTTTTTTTTTTTTTAATGACTAGGGCTATAGTACATAAAGAAGAGTCTGCCCTGTCCAGTCCCACTCATTTGCCAGTGTGTTGTCCTGTGGTGGCTTGCATTTTGCTGTAATGCTGGAAGCTATGCCACTGGTATTTCAAATACTAGCAGGGTTACCAATAATGGAAAGGTTTCAGTGGAACTTTCAGCCTAAGACTGACTAACAAGGAGGACCTGACAATCTACTTCCAAGATAATAACAACAAAAAATTGGCCAGTGAAAACCTTATGAATAGCATCAGAGTATTTTCTGATACATTGCTGGAAGATGAACCTCTCAGGTTGGAACCAAAAACCAAACTAAACTCATTGCTGTCAAGTCAGATCCAACTCATAGTGACCCCTCCTTGGGTTTCTGAGGCAGTGTCACTACAGAAGTAAATTGCCCGATCTTCCTTGTGAAAACACTCAAAAAATAGAACTGGTGAAGAGCTGCCTTCTCAAAGTAGAGTTGATCATCCTTAATGATGTGGGTAGGAGCTCTGGTGGCATAGTGCCTAAGGCATTTGACTACTAACCAGAATGATATGGGTGGAGTAAAGCTTTTGGGACCTTCATTTCCTGATGTGACATGAGTCAAAATGAGAAGAAACACCTGCAAACATCCATTAATAATAGGACCATGGTATTTTGGTTACCTAGTGGTGTTATGCCTAAGGCATTTGACTGCTAACCAGAAGGCTGGCAGTTCAAACCCACCAGCCACTCCTCGAAAGGAAGGTTGGGCAATCTACTTCTGTAGTGATAATGCCTTGGAAACCCAAGGAGGCTTTGGTATGAGTTGGATCTGACTCAACAGCAGTGAGTTTGGTTTTTTTGGTTTTAGTGCTGCTGTCACAGGATTATACCACCAATGGAATGGCTTTAACAAATGGGAGTTTATTCTCTTACAGTTTTGGATGTTAGAAGTCCAAGTTCCAGGTGCCAGGCTCTAGGGACTGGGTGAAAGCCCCTTGACCTTGGGCTTCAGCTCTGCCTCTTGCTCCCAGCCCACTGAAGCTAGAGGCATCTCTCTTCACTCAGGCAGCTGCTAGCTGCTGAGGCTGACAATCCCAAAGTTGACAAGTGAAAAGGCACAGTCCCAATATTACCAAACCACACGGCAGGCCATTAATTCAAGTGCATTAAAAGTTCCAAGATCGGCAGGGCAACATGGCAGAATGTTGAGCAACAACCTGGCTACATGCAGGGTACAAGCATGCCATTAACTGGAGACCTTCCTCAAAGTTGCTGTTTATATACTGGAAGTAGCCCGCATCCCTAAAACAGCTACTCAGCTGCTCCACTAGATTCCACCAAGGAGTTAATTACTAATCCCACTATGGGGAATAACTACATTCAGCTGCCTAGCCACTGAACCAGACCCAGCCAAGCTGACACACAAACTTAACTACCATGCATGAAATGTACATAGTATGAATGTAGGAAAATTAGAAGTCATCAAAAATGAAATGGAACACAAAAAGATCAATATCCTAGGCATTAATTACCTGAAATGGATTGATATTAGCCACTTTGAATTAAACAAACATATGGTCTACTATGCTGGGAATGGCAACTTGAAAAAGAATGGTGTTGCATTCATCATCAAAAAGAACATTTCAAGATCTGTCCTGAAGTGTAATGCTATCAGTGACAGGATAATATCCATACATCTACAAGAAAGATCAGTTAATATTACTATCACTCAAATTCACACAATAATCACTAAAGCCAAAGGTGATGAAATTGTAGATTTTACCAGTTTCTGCAGTCTGCAATTGATCAAACATGCAATGAAGATGTATTGATAATTACTGGTGATTGGAATGCAAAAGTTGGAAACAAAGATGGATCAGTAGCTGGAAAATAGGTCTTTGTTAATAGAAACACTGCTGGAGATCACATGATAGAATTTTGCAAGACCAATGACTTACTTATTGCAGATACGTTTTTTTCAGCAACATAAATGGTGACTATACATGTGAACTTCACTTGGTAGAAAACACAAGAATCAAATCTACTACATCTGTGGAAAGAGACAGGAAGAAGCTCAGTATCATCAGTCAGAACAAGGCTAGGGGCTGACTGCAGAACAGACCATCAACTGCTCATATGCAAGTTCAAGTTGAAACTGAAGAAATTAAAACAAGGCCACAGGAGCCAAAGTATGACCTCTAGTGCATTTAACCTGAATTTAGAGACCATCTCAAGAATAGATTATAGGCATTGAACATTAATGACCAAAACCTAGATGAGTTGTGGGATGACATCAAGGACGTCATATATGAAGAAAGCAAAAGGTCAATAAAAAGAGAAGGAAGAAAGAAAAGACCAAAATGGATGTCAGAAGAGACTCTGAAACTTGCTTTTGTAGCTAAAGTGAATGAAACAAATGATGAAGTAAAAGAGCTGAATAGAAAATTTGAAAGGGCTGTTCCAGAAGACAAAGTGAAGTAGTATAATGAAATGTTCCGAGACCTGGAGTTAGAAAACCAGAAGGGAAGAACACGCTCAGCATTTCTCAAGCTGAATGAACTGAAGAAAAACTTCAAGCCTCAATTTGCAATACTGAAGGATTTTATGGGCAAAATATTGAACGGCACAGGAAGCATCAAAAGAAAATGAAAGGAACACATAGAGTCACTGTACCGAAAAGAATTGGTCAATATTCAGCAGTTTTAGGACATAGCATATGACCAAGAACCTATGGTGTTGAAGGAAGAAGTCCAGCCTGTATTAAAGGCATTGGCCAAAAACAAGGTTCCAGGAATTGACAGAATACCAATTGAGTTATTTCAACAAACTGATGCAATGCTGGAAACATTCACTTGTCTATGCCAAGAAATTTGGAAGACAGCTACCTGGCCAACCAACTGGAAGAGATCCACATTTGTGTCCATTTTAAAGAAAGGTGATCCCACAGGATGCAGAAATTATTATACAATATCATACACAAGAAAAATTTTCTTGAAGATAGTTCAAAAACTGTTGCAGCAGTACATAGAAAGGGAACTGCCAGAAATTCAAGCCAGATTCAGAAAAGGACGTGGAATGATGGATATCACGGCTGATGTCTGATGGATCTTGGCTAAAAGTAAAAATACCAGAAAGATGTTTACCTGTGTTTTTCTGACTGTGCAAAAGCATTTGACTGTGTGGATCATAACAAATTATGGATGACATTGTGAAGAGTAGGAATTCCAGAACACTTAATTGTGCCCAATCAGAACCTATACATAGACCAAGATTCAGTCTTTCAGACAGAGCAAGGGGCTACTGCGTGGTTCAAAAATCAGGAAAAGTGTGTGTCAGTGTTGTATTCTTTCACTATATTTATTCCATCTGTATTCTGAGCATAATCTGAGAAGCTGGATAATATGAAGAAGAACATGGCATCAGGATTGGAGGAAGACTTATTAACCTGAGATATGCATATGATTACAACCTTGTTCACAGAAAACAGAGATGACTTGAAGCACTCACTGATGAAAATCAAAGACTACAGTCTTCAGTTTGAATTACTTCTCAACATGAAGAAAACAAATATCCTCACTAGTGGACCAATAAGCAACATCATGATAAATGGAGAAGAGATAGATGTTGTCAAAGATTTCATTTTATTTAGATCCACAATCAGTGCTCATGGAAGCAGTTGTCAAAAAAATAAAATAAAATAAATAAATAAATCAAATGACATATCACGTTGAGCAAATCTACTGCAAAAATACCTTTTTAAAGTGTTACCCAAAACAAAGATGCCATCCTGAGGGCTATGGTGTGCCTGACCTAAGCCATGATATTTTCAGTAGCCTCATAAGCATGCAAAAGCTGGTCAATGATTAAGGAAGGCTAAAGATGATACATTTGAATTATGCTGTTGGTGAAGAATATTAAATATACCATGGACTGCCAGAAGAGCAAACAAATCTGTCTTGGAAGAAGTATAGCCATAATGCTCCTTAGAAGACAGGATAGCGAGTCTTCATCTCATTTATGTTGGAGGGACCAGTCCCTAGAGAAGGACATCCTGCTTGGTAAAGTAGACAGTCAGTGACAAAGAGGAAGAACTTCAGTGAGATGGGTGGACATAGTGGCTGCAACCATGGGCTGAAACACAGCAACAATTGTGAGCATGGTACAGAACCAGGTGGTGTTTTGCTTTTCTGTGCATGTTGTTGTTGTTAGGTGCCGTCGAGTTGTTTCTGACTCATAGTGACCCCATGCACAGCAGAACAAAACACTGCCCGATCCTGCACCAGCTCCATTATCCTTGCTATACTTGAGCCCATTGTCACAGCCACTGTGTCAATCCATGTCGTTGAAGGCCTTCCCCTCTTTCGTAGAACTTCCACCTTACCAAGCATGACATCCTTCTCCAGGGAATGGTCCCCTCTGACAACATGACCAAAGTAGGTGAGAGATGAAGTCTGGCCATCCTTGCTTCCAAGGAGCATCTCAGTTGCACTTCCTCCAGGATAGATCTGTTAGTTCTTTTAGCAGTCCAGGGTACCTTCAGCATTCTTCGCCAGTACCACAACTCAAAACATCAACTCTTCTTCAGTCTTCCTTATTCATTGTCCAGCTCTCACATGCATACGAGGCGATTGGAAATATCATGGCCTGTGTCAGGTGCACCTTAGTCATCAAGGAGATACCCTTGCTCCTCAGCACTTGAAAGAGTTCCTTCATAGCTGACCTGCCTAGTGTTACACGTTGTCTAATGTCCTGACTGCTGCTTCCATTGGTGTCGATTGCAGACCCAAGCAACGTGAATTCTTTGACAACTTCAACCTTTTCTCCATTTATTGTGATGCTGCTTATTGGTCCAATTGTGAGGATTTTTGTCTTCTTTGTATTGAGATGTAATCCATACTGCAGATTGTGTTCTTCAGTCTTCATCAGTAAGTGCCTCAAGTCATCCTCACTTTCAGCAAGCAAAGTTGTATCATCAGCTTATCTCAGGTTTTAATGATTCTTCCTCCAATCTTGATGCCACGTTTTTCTTCATATAGTCCAGCTTCTCAGATTATTTGCTCAGCATATAGATTGAATAAGTATGGGGAGAGGATACAACCCTGACACACTCCCTTCTTGATTTTAAACCATGTAGTGTCCCCTTGTTCTGTTCGAACGACAGCCTCCTGGTCAAGGTACAGGTTCCTCATGAGTACAATCAAGTGTTCAGGAATTCCCATTCTTCTCAATGTTATCCATAATTTGTCATGATACACACAATCAAATGCCTTTGCATAGTCAATAAAACACAAGTAAACATCTTTCTGATATTCTTGCTGTGCATAGGATCACTGTTAGAACCAGCTTGATGGCACTCAACAACATGACCTGTGTGGACTCTGGGAAGACAGAGAACATACAGACTCTAAGGCAAGGAGTACCTGTCCTCAGCACTGAGGACTTCCCCTCTGGTTCCCTCACTCTTTGGATAAGACTCTTCCACTGATTTGTTGCTAGTGAGTTTTCATTCCAGTCCTCATGTGCTGGTGAGTATTGTGCAGGTTTAAGGAAGGCCCTGATGGGTGATGCTGGGATCATAAGGAAGAGGACAGGTTGAGCAAATTGCAAGGCTTTTTGCAGATGTGTGTTGGGTTGAACTCTGGTCCTCTCACGTTTTGTACACATATACAAAATTGGAATTGAAAAGAAGTTTTATTTGTGATTAATTATGAAAACTGCAAATTCATAGTAGGAAGCTATGAAGCCAACTCAGAAGGGTTTCCCAGTGTGAGTAGCTATATCCTGCATGTCTTCCCAGAATTGAGTAGGAATCAGAGACTTTATCTGGGGCTCTGGGATATGAAATATGCCAGATATCTCACTGTGGCTGATGAGGGGCAGGAAGGAGATCAGCAGAGGTAGTATCCATCCATACTGTTTGCTGTGGTGGGGTGGGGCTGGGCTTCAGTGAGTTGGTATTTTCAGTACCTCCTGCCCTTACTGCCTTCACCACCTCATGCTTTCTTGGAAAGTAATTGGGCATAGTACAGCAACCCAGAAGGTGACACTGATTATTTGTGAAGGCACATACTTCATTTCAGACCAGATAGGTATTATCAGCCTAGATAATTTCTGTGAGTCCTGAAATAGACTTGGAACACCAGGCAGGGTGTCTGCTTATGGTATAGCAGTAGTGGTGTATGACTGGCTGGTTCTGAACTGTTGTTGCATTTTAGACCCAGGTTGCAATCCTGGAGAGTATCTTTATTGCACAGAAGTTGGGAAAAACAAGAGCAGTACATCTGGGTCTTTTATCTGGGTTGCATTCAGAAAGTTGTGGTTTAGTGGGTGCTGTATGTTTGAGTCCTCATCTCCTCAGCTGTCAAATGGGGAAAATAACACAAGTTCACAGAGGTGTATAAGGATTAAATGTAACCAGTTCTCTTTTCTGGGTATCTCTGTCAGTCCGGTCAATGTGAAACCAAGGCTGAAATGTAGTGGTGGGGATTCTTACATCATTCTAGCAACCTATTTTCCATTTTAGTTTCTTAGAACCAATGCCACATGCCAAACCCATGATACCTTGACCACTAACCAGAGAGAGCAGAAAGGGAAGCTTTTTTTTTAAATTCAATGATTTATTTATTCATTTAGTAAATATTTTTTGAGCCAACAACCTTTAGGAAGGTGACACACAAATAGCAAAGGTAGTTACAGTGTGGTTGCTGAAACCGTAGAGATGGGCAGAGAACTTATGGGAAGACAAAGAAAGAACATCTCCTTTAACTTGGGGTGATAAGATGTTACTTGTGGGGGTGGAATTAAAGTGGGAGAGGAATTTGAGCAAAGGAAACCTCTTGAACAAAGACATGGAGTTCAGAAATACCATGTTTGGAGTCCTTTGAACAAGTGGTGTTTCTGGAGTCAGGAGATATGAGGCTGGACAGATTGGAAGGGGCTAGATCAAGAAAAGTCTTGTTTGCCATGTTGAAGATTTCAGGTTTTATTCAATGAGTGAAGAGTTCTCAAGGAAGAGGAAATGCCTGCTGAGATGAGAGGGATAGTCATTTGCATTAGGAACACCCATAAAATTGAGCACCCTTGGGCTAGGGCATGCTTGAATGGAAGGAGGCTTGGAGAGCTTGAGACCTGAGGCTCCTTTTTGGAAGATCTGTAGCCTAAGGCATTTGACTGCTAACCAGAAGCCTGGCAGTTCAAACCCACCAGCCACTCCTTGGAAGGAAGGTTGGGCAATCTACTTCCATAGTGATACTGCCTTGGAAACCCAAGGAGGGGTTGCTGAGTCGGATCTGACTCCATGGCAGTGGTTTTTTTTGTAATAGTCCTTGGCTGGGGCATATGGTTAAGTGCTCTACTGCTCTACTGCTAACCAGAAGATTGATGATTTGAGAGGTGCCTCACGAGAAAAGCCGATGATCTACTTCCAATAGGTCAGCCATTAAAAACCCTATGGAAGCACAGTTATACTCTGACACATGAGTTGGAACTGACTGGACCAGCACTTGGTTTGGTTTTAGTTTTGGGTTGGTAGTTGTCTAGGAACAGAGACAATGAAGGCTACAGGAAGTAAGGAAAGGGAGGAATGGATGGATTTAAATAAAATACTTGAATGATCAGAGGAAGGGAGAATGCAGAAGCACAAACAAGTATGACCAGGGCTATGCTTTTCTATTTGAGGTTCTGTTCACACTCTCCCTCTTCAGGGAGGAATTTTTTGACCCCTGGGCCAGACTTTGCTGTGTAACTCTGGTCCTGATTGCCTCTCCTCATTACATCTTGCCTGGTACTGTCTGTAGGTTTGTTTTGCTTTCCCCTAATAGAAGGAGCTCTGGTAGCATAGTGGCTAAGTCACTTGCCTGCTAACCAGACGGCTGGCGGTTCAAACCCACCAGCCACTCCTCGGAAGGAAGGTTGGGCAATCCTACTTCTGTGGTGATACTGCCTCGAAAACCCAAGGAGGGGTCGCTATGAGTCGGGGCCGACTCGATGGCACATAACAACAATAGAAGGAAGCTCTTAAAAGTTAGGGCCTGTATCCTACTTTCTTGGGTATAATTTAAGGTATTTAATATTTTTGTGCATAACATTTTTGGAGCTTTAGGCAATTTATTGCTGATTTTCATTTATTTCTGATTTTCTTCTAAGAGAAAGAGGAAGCGATGAATGTAAATGCCAAATGGGAGGGTTCCTCATCCAGAAGAATACGTTGATGAGTCTAAAAGGGAGTTAACGTCAAATACATGTCAAAGTCACCCAAAAGAAGTGTTAAGACACTGAGATTTTAGAAGAATGGCTAGCTTTTTTGCCATTTAGTTCTGGAGACAACTTACCTGGAAAGGCTTCTGTAGTATGTTGGCAGTGTTTTGATCATCCAGAAAAGCAATCCGGGAGGCAGACTTAGGTCCCTGGGTGGTGCAAATGGTTTGCACTCAACTGCTAAACTCAAGATTGGGGGTTCGAACCCACCCAGTGACACCAGAGAAGAAAGACTTGGCGATCTGTTTCTGTAATGATTACAGCCAAGAAAACCCTATGAAGCAGTTCTACTCTGTAACACATGGGGTTGTTGTGAGTTCCAGTTGATTGATGGCACTGGGTTTGGTTTGGTTTTGGCTGCAGAATTAAGAATTTTTTCTGATTGATTCATGTTTCTGATTCTCTCTGTAGGTCCAGAGCTTGGGGCTCAGTGTGAGCTGTCACCCGTGAATGCCTCCCACCCTGTACAGGCCTTGATGGAGAGTTTCACCGTGTTGTCAGGCTGCGCCAGCAGGGGTACAACAGGTCTGCCGCAAGAGGTTCACGTCCTGAACCTCCGCTCTGTGGACGAGGGGCCTGGCCAACCAGAGAGAGAGGTAGGTGCAGGGGTCACCTTCCATCCCACTGTCTCTTTGAGTTATAAAGATAGTTTTATGACTAAAGAGGTCTTGTCTTCCATTCTGATGTTTGACAAGGATGCTCACCTTTGAACAGAAATGGGGAAGAAGAAACAATATACAATGCAGAAAGAAGGATTTCAAATAACTGATTACTCTCTGGACAGGGGAAAAGGACTTTTCTTTCTAGACATTGCTTGACTATCATCCCCCCACACACACCTTATCCCCTCACCCCATGTGGGAAAGAATGCTTCTAAGAATTTCATTTTTATAAAAAAAATTTTATTGTGATTTGGGTGAAAGTTTACAGAGCAAATTCATTTTCCATACAGCAGTTCACATACACTTTGTCTCATGACATTGACTGCAATTTCCCACAATGCAATAGCTCTCTTCCCACTTCCTCCCCATAGTTACCTATTCCCTGTGTCCTTCCCTCCCCTGCATTGCTGCCCCCCAAGCCATCTTCCTGTGCATACACAGCCCTTCTATTCTCGGATGATTGATCTCTCCAAGGAGTGTATCTACTTAATGTAAATGTTCAACTCATATGCCTGTCTTTTGTTTGCCTGGAAGCCACAGGAGTGGGTTCAATTCCAGACCTGAAGGGCAGCTAGGGGCCATAGTCTCAAGGGTTCCACCAGGCTCTTCCAGACCAGCAAACTTGGTCCTTTTTTTTTTTAAGTGTTTTTCCACATTGTTCTTCCACTCTATCCAGGATCTCCTAGATAGATCCATCTCCAAGTGGTTGACAGGGGTAACTGGGTACCATCTAGTTCTTCTGGTCTCATAGGCATATAGGCATGGTATGCAAGCCCTTGGACTAATTGTTTCTATCCTGGAACATTTTTACAACATTATAATTCAGGAACAGTGCCAGTGCTATGGTAGTGTTGATGGCAATCAATAAATGAGACTGAAGGGCCACTCCAGGAAGTCAGGGACATAGTGCTTCACCAAAGCCAGGGCCAAATGGAGGGGAGACCAAGCTCTTGATATCCCAGGACTAGACAGGTGAGGACAAGGAGGGTGGGGAATAGAATGAAAATAGGAGACTGAGCAGGCTTGTGAGATCATGAACACCTTCACTAGCTGGCTGGGCTTTTTGTTGAACTTCTACCCTAAGGCGCCAGGCTCAGGCCAAGTAAGGTAATTGAAAGAAATTCTTTTGTGTGTGTGTGTGTGTGTGTGTGTGTGTTGGTACTTCATTTACTTTTACTTCATTGCTATTTAGTTCTCCGTTGCAAGAATATGTAGTGATCAATTATCAACTCTACCATTGGTGGGATTTGGATTACTTTTCGTTTTTGGTAGTTATGAATAACACTGCTATCAACATTTCTGCACCTGCTTCCTGGTACACAGGGAGAAGATTCTCCACCCGGGAATGGAACTGTTAAATCACAGATTATGCATATGGCCAGTGATAGATGATAACTGTTACACTGGTTTTCTTTTCCTTTTTTTTTTTTTTAATTATTGTGATTTGGGTGAAGATTTACAGAGCAAATTCACTTTCTATACAGCAGTTCACATATACTTTGTCTCATGACATTGACATCAGTTTACCACAATGCAACAGCTCCCATCCCACTTCCTCCCCATAGTTACCTCTTCCCAGTGTCCATCCCTCCATGGACTCCTGCTCCCTAAGCTGTCTCCCTGTGCATAGGCAGCCTTTCTTTCTCAATGATTGTTCTCTCCAAGGAGTGTATCTACCTCAGGTAAATGTTCAACTCACATGCCTGTCTTCTGTTTGGCTGGAAACCACAGGAGTGGGTTCAATTCCAGACCTGAAGGGCAGCTAGGGGCCATAGTCTTAGTGGTTCCACCAGGCTCTATCGGACCAGCAAACCTGGTCCCCCACCCTTTTTTTTTTTTATTCCAAATGATTTTGAGTTTTGTTCCACATTGTTCTCCCTCTCTATCAAGGATCTCCTACATAGATCCCCTTCCAAGTGGATGACAGTGGTA
>NW_006921620.1:2007291-2017992 GCF_000298275.1 Orycteropus afer afer | reverse complement strand
CTCAGGGGTCCAGGATTATCTTCTGTGTCTGTGTTAATTGGTTTTCCTTTTCTTTGTTGAAGAGGGTCTGTGCAGTCTTTCTGCCTAGTCCACCATCTTGCTGGAACCAGAATTTCATTTTTTTTGTGTGTGTGGGGGAACCCAAAATCCCAACTCACTGCCATCGAGTTGGTTCTGATTCATAGCAACCCCCTTTGGGTTTCTGAGGCAGCAAATCTTTACAGAAGTAGATAGCTCAGTCTTGCTTCTGTGGAGTGGCTGGTGGTTTTGAACTACCAACCTTCTGCTTAGTAGTCAAATGCCTTAGGTACTACACCACCAGAGCTCCTTTTTAGACAAAATAGGGTGCCATTTCTCCATGATTATAATCTGCTTTTCCCATCTCCTCCTGTGCCTTCTTTTTTCTTTGCTTGTTTTGTCATATGAACCAGTTGTTCCTGCAGGATAAGTGAGGGGAAATGGGAACAGTCTAGAATAAAGGTGCCAGTACTTGGTACTTAGTAAAAAGCCCTGAAGGTAACTCCTTATCACTTTCAGGCAGCTTCTTAGAGATGGTGGTGGTCTTATTGGTAGTAATGATGATGATGATCTTAAAAGGATAGTTACTCAATATTTGCTCCTTGCTTAAGGCTGTTTGAAGCATTCTTAAACCAATCCCATGAAGTTCTATTATTATCCTCATTTCCAAGTGAGGACACAGAGACAGTGATAACTCACTTACCCAAGGTCATCACCTTAACAGAGAAATGGTCTCCTCTTTCCTATGGTTCAAAAATGACCTAGATTGTGGGTGAATGGTCATCATGATTATTGAAGAAGTCTTTTTCCCTCCCAGGATAATGCACAGTGACGCTCTGTGTTCTCAAGCTTTCAGTATGTCCGAAATGTGATCACTTAGGCATTATCTCTCCAGGGAGAGAGAAACCGCAGTAAACCCTGATGACAGTGAAGTATAGGAAAACTAATACAGAACGAATGAAATTTACCTTTGAGCTTTCTCCTGGTCAAAAAAGTTAATTTCCAGAACCATTGTTTATGTGCCTCCCTCACTCCTCCTTTTTTGGGGAGTAGGAACAGGAGAGGCAAGGAGTCCAGTAGGAAAAGCAAACTGATTTTAATCTTGTAAAAGTGTGCAGCATTGGCGCTTTCCAAAGACGGATCATCTAACCTTTTGAGCTGCGTTGGAAATTATTGTTAATACTCTTGGTTGCTTGCCATTGTTGCTGCAACACATACTTCAGGTCAGCTTTCTTTATCCCAGTAATGCGTCTTTAATTCTTAACTTCTGGGGGAGAGTTTGTGGTGGGAGAGAAGGGAGGAGAGGAGGACATGCAGTTGCTATGAAGCATTGCTGACTAGAGCAGTTCTTTAGCAGCAATAATTGCTCACTTTATATATGCTTCTCTCAGAGGAACTGAGAAAGAAAAGAAAGTCCGAGCTGTTACAGAAGCAGCAACAGCAGAAAATTCTTGATGTTAAATTGTGCGGTACTGTTGTTGACTCTGAAAATAGATTCAAATAGGACTACTGAAGCAAAAGAAAAATATCTCAGGGAATGACAGCAGACCTCTCCCACACTTGTGTTCACTATGTTAGATCAAAATGAAATTCGTTTTAGGACACAATAGTACAGGATTCGTAAAATTAGCTGGCATTGAGGGATAGTAGTGTTCAGTGAGGCAGAAGAGAAAAGTCAATGGAGGGTAGTCACTAAAACTTTAAAAAAAACTTAAAAAAATTTTTTTTGTTATTAAGAATATATACACCAGATCATATACCAGTCCAGCAATTTCTACATGTAGAATTCATGTCTAAAACTTTTTTGTAACCTGAACATTATTATTACTATATTTGGATACTATATGTAGGATAATGATTGGGTTAATGATTTGAATATATTTGTCAGAATCTGTATCTGAGGGAAGTTGCATATTCCCTTCTTTGGGAGCCTTTAAGAATTAGATTATTATTGCTCAGTCCTATTTGAAACAATATTTTTAGATAGTGATCTTTGGAGATTCTGTCTAGCCTTGTTGTTGTTATGTGCTGTCAAATCAGTCCAACTCATAATGACCCTATGTGTAACAGAAGAAATGCTGCCTGGTTCTATGATGCCCTCACAGTCCTTGCTGTTTTAGCCCATTGTAGCTACTGTGTTAATGCATCTCATTGAATGTCTTCCTGTTTATCCTGCCCATTACTTTACCAAGCATGATATTCTTCTCCAGGGACTGATCCCTGCTGATACCATGACCAAAGTAAATGAGATAAAACCTTGCCATCCTTGCTTCTAAGGAGCATTCTGGGTGTACTTCTTCCAAGAAAGATAAGAAACCTGTCTACTATGGGTGACCCTGCTGGTATTTGAAGCATCAGTGGCATAGCTTTCAACATCACAGAAACACACAAGCCACCACATTATGACAGATTGATTGACAAGTGATGGTCATCTGGCCTTGAGTTGCTGTCGTGTAGTAGCCTTCATAGTCTTTTGCACGTACAGAGTGAATGGGCAGAGGATGACACAGAACAACAGGGTCATAGAAAAGAGAGAATGAAAGAGAGTTTCTTTATGGGTGGTACAGTTGAGGTGCAGAAGTGTTAAATATTTCTCACCCTCTTTATGTGTGACTGTGAAGATAAATTACTGCAGGCATGCAGTTTTAAAAAATCATTTGAACTATATGATCCAGCAATTCCACTCCTAGGTATATACCCAGGAGAAATGAAAACATAATATCCACACAAAAACTTGTCCCTGAATGTTGACAGCAGCATTATTTATAATAGCTAGAAGAATGAAACAACCTGAATGGCCATCAGTTGATGAATGGATAAATAAAATGTGGTATATCCATACAATAGAATACTTTCTGGCAATAAAAATAACTAAATACTGATATATGTCGCAACCTGAATGAACCTTGAAAACATTATTCCAGCTGATAGAACTCAATTACAAAAGATCACGTATTGCATGATTCCATTTGTATGAAATGTCCAGAATAGGCAAATTTAGAAAGTAAATTAGTGGGTGCTTATGGTTGGAGCAAGGGGAGGGAGGAATTGGAGTTGACTGTTAATGAATATAGGGAGCTCTGGCAGTGCTGTGATTAAGGCATTTGGCTGCTAACCAAAAGGTAGGCAGTTTAAATCCACCAGCTGCTCCATGGCAGAAAGATGAGGCAGTCTACTTCCGTAAAGATTTATAGCCTTGGAAACCTGATGGGGGTCCTGTGAGTTGGAATTGACTCCAAGGCAGTGGGTTTGGTTTGGTCTGGTTAATGAATACGGGGTTTCTTTTGGGGAGAATGGAAAATGTTCTAAAATTAAATTATGGTGATAATTATACAATGCTGTGGATATACTAAAAACCATTGACTTTTACACTCAATTTAAAAGGGTAAATTTTATGATATGTGAATTATATTTCAATAAAGCTGCTTGTTTTTTTAAAAAATCATTTGACCTGCCAACATTCTAATCAGCCCGTAAAGTTTACCTGGGCTTGATTCATGTTTTTGTTTTCCTCCTACCAAGATTGTTTTCTCCTCTCACCCAACTCTTTTTGTTATTCTTAGTGGATAGTTTGGGAACTCTGGTAGCATAGTGCCTAAGTCACTTGACTGCTAACCAGAAGGCTTGAACCACCAGCCACTCCTTGGAAGGAAGATAGACAATCTACTTCTGTAGTGATACTGTCTGGGAAACCCAAGGAGGGGTCGCTATGAGTTGGGTCCAACTCAAGGGCACATAACAACAACAACAGTGGATAGTTTTATTTTTATAGATATGCCTAAAATGTATGTAGTCTATGCTAAAAAATCACAGCTGATCTGATTATAGGGTAATAGTGGGAGGACTAGAGGCAGCCTTTGTACATGTCTCTACCAAATATTAAAGTTGAATATTTTTCAAAATGAAATGACAAATGTGTTGTTTATGATTAGCAAAAGAATTGCTCCACTGGCTCCTAGCCATAATTGACTTTGACTTTAATGACCACTGTAGTTGTTTTTCACTCTGTCATCCCTAAATGGGAGGGAATTACTAAACCAACCTATTTCCCTTCAGCTTATTGTTGGTGCAGGATCAGCATTGCAATCTATAATAAATCATCCCTTTTCTAAAGTTTTACTAAATTCCTACCTCCTAGGTGCCTTCAGGCTCTTTCAGCTGAGGAGAGTTTTCTTATTTTCCTGTATTGAGGAGGTGCGAGAGCCCACACCTGGAAGTAATAACTGCAGCAGGTTGACAAGATTTGGGAGAACAGTTACGCTTAAGTTAGATAAACAGTTTTATAGGCCAGCAGAGAATTTGTATCAGAAACACTCTTGTTACGATGATGTACAAAAAGCCCTCTCTACCAAGCACTGGCCTCACTTCTGGGTTCTCATCGGGAAAGCGTAGACCTGTGGTTGTATTTTTCATCTTAACCTGCACCTCCCCTTGGTAATCACTGGTTTTAGAAACAACTGCCTTGGAAGCAAACAGGAAGCTAGAGAAAAACTCTCTGGCGATGGGAAGGGAGAAGAGGGTAAACAGCCCTGAAAGATCAGATTTGTCTTTTAGAATAAGTGGGGCCTATGTCATCACTTTCATAACTGTGAAAACCAGCTCCTAGTGCCCTTTTATGGAATTTCTGGGTGGTGCAGATGGTTTCGTGCTTGACTATTAGCCGAAAGGTTAATGGTTGGAATCTACCCAGAGGCACCTTAGAAGACAGGCCTAGTGATCTGCTTCTGAAAGTTCACAGCCTTGAAAACGCTATGAAGCTCAGTTCTGCTCTGCACACATGGGGTTGCCGTGAGTTGAAATCAACTTGGGGACAAGCCAAACCCATTGCATTGAGTTGATTCTGACTCATAGTGACCCTATAGAACATGAGCTGAACTGCCCAATTGAGTTTCCCAGGCTGTAAATTAAATCTTTACAGAAGTTGACTTCCACATCTTTCTCTCATGGAACAGCTGGTGGGCTTGAATGTGACCTTTTGGTTGGTAGCCAAGTGCTTTAACCACTCTACCACCAGAGCTCCTTGACTTGAAGGCAACTAACAGCACAAGTGCCTTTGATTTAGAAGTAAATGCAGCCATCTTCCTGTTAGATTGCAGAGTCTGGTACCTTGGGATTTCCTTATTCCTGAGAAGTGTTACACCACCCTTAGTGGCTTGTTTACAGTCACATACTTCTATTAGTTGCTGTAATAGCAATACTTTTGTTTCCCATCATCTAATTTTCACCTGTGAGTGGCTTATTAAGTGGTGATGTGTCTTTTCTATTTTCAACTTGCTCATTTGTTTTGAAAAGCTGCTGGGGGTAAACCTCTAGCTAGCCATTACATATGTATAATAAAAGTGGGCATTTAATTTTACGTGCTTGCTTTGATATTAAGGGGCATGCCAGTGACTGGCTGTAGGAGTAGGACTCGAGTGAGGATCAGGGGGCTCCATTGTCATGAGAAAGGGTCCAGGTTTAGTAACTTCACTCATCAGAAGGCTGCATAACCCTCCAGACTTTTATGCATTTGTTTACTGTGTGCTTCATTCCAAAAATAGATTTAGGATGGGCTTAACAAAAGACATACCAACAGTAAGTAGAAATAACAAAACAAGGACCAAAGAAAAAAAAAAATAGTGCAGTTTGTTAGTTGTAGGAGTTAATGTGATTGGTATTGAGTTTAAATTTGGCTCCTAGTTTCTTGGCAGGCGGGACTAAATGGGAAGTATGGTAAATCACACATGTGGCTTCAAGTCACTTTTACTTTGTACCTTTTCTGAGCATATACATCACCCCTTTCCTGGTACTTTTTGAGAGTAGGAAAGACCACAGTTGGGAGAAGGAGAAGTAAACACATCTAAAATGCTAACCATTCTGCTTACCTCTTAACAGTTTCCTTACCCACAAATAACAATCTAAGTCACAATAGCAGTGGCTATTGAGTGCCTACTATGGGCCAGCCACCTGCCCAGCATCCTCATCATTGGCCTGAAAGGAAGTCTTAGTGGTCAGTGATTTTACAGAAGAGGAAACTTGGGCTTAGAAAGGTTATGTAACTAGCAGTGAGCTGTGGAGCCAGGCTCTGAGCCGCATCTGTTGGGCTCTACAGCCCAAGCTTTTCTGCACTTTCAGACTGTCCCCACCCCCCTTTCTTTTGGCTTTTATTTTGTTCCAGGCTGCCAAACCAGCAGTGAAGCCCCTTGCGATGAGCAGCAGAACTCCTAGAGAGAGTTTGGGATTTGTACTCCGGCTAGTAATAGCTCTTTCTATTTTCCAGTCCTTTTTCACTCCCTTCCTTGTGGCCTTGAGGCAGTGTTGAAGTTGATCTTTGTGTGGCAGACATGGTTTAGGATGCTCACTCGAAATGTCAGTAATTAGGGAATGCGGGGCTGAGCTCAGGAGCAGGTGCACTATTATGTCCCCACACAAAATGCCCCCCAGCCAGGTGGAGTGTTGTGGTCTCACCTGGTTTTCAGTTGATCACCTTCCTTCCATCTCTAATAAAGGCTTCACAAAAGTAATTTATCTGCCCTTTGTTTGTAATCCACCACCAAACTTGTTTGAAAGAGAGTACTACTAGCACATTAAAGGACTCTCCCTACTATGAATAAAATGCAAGTGTCTCAGTATATGGACTTTGCCATCTGGTTTGAGGCTTGTGTGTGTGTGCTTATTTTGGGGAATTAGGTCAAGAATTGCACCTTTTGAACAGACCCCCCCCTCTCTCCCTACTTATCAACTTACTTATGTATCTGTATTTATATGTAGGTATCTTTTTCCACCCCGTTTCCATGATATTAGTAGCTAGAGTTCTTTTTGCTTCGATTATGAAAATATAGATAGAATAGTGCTTGGGGGCACTGGGTATGTGTCATGGTGTTATCCATCACCATTAAATGAACTGATACAAAATTTCAAGGCTGGCTTTTTGGGAAGTAGATATTTGAGAGAAAAAACATCAAATGAACACCAGCAAACTAGCTACATTCCTTCTCTATCTGGAGGCATTTTTTTCCCTCTGCTGTTGTTCATGAATAACTTCTCAATGTTAGGCCTGTGCATATACAGGAATAAAAGAAAAAGAAAACAAACTTAGGGCTATTTATGTCTGAGAGATCTTATATGCAGTGTATATTAAGCAAATGTCAAAGTCATCTCCTTACACACAAACACTGTCCTACTGGTGAAATTCAGCAAATACTAAGCAAATACCTTCCACCTATAAGCACAGCCTGGTGTGTGTTTAAAAGGAGGTTGTCCTGGAACTCACCCCAGCTTGACATGAGAGAGTACCTCTGAAGTGACCATTTTGTTGCAGACCTTCATCAAATCTGTCAAAGTTGCACTGATGATGAGGGTCACATTTCTCAAAGGGCATTCATCTCCCTCTCCCTTTTATTCATTTGAGTGTTGCTGTGGAAATTATTTCAACTCCTAAGGCAACTGAATCCGCCTATCACATAGGAATTGAGGACTTAATAGAAAACTCAAATCATTTAAAAAGAGTTGACCAATCACTTAAAGATGCTTAATGCAGTTGTTGTGCTAACACCGTGACAGGTAGCATGAATGTCTGGGGTTAGGACTAGCAGAGGAGCAGGTCAGGAACAGCACGGCCACAAAACTAGCTGACCCATCACAACAGAGAACAATGCAGGCCAGTTAGAACTGGCCATGCTAGTTAAGGATGGTTGCTAACACATTGGGAAAAGATGTTTAATCTGAAACTTTAGCAAACTCTCAAATAGGAAGCCTCCAACAAGGTAGCCTTGGACTTTTAGAAAAAGTGAAAGTGGAATTCAGACAGGTAATAGTAACAAGCAGGGTTTAGCAAGCAAACTGGGTCATGAGCTAAGAATTTACCATACTCCTACCAAGATATGGGCTGGCCCTATCATTTATACCCTGTTATTTATCACAATGATGTCTAGATGCTGTAAAATTGACTTAAGAAAGCACAACCGTTATGCCCTACAATACGGATTGAACCTGGTTGGACACTGCCCTTTCAGTACGAGGTAATGTGGAGTTATGTTCTATGCTGGCTTGAAGCTGACATATTGAAAAAGCTTCTCTTAGGATTGCTTCTTCCCTGATCTGGAGGAGCGACTTGCCCTGGCCCCTTTTAAAATTTGTCCAGCAGCAGCATTTCCAACCAGCATGAAGTTTTGTCTTTATGGAGGTTAAGACTGCAACCCTGACCTGTGCTACTGTTGCCATGGTAACTTCCTTTGACTTTTTTTTAATTGTATAATTTCCTGAAAATGTTGTTAGAGGATGTTTCTACAAGAACACCCTCCACATTTGAAAATAAGACTTTATGCTCTTAGAAGCTTTTTGATGAGTATTTGGAAGGAAAAAAAAAAAAAAAAGCAGCAGCAATAGACCAAAGTAGGGAGCACAGCTACAAATCTGAGACCCAGCTGTGCTGATTGGGTAAATGCCCAGTTTGTGTGTGCAGAACATCCAACTACCCAACGTGTGCTTTCTTGTTTCCATTGCTTATCTGTTATCTTGACATTTTGTTTCAGCATAAAAGGAAACTTACTGCTAATAATTATCTTTGATTTAAATACTCAAATTCTGCAAAAGTATTTATTCTATAACCTTGAATGATTCCACCCACTGTGTTTTCTAAATATTTCTGTGTAAATTGGGCCTGTATTTAATTATTATAATTTTCTTTCTTCCACCACTTTATTTTCTTTTCCTTTCACATTCCACTTCTTGAAGGGGAAATGTCTGTGCCTCTTGTCTTTTCTTTCTTGTTTCTATGCAGCTGGGACTTCTTTCTTGAGCTTATCTGTGAGGAGTCATGGATAATGTGGCTGGAAGGTGCCTTGGAGATGATTTAACCCTAACCACCTGTGGTGGTTCAGGTTGTATGTCTTGGCTGGGCAGCTGGATATAGTTATACCCCATGATGAGACTGGCAATCAACTCCATGGTAGAATCTGCTGTGAGCAGCTGATTAGCTGCCTTAGGGATGTGATCTGCTTCCAGTATGTAAGAAGCAGCTTTGAGAAAAATCTGAGTTTTTTGGCACATCTGGATCCTGCATTTGGCTGAATCTTCGTCTCAGTGGCCTGCCATGCTGTCTGCTGGTCTTGACACTATTTCTGGCTTTGAACTAGTGGCCTGCTACATTGCTTCATAATCTTCGGAGTGTGCCATTTTACTTGTTGACCTTGGGTTTGTCAGCCTCAGCAGCCAGCAGCTGCCTGAGTTAAGAGACATCTCCAGCCCCAGTGGGCCAGGAGCAAGAGGCAGAACTGAAGCCCAAGGTTGAGGCACCTTCACCCAGCCCCTTGAGCTAGCACTTTGAACTGAGACTTCTAGCCTCAAAACTGTAAGAGAATAAATCCCTGTTTGTTCAAGTCATCCATTTGTAGTATTTCCTGTTAGAGCAGCACTAGAGAACCAATACACCACCTTACAGAGGAGGCCAGGCCCAGAGGATGAACTGGCATCTTGTTCACTATGAAACAAGAAGTTGGTGCCAGAGCTGGACTGGAACCTGGGGACCCTGATTCCTATCAAAGAAGTCTTTGTACCATGTTGCAGATTCTTTTACTCTTCTCCAACTCTCCACACCACAGTCCACACCTCCCTAGATTACCAATTACATGATTATATGTGTTATTTGCTGCTGAATCATGTGTTTTAATCTTGTACATCCAGCTGAAGAGGTGACCTCTTACAGGCAGCAACCAGTTCTTGGACCTTTCAGCTTTGCCCACGTAGAGTTCTTGCATGATGCTGAGGATGCTGTCTAACAATATTTAGTCATATCTCAGTAAATCTTCTTGAACTACTCTTCTTTCACATAGTGCATTTTTACTTGGTTTGTATTACATCAGCAGAGTTGATGTTTGGTCCCCAGGCCCTTTTATCCCTGCTAAAGCTGAGCAGGTGTCCTCCATTTTGTGGTACTGCTTTGATTTATTTTTTTTCCTAATGAAATCTCATGCTATTATAATTTACTCTAAACTATGCAGATCATTATTTCAATCTTGCTTGAATGTTGTTCAGTTCTTTTTCACTGTTAGGCATGTTGGTCTTTTAGTCATCTGCTAATAAACCAGTTAGTCTTTTCCCTCAGCTGGGTAAAAAAGCTACAAATGGTTTTTGACTTTATGCTGCTCCCTTGGGTAGTCCATTTGATCTGAGCTGGGTTTGAAGTTGGGCCATTGAGTATGAGCTATCCTCATGATGTAGGGGTGACTCCCAGCCAATTCTTAATATTGCTGGGATTAATTAACCTTGATTCCTCCAATTGAAAGAAGGCATTTTACTCTACCCTGTAGTATTAAATACCTAATAACTTGACTTTTTATTTTGTTTTTTTCTCAGTGAGTACTGAAAATATTCCTTTCTGTATAGTAATTTGTTCCCTGTTTAATGTGGCTTTTTCCTTTGTTTACTCTGGACTCAAGTCTTTGTAGCTTGTTTTCTAAGTCAGCTCAAAAGTTGCTGGTCATTGGATTTGGCAGCCTTTTTAAGCTTTACCCACCAGAACCCTACAGGAAGTTGTGTGTCGGCCAGAAGAGTCTGTTTATTTAGAGCATGGTGTCCAGCAGAAGCAGTCCATTTATGAGGGTCTGGTCTTAAAGACACAGGAACCTGAATCTGTGTTTGCAAGACGTGCTGCTTTGCCTTCCATTGAAGTTAGTGCACTCTGCTTTTTTTTTTTTTTTTTTT
>NW_006921620.1:2001175-2001769 GCF_000298275.1 Orycteropus afer afer | reverse complement strand
AATCTTCCTTCCGAGGAGTGGCTGGTGGGTTTGAACTGCCAGCCTTCTGGTTAGCAGTCAAGTGCCTTAGGCATTGTGCTACCAGAGCTCCCATATGTAAACATACATACATACATGCTTTTTTAAAAATTATATTTTATCATGTTTTTAGTGAAAGTTTCCAAGGCGGTATCACTGCGGAAGTAGATTGCCTAACCTTCCTTCTGAGGAGTGGTTGGTGGGTTTGAACTGCCAGCCTTCTGATTAGCAGTCAAATGGCTTAGGCACTACATCACCAGAGCTCCCACCCAACAAATTAGGTTCCTATATAATAATTTCTGTATATATTATTCAGTGACATTCTTTACATTTTTCACAGTATATCAACATTCTCATTATTCCCACTCTGTTCTGTTTCCATTAATCTAGCTTCTTTGTTCCTCCTTACCTTTTCTCATCTTCGCTTTTGAGTAAATGTTGACCATTTGGTCTCGTATAGGTGATTATTTAAAGGAGTGCAGTTGTTGTTGTTGTTATGTGCCATTGAGTCGGACCCGACTCATAGCGACCCCTCCTTGGGTTTCCAAGGCAGTATCACTACGGAAGTAGATTGCC
>NW_006921620.1:1995503-1999900 GCF_000298275.1 Orycteropus afer afer | reverse complement strand
GGTCTGGACTGTTGGGGCACCTCAGCTAGATTGTTGGTGATTGGAATAGTCCTTTCCCTGAGCTCTCCTTGACCTTGTCTGAAATGCTAAAATATCAATATCCAGAAACCAGATAGCCCTTTTAAACTTACAAGAATAACATTAATTTCTTTGTTCTGCATTGGCTTTTACAAGGTTTATTTATCTCTATTTTCTCGTATTCTGGTAGGATTTTTGTCTTTGTGCACTCCTGTTTTAGAATGCTTAAATCTGTTGAAAGTCTCCTCAGTGTCATTTCAACTCCTCAGTGTGGCTTTTTGCCAGGAAGTGTTGAACAATCTGGATTCTAGTCCAAGACACTATACAATGTTGTTGTTAGCTGCTATCAAGCCAGCCCCCAACTCATGGTGACCTATGCACAATGGAATCAGACTGGTGGGATCCACAGGGTTTTCACTGGCTGATTTTTTGCAGGTAGGTCATCAGGCCTTTCTTCCTAGTCCATCTTAGTCTGAAAGCTCCACTGAAACCTGTTCAGCATCATAGCAACATACAGGCCTCCACTGTACCCTCCACAGATGGGTATAGCAGTCCATTCCCTGGGAATGGAACCCCACTCTTACACGGAAGGTGAGAATTCTACCACTCACTCACCACTTCCCCTATTACTCTGCAGTAGTGCTTTATATTTATGGAATTTTCCACCTGAACCAGTGTCTTTTGGCTGGATCTAGAATTTATATATCCCTTGAGGGAAGGGGGAAAATGGCAGATATGATTTGGCTTCTTTTGAAGATAGACTTGATAAGATGTTATCAAGTTATCACTGTGAGCCAAGAACAGAGCCATCCTCAGAATCCAGTCGCCAGAATAGCCTTACTCTAGCTTGAAGCCCACACATCATGTACACATTAAAATTTACTTTCTATTTGTTGACTGTATGTACATCTGAGTCCTTTAGCCACTCCTCAGAAGGAAGGTTGGGCAATTCCTACTTCCGTAGTGATACTGCCTCGGAAACCCAAGGAGGGGTCGCTATGAGTCGGGGCCGACTCGACGGCAAACAACAACAACAACAACAACAACATAGCAAATTGGTGATATGATTGTAGGATTCATGTGCCTAACATTGGGCTTGCCCCATAGTTGGTATTCAATAAATGTGCTTTGATTAAAGGAAAGTTGCATTCATGCCTTCTTAAGAGGTGAGCCTCAATTGTGGCCTCACTCCCAGGGAGGGGAGAAGAGAGAGATTGCAGCCCTTGAGAGGACTGGGAAATGAAAGATAGAGAGAAAATGAAGTATCATGCTTCTCAGATCTAGCCATGCTTCTGGGGGATGTTTGAATTTTTTGGGGGGAGAGTGGAAGTTCTGTTGGCAAATCACTGTTGAGATTTCTGCCTTAGAATCATTCCTAAAGGAGAGCATTGCCTTTCTTGGAGTTTTAGGTAAATTTTACATTTAATAAAGTTAAAAACAATACACAACCCTCTCCTCCTCCTCCACCTTCAGGGGGTACTTTTCTTGGGAATCAGCTTTCTGAAGGTGAAGGAGAAGGCTAAAGTCAAAGAGCGCTAAGGCCTGTCTGGACAGGTATGCTTTCGTGTGAGGACACTTAGGAGTCTCATTTGCTTGCTATGCTGACTCTCAAATACAGGGATCTTGCAAAATCAAAGGTAGCTGAGGAGCTCAGTTTTTATGACAAGCATGCTGGGGCATTTTGTCTTGGTCATGTGGTTCCAGAGGACTTTTGGTGCTGAGTGGTATAAATGGTTACTCATTCACCTACTAGCCAAAAGGTAGAAAGTTTGAACCCACACAGAGGTGCCTCCGAAGGCAGGCCTAGTGATCTGCTTCTGACAGGTCATGGTCTTGGAAACCCTCTGGAGCAGTTCTGTTATGCACACACGGGTTGCCATGAGTAGGAATCAACTTGATGGCAACTAACAACAATAATGCTTCCTTTTTATTCTGAAACCCTTCTTGTCCATATTTGCATGTGGTACATTTGACCAGGGTTACCTACCTTTACCCTGTTGTGTGTTCTTTTTTGGCCAGGTCCAGCATCCCTTCCTAAAAAAAACCAAACTCGCTGCCATCAAGTCAAAATTCTGACTCATGGAGACCCCTGTGGGTATAACCCAAAAAACAAACTCACTGCCACCAAGTTTTTTCTGACTCATAGCGACCCCCTTTGGGTTTCCGAGGTGGTAAATCTTTATCAAAGTAGATTGCCCAATCTTCATTCCACAGAGTGGCTGGTGAGCTTGAACCTCCAGCCTTCTGGTTAGCAGTCAAATACCTTAGGCACTATGCCACCAGATGGGTGTCCAAGGCTTTAAATCTTTATGGAAGTAGACTGCCTCATCTTCCTTCTGTGGAGCAGCTGGTGGGTTCAAACCTCTGACCTTTTGGTTAGCAGCCAATGCCTTATACACTACATCACCGGAGCTCCTCCCAGCATCCCCTAAAGGGCTTTAATGCCGCTTATTCATTGCTCATTTTATGGTGTTAGTGTTGTTTATTTTTGTTTGCTGCTTTCACAAGCTCTGGAGATCCCACTCCTTTTTTTTTAACCTTATCACCACTAGTTGTTAAGATTTTGAGAATCTAAACGAAATGGTAATATTACCATTGTGAGCAAGTGTTTTTCTGAAAGGATCTTCCTTGTACAATTTTAATGCTGTTAAGATCTAAATCCCAATGTTTTAGTTGGAAGCTGTTCAATATTCCCAAATCATAAAATCTTTCAAAGCCTACTCCAAGTTACTTTTTCTTGATTCAGTTCTTCTCCTATATATATTTAAAAAATAAACAAACAAAACAAAAACTAACATAGCCTATTTCCAAATAGGGCAATTACCTATGTTTATCAGAGACCAAAGTTGTATGGACCCCTGACTGGCTGTGAGCTTTTTTTTTAAATTTTTGATAATGTGCAAGGTAAATTTTCAGTCCTGTTTTGCTATGTGTTCTTCTATACATTTCCTAAACACTTGCCTTGGCTTGATACTGTTATTGAATATACGTCCTACATGTGTTTCCTATTTTTTATGACTCATGCTTACGGTACTCATAAAGATTTATCCTTTATCTTGGCTCAGAGTAATGAGCTCACTTGCACATTTCCAGGCGAGTTGTGGGCTGGGGATTTTGCATTTAATCCTGCGGGAGAGGTCTCTGAAGGCATAGTGCGGGAAGCATGATATATTCATCTGCAGGTGCCACTCTTGCTTCTCCTCCCTGAAGGATCAGTCAACTTATTTTTTGTGAATTTACTAATTTCTGTTTTTCACGTTTTTTCTTTCCCTTTGCCTCTTTAGCCGTCTTGCTGTATAGGAGTGATACCACCAGAGGGTGAACAGGTGAAACAATTGCTCTACTCCTTCTCCCTGCTGGTGACTGAGTTCGGGGTTTGGTGGGAGGGAAGAATGGAAATAATGAACTGAAATAATAATCTGCTTAGAACAGTGCCTGGAATAAACACTCAATAAATGCAATGTAGACTGGGCAATCTACTTCTGTGGAAATACTGCCTCAAAAACCCAAGAAGCTGTCGCTGTGAGTCGGGATTGACTTGACAGCAGTGAGGTTTTTAAAATTTTTTTATTATCATTGTTAGCTGATAAGATTTATTCTCCACATAGCAGCTAGAATGATCCTTTTAAAATTTAAATCAGTCATGAAATTCACCAGCTCAGCTTTCTGCAGTGGTTTCCCATTACTCTAAGAATAAAATCCCCAATTCCTACCACAGCCCTTGGTGATCTTTCACCCCCTCTCCCACCATTCTCCCCATTTCTCACTATACTTTAGCCCTGCTGACCCTTCTGTTCCTCAGATGTGCAGAGCATGCGCATGCCTGCCAGCCTTTCTATGGGCTCTTCCCTTTGCCTGGAGGGAGCACTTCACCCATTTTTTCACAGGGTTCATTCCCTCCCTTCATCTGGTCTCTGCTCAGCACTACCTCAGCAAAGAGGGCTTCATGGACCACCCCATTTAAAATAGCCACAGCCTTCACACAGCCTCCAGATCCTGTTTCACTTTTCTTTATAACCCATAACACCACCTGATGTTCATTTATTTATTTTTTTAATTGTAGTAAACATACATGTAACATAACATCTGCTATTTCAACATTCCTTACACGTACAATTCAGTGACATCACTTATGTTCACCATGTTGTATAGCCATCACCATTGTCTACACACAACCTTTTTAAATTGTTGTAAATATATATTTATTTACATATTTTGTTTTATATTTACATGTATTTACATATGTTGTTGTTGTTGTTGTTTTTGTTGTTATTTGCCATCGAGTCAGCCCCGACTCATAGCGACCCCTCCTTGGGTTTCCGAGGCAGTATCACTACGGAAGTAGGAATGCCCAACCTTCCTTCCGAGGAGTGGCTGGT
>NW_006921620.1:1963290-1993293 GCF_000298275.1 Orycteropus afer afer | reverse complement strand
GATATATAAGCACTTAAAAATTTTTGTGAAATTAATGATTCAGTGAACAAATGAATATGTTACTTGTAACAATTTAGCAAATAGGCAAACTCTAGATATTTTCACTTCATGAATTTCTTCATATTTTATGGAAAATCTGGTTATTGATATGGTATAGTTCAATCATAAAGCAATGTTTCTTAACCCAAGGTTTGAGGACATAGAAAACAGAGCACAGGACTGTGAGTCTTAATGTAGGATTTGGTCCTCTATTGACCATGATCTTATCATTTAAACTTGAACAAGTATGTAGGTCCATTTTCTTCAGCTGCTAATATAAGTTGGAAAACTTGAACTCTAATCTTTTCCAGTACTATTGTCCTTTGAGTCAACATTGAGAGTTAAGTTTGTCTGTGTGTATGTCATGTGTCTATTAATGTTCACAATACATTCTGTGAAATAGAATGTTATATGATTTGATGTTGTGTTAATACCACATTATATATAGCAGCAGTCCCAGGAGTACAAGCAAGTTCCATTCCTAAGGTTGTGTTTACATCAAATTTGTACAAAAGTCAGAACATCAGTCAAATATTTGTCTTAGTATATAGTGTACCTTTCTAGGAATAAAAAATTAAACACTTCCATTTACACTAAAACATCTTTAACAATAATACAGTAATAATATTAATGTTTCAATGCACATTGCAAAATAATGCCCGTTTGTTACTATGAACCATTGTACGTAGCTCTAATTTTTAATATACTAGGCTTTATGGGGGTCGGGACCATGGAAGTATATGTAGTCAGACGTTGCCCAAATGGATATTATGTGGCACATGACTATATATAATTTTTTTCTTACATTGTGGTAATTATAGATGTTAACAAAACATTTGACATTTTGACAGTTGTCACATGTATAATTCAGTGACATAAATAATGTTGTTCAACCATCGTATTTTTCTGTAAAAAATGAGGGTATATTTTTAAGTGCATTATGTCCTGGCCTTTGTTATGAAAAATAGCATACTTTGCATAGTTTCCTGGATTTGTTAAATTAGAAAATATCTCTAAAGAAACCCTCAACACACAGTCAGTAGGTAAGGAACTGCAGAATTGTTGAAGTGTAAGTTAAGGGTATATTATGTCTTATTTTTGTGTGTGTGTGTTTTAACTGGATTCAGTGAGATATACAGATCTGGTGGTAAATCTGGCCTTCAGATATTTGGGAAAATGCTTTTTGAGTTTCATTGCTTATGTCTTTACTGCCTTGCACAGTAAAAATTTCCTGATTTTCAAAATAGCTCTACTGTTCCATCAGGACAGAATACATACAAAAAATCATTTCCTCTCCCTCTCTCTTTTATTTATTGAAATACAGAAGATTAGAGGAACTAATCATTTCAGCTTGCTGTGCCATGGCCCCTCCCCATGTAATTAGAACAAGGCAGCTGGTCAGCAGCAATAGCACTAGCTAACTGTGCACCAGTGCAGAGCATTGTGGGAGTGACGGAGGATACAGCCCAGGGGCGCTCGCAATACTATTAGCAGACCAGAGACAAAGAACAACACCTGTAAACAGAGCTGATGACAACATAGAAACATATCATTGCCCCAAACACACCCAGATAGAAACTTAAACCAAATACACTTAATCAGCTACAGCTGGGTGGAGATAAACACGTAAGTGCTAAGTAATCACGCATGTTGGAAGGATGTGAGGCTGGGGCTAGAGGGGTTTGTTGTTGTGGTAATTGGAGCCAGGTGTGCTAGCCTGAAAAAGCATTTTGGAGGTGAGAATTTGGAGAGGTTTGAAATAGGGATGTGGTTTGGCTGAAGGCTGGAAGGAAATTTTCCAAGACTGGGGGAGGAGAGTAGTAAATAAAATAGAGCCGAGTTGAGTATGAAATATAGTGAGGACAGTAAGTACCTTGGCAGCTGTGGATGCTTGTGCCTCCTGGCCATGCCTGCTGGTGTTTATGCTGGAGAATGGATATTCAGTTGTCCTACTGCAAGTCTTCAAAGCCAAATGGATTATTATAATCATTACCATTGGAAGGGGAATTTAGGTAGACCTCTAAAGATAAACACACATCCTATAACTTTCCAAACACGGATTGGAGAAAACCTCTAGCTTTTTATCTTACAATCAAGTGACTTCAGCTGCCTTAAAAGTTCATGGTGTTAGCATTCCTGTGTTTCTGTTTCTCTGGAAGGTATATATCAGGATGGAAAAGCAGGGAGCACAGGTGATTGAGTTTCTGTTTGGAAATTCAAAGTCTCTTCAATTCAGATGTGGTTCGGGTCAGGTGCAGAATGACTGTGGTCTTCTCAGTGTCATTCTTTGTTGATTTAGAAGTCCCCAAAACTGCAACATGGAAAGCAAGACCTGATCCTTGCCCAGGTTAACCATTGCCTGAATGGGGAATGACCAGTGGAGATGAAGCCAGGTTTGAGGATGAGCCTGATGTGGTGAAGATGAGTGCATTTGTAGTGCCCACACTGTCTCTTTCAGATCTAATCATTAATGAGCCCCAAATCCCAAAGGTGAGGAGAAAAGACTGGGAAATGGCAGAAACTCCATCAGTTCTTTATTAGGAAACCAGGTGGTCTGAAGTTTATGTATGCAGGTGTCATCAATTTGCCATCCTGCTTCAAAAACCAGGGACCTAGTAGGAGATGACAGCACCACATCGATCACAGACAAATTCAAACTCTACTAGTAAGCACCTTTCTTGGAGAATTCTTAAAGCTGGTGATGTTTATCTCAGTCTTCTCAACATCCTTGCAAGGGAGTTGTTATCAGCTCCATTTTACAAGTTGGAAACTGAGGCTAAGAGAGGTTAAATATTCTACCCAAGGTTATAAGCTAGAAAGAATGGTTGGTAGAGCCCAAGCTTGACTCCCAGCACATGCCTCCTATACATGGGGGTTCCCAACTGTGAGTGTCTGTGAGGTGGGCTTGTCCAAGGTTTAGACATTTATTCAATCATTAAATCATTTTTATAAGCACTCATTATTTATCAGGGTACCATGCAGTCCTGACTTCTGTAACCTTGAGAATTTGCTAAAAGTAGCAAAGGTACAGTGGCTAACAGTTCTCCCATGCTCCCACTTAGATGACCACAGCTTCTTTGGTTGTCTTAAATTTGGGCATAAATATTGCTCCTGGTGTTGTTTGTTGATTTAATCATATTGAAGGTAAGTCTTTGAGTTGCTGTGAAACAGCCATCTGTGGTCAGAATTAAAGGTGAATAGCTGGATTGTTATCTATAGGTCAAGAGCTTAGAAAGAGGGGCAGGTTGGGGCGCCCTGTTACCAACGATAGCTCTGTTCTATACAAACAGGTCTTTTTACTGGATTATCTGTGCCAAAAGTATTACTAGATAGCTTGGAAACAGGTTAGTGTTTTGCCCTTTAGGGGAAAAAAAGACCATGGAGTTGAATTTGGAAAGGAATTTTGGAAAATGTTTCAATAAAACATTGTATGATTCACATGACTGACCCAAAATTCAGCACTGCAAGGCTCCTGCTGGCAGAATCAGGTGAACATTCAGATATATTCTGACATGATCTTGAGTTCCTGGGTATCTTGAGAAGACTGAAAGTTGAGCATTATTTGTTTTACTGACAGTGACCTTGTATCAGAAGTACCTAGGAGATATGCTTTAGATAGAAGCCAAGAGGCTTTCTTAATGACTTTCTAAATCTACAGCTGCCTTCTTTCCCTTTAATTTTATAAAAAATGTAAATTACTGAATTTCTAGCTTTTAAGCTGTGGTTATGTTGGCTTCTCTTTTCTTTGTCTTTCATTTATTCATTCATTTGTTCTAAAAAATGTATGTTTACCACACACAGGTACTGCTGTAGGACTGGACATACAGTTGTGAATAAGGAAAAATTTTGGTTCTCTTAATGCTTACCTGGTTTTGAACACAGGGTACCCTAGTTGTCAGTTGGGGTTCTCTATAGAAACAGAACCAATAAGATATATATGTATCCCTAGAGAGAGAGAGGAATTTAAAGAATTGGTTCATGTTGGGCTGGCAAGTGTGAAATCCTTAGGACATTGAGTTCAAAATCCATAAAGCAGGCAGTAGGCTGGAAACTTGGGCAATTTTAAGTCTGAAATATTTAGGCCAGGCAGGCTGGAAACTCAGGTCTTTCTGTGTTATAGTCTGGAGGCAGAATTTCTTCCCCCAGAAACCTCAGTACTTGCTCTTTGAGGCCTTAGACTGATTATACGAGGCCCATTCACATTACCGAAGGAGCTCCAGGGATGAAGTGGATAAGGCACTTGACTGCTAACTGGAAGGTCAGCAGTTCAAACTCCCTAGCCACTCCGTGGAAGGAAGACTGGTCAATCTATTCTGTAAAGATTTACAGCCTCAGAAACCCAGTGGGGTCACTATGAGTCAGAAATGCCTTGATGCCAATGAGTTTTTTTTTTTTTTTTTTTTAACTTACATTGTCGAGGATAGTCTTCTTTACTTAAAGTCAGTTGGTTATGTTAGTTACCTCTTCAAAATACCTTCACAGTGACATCTAGCCTATGTGACCAGAAAAACTGGCACGATAGCGTAGGTCACACATAAAATTAACCATTACATGGAGTATTCAAGTGACAAGGTGGGTTGTCCTTAGGAAATGCTTGTTTGAGGAGGTGACACAGAGACCTGAAGAATGAGAAGGGTGAACCATACCTCAATCTGAGGGAAGAACAGGCCAGACAGATGATCTGCTGGTGTCAAGGCTCTCAGCTTGGGAGCAGCTTATTGGAGGTGAGAGAGAATATCAATATGGCTGGAGTACGGTGAGAAAGGAGGTTGGTGGTGGGAGATGGGATTATTTAGCCAGGGGTCAGATCATATGGTGCTTTGCAGGGAGTGGGGGAAGTTGTGTCTTGGCATTTCTTAGGTTTCTGTGTTCTTATCTAGTGGTTAGAAAGGCTGGTTCTGGTTTCTGAAAACTTAGTCTCTTTTTCCCCCATGAAAGAGAATTGGTTATATAAGGGAAGACATGCATAATGCCACTAGAAGAAGGTGAATTACTGGAATAGATACTTGGGTTCTAGGCCCAGTAATGCTATAACCAGCTGTGGAATTTGGGCAAGTCATTACCTCATTGAGCTTTATTTCCTTATATATAACAAGCATCTGGAGGAGAGTATCTCTAAGATATCTTCATTGCTAAAAGTAAATGATTTTATTATATACAAATTTCATTTTGAGTTTTAGGCTCTTGCTTCCTTCAGATCAGTGCTGTTGATGTAACCAAGTCCGTTGTTTCTAATTTCACTTTTCCCTACTCCTTTGCTTCTGAAAAAACCAGTGAAATACTTGAAAACAATAGGCATAAAAATAAGAACACTGTAACTTCACACATTGAATCCAGAGCTGGCCAGTGCCTAATAGCACCCACCAAGCACGTTACCTAGTGCTTTGAAAGAATTCCCTGTTGCCAAATGATTGAGATTACTGAAACTTATTATCAGCCCAATGATTTATGGTTTAACCAAAATCTTCTTTTGTCTTTGTTTAGGAAAATTATCCTATCAAAGGTGTTTCAAAAATCTGACAGTGTAATACATGTTGTTTACATTTACTCTTTATATATAAATGTTTCTTTGATTTATGGAAGCTCTGTGTTGCAATGTAAATATAAATCTGCCAGTCTTCCTGGAATTTAGTATAAATTATATAACTCTCTAGTAGAAAAGTATATCTAAAAGAAATTAGCGAAATCAAATAAGTTAAGTTGTCTTACGACTATTATGTTGTCAACACTGCCTTTTTAAGAAGACATTGTAAATCTTGATTTACCCTTAGGATCAGTGTTGAGATTCATGAGTTATTTTGCTTCTGCCAAACATAAAAGACTACAGGGCACACACTAACCCAGAGTTAAAGGGGGAAAAAAAAGGAAAGAAACTCTTTAAAACATGTTCACACTAGTCTGAAAAGTTAGAATTTTCATGTTGGGTTAGTTTTCCCTTCTTGAAAGAAGGAGAAAATATTCTGTTTTGTTCTCTTATATTCACTTTGGCAGATGGAACTAAACTTTTGTCAATCTTTCCATTTAATTTAGTATACAAATTATTTAGTGTGATGTTGCCACTTACCAATTGATGGATAAGTCATATCAGCTCATTCTTTCCTGTCAGTTACATCTATCCTTAAGGTTGTGTCTGTCTCAGAAATGGTTCTTGACTCCAAAACTATAGTCTCTAGAGCTATAAAAGACTATGGAAATTCAGTCTAACCTTTTGGGAAACTGAAACCCAAAGTAAAATACTGCAGCAAAACTTTTTTTTTTTTTTAACGAATGCTATGTCAAGAATCTTACACTAGGAGGATTGGGAAACACTACTATTTATGGTTTATAATGAAATTTAATTTCCTATGCTTCTCAGGCAAGGATAATTAATTTTTTTTCCCCTGAGGGAAAATGAATCAAATAATGAATCATTATTTTCTGGAAACTGGGTAATCCTATATTCATTCCAAGATTACTTACCAATCGCTTACTTACTTTCTTTTTAAAAAAGAATAATTTGAGATTATTGTAACTCCAAAATTGTTTCAGGTATGTACTGGAAATACTAAGTTTTTCCAAGATTAAGGAGAGCACCTCAAGAAGCAATTTGTAGGGTGGAGGATGTTGACCTGTTTTCACTTTGTTGTTGTTGTTGTTAGGTGCCATCGAGTCATCTCTGACTCATAGCGACCCTGTGTACAACAGAATGAAACACTGCCCGGTCCTGTGCTACCTCACGAGCCCTGCTAAGTTTTCACTAGGGATTGTAAGGTGCAGGAATGGATAGAACACTTGATTGGGCTCGTATTGTCACGCAGTAGCGAACTAAGGATAGGACTTAAAGGTTTTTATATAGTATAATGTAACTGAGACCAGAATTTCCAGGCCTTGTGAGTTATTCCTTATGTAAATGCTCAGGTCTTAGAGCCTGATTCCTCATAGTTAAATTATATTCATTGACTCCTCATAGTTAAATTATATCCAGAATTTAACAGTGTTTATTGAGGACCTGTGAGCTAGGGACAAAGCCAGGGATCAAACTCAAGTCTAGGAGACTAGGGGTTGAGGACTAAAGTTTAATTTTCTCACCTTGTGAGATACTCTGATAGTAATTCATTGCCAATATAAAGGGAAAGTGTATAGGATTTGGAATGGGTCCTAAACAAAATGGGATTTTTAAAAAGTTTTGCTAATGATATATATCCTTTGGGGAGATAAATCATGTGTTTAAAGTGTGTCTAGTAGTTTAATATGTTACTGTGATTTACTAAGTGACAGTGTACTCATTATTTATCAGAAGGGAAGTCATGGTCCACATCTTTGAAAAACCAGTTACATTATATGTTTTTTTTTTTTTTTATTGTCTTCATGGATTATCTTAGCTTTCCAGGCCTGGTGTGATCTGGTCCCAGTCTATCTTTTCAACTTTATTCTCCCTTATTCTTTTTTATATTTCCTCAGTTCCATTTGAATGAAAAGTTCCTCAAAGCTACATACACTGCCTCCATTGCCTTGACATTTTTTTCAAGAATGTATTTCTACAGCCCTCCTTGCCCTGCCTCCTTAGCTCTACCTATCCCTACCCTGTTCATTCTCAGGGCCCAGGTAAAGCCACCCCTTTCTTGTTTACCACAGAAGCGTTTGCAGCTATGTCTTTTTGCTCCCATAAAACTGAACTTCTTGACAGCACGTTTTGTGTCTGATTCACTTTTGAAACTATTTTATCACTTAGTGGTATTTATCAAATATAAGTTTTATATGTACTCTTGTCACATTTTTTTTCCGCAGTGTTCTTATACTATACATATATACTATTATGTATCTTGGAAGCTCTGGTAGCATAGTGCCTAAGGCACTTGACTGCTAACCAGAAGGCTGGTGGTTCAAACCCACCAGCCACTCCTTGGAAGGAAGATGGGGCAATCTACTTCCATAGTGATACTGCCTTGGAAACCCAAGGAGGGGTTGCTATGAGTTGGGTCCGACTCGACAGCACATAACAACAATAACATTATGTATCTTATATTTTCCTTTTAATATACTCACCAAAAAGGCAAAACAAAACTTCTTTTTATCTTAAATATTGATACCTCATAAAAGCAGATTTTTAGTGCCCATAGAAATAAATACATACATTATATTTTAAAAAATCCTTATGTATCCGCATACTTGGGTAGGATTGATTTAGCAAAGTGACTAACTTCACATGGTAGCCATTTAGAGCTATGGAATGAATAAATGACTACACAAGACATATAAAATAAGAACCTCTTCTCCCTATTAGTTTAGTAACTACACAGTTGTTAGCCTGGAGGTGAAACAGGGAGAAACTAGAAAAGATTGTGCAAAGCTTTTTAGTTGAGACATTCATTCCTCTTTGTGAAACATTTAGGTGTTAACCGGTTGCTGTTGAGTTGTTTCCAACTCATATGTATCACAGTAAAATTGTGCTCCATAGTGTTGACTGTGCTCCATAGGGTTTCTCAGTAGCTGAGTTTTTGGAAGTAGATTGTTAGGCTTTCTTCTGACGTACCTCTGGGTTGACTTGAACTGCCAACCTTTGAGTTAGCAGTTGAGCATGTTAAAAATATGCGCCACCCAGAAACTCATTGAAGTATTCAACATTACTAATTATTTTCTTATATATTGCAAAACTGCTGGGCCCTGGTGGGGTAGGGGAAGCCCTACGGAACAGTAAATTCTATGGGAGCAGATTCCCTACTGACTCACTGGGCATTTTGCTGAAACTCCAGAAATTGTGCAGGTGGGCTCCTCGGCCCCAAGTAGATTGGGGAAGCATGACAATACGTGGGATGCATCCTAGAGAAGGGATGTGTTAAGTGAGTGTGCACATCACATAGTTCTAGTCAAATTTCTCAATGTTTCTATTCAGGGTAGTTTAAGTTACAGATTTCTCATTACCACTACGTGTTTTTTATGAATATATTGTGTATTATCAAGATTATCAAAGTTCTGTGGTATTTTTCTATAAACTCTTGATAATGATAATTGTATGTTTTTCTTATCTGACTATTGAGGATGTAAGACTGCTCAGACAACAATTTGAGTTTCTGAAATGAAAATTGTTCACTATATTCAGGCTATAATTAGCATAGTTAATAGTTAATGTCAATCATATTAATAAACACTGAGGCCTTTTATAAATTCAGTGAAGACATTTCTGTTCCTAATTTGCTATACTTTATAGTTGCTTTATAGAAATACCCACCCACTGCCATTGAGTCAATTCCAATTCATAGTGACCCTTTAGGACAGAGTAGAACTGCCCCATAGGGTTTCCAAGTCTGTAAATCTTTATGGAAGCAGACACATCTTTCTCCTGTGGAGTGGCTGGTGGGTTTGAACCGCTAATCTTTCGGTTAACAGCAGAGTGTTTAACCATTGCACCACCAGGGCTCCTTATATAGAAATAATGTACTATAAAATATTTAATATAGAAATACTGTACTATAAATTTCTTATTTGCTATTTAAAATAGCATAGAATTAGGGTAGCAGGTCAGAGATTCTTTAATAGGTTGTTTTCCCAACTAGTGAAGCTTAATTTTTTTTCCCCCCTCAGATGAGTAGGAATTAATTAGTTCATGTAAGGGCAGTATGGGATAGTCTATTTAAGGTTTTATCAGAAAAGTCACCCTCCCCCCCTTTTAAATTCAAGGTTGGGATCAACAGCTGTTCTAGCATGGGCCCGTAACTTGATATAATGGCATACGTTTCTACCCCGGTCTGCTCTTAGAGAAAATTCAGAATAGTTGTTTTGGAAAATGTGCTGTGGATTTATCTCTAGACCTTCGCACTAGGGCAGTTAGTTCAAACTAGCAAATCCTTGGCACTTGATGTCCATCTTTCATAACAAAACTTTGATGCTGTGACTTGATGCCTTGAAATCAGCAAAACAAAATGGTGCTTGAGGAGCAGTGTTTACTTTGATCATGTTTCAACTTTGGTGCCCCAGCCTTTTCACGGAGTACAAATTGCTTTACCAGAGTTATGAGGCTGAAGCCCATGGACTGTTTTTGTAGTCTGGTTGCTGTGGTGATTCTTAGCCTTCCATGAAACTCACATCTCTGGGGAAACAGAAACCTCTGCAGCTGTCTCAACCTTTTTGGTATTATTGTATCTGGTAGAGGTCTTAACCAAGCTTGTAGAAGAGTGAGAGTGATCGATTGTGTCAGGGAAAACAAATGCATGGAAAAAGGACAGCTCATTCAGGATGTGTTGCATTTGAAAACAAACAGCTCCCACATCCTTCTCTCAAATTGTATGGGGAACTTGGAAGTATCCTCAAGTCTGGCTAGAGCCAGAGTAAGCCATGGCAATGTTGTTGGTTATGAGAATGATTGAGTAAGAGCCTTGAAGAATGAGTGGTAGAGTTTATAGAGTTGCCAGGTGGGAAAATTAGGAGAATGATGGCAAAGGGCTTGTATGTGCCCAAAGAGTTTAGGTAGCAGATGTGGGCCAAATTCAAGGGTATACCAGCAGTTTGGGAGCTAGAGAACTGTGAGGACAGCTGTTTTGACTTTAAACTTCAGTGGGTGGACAGTATAGAAAGATCTTCCTTAGGAACCAAGGGAATGGGGAAAAAAGCAACTGTGGCTTTAGAGAGTAGCAGTAATAAAGGCTAAACTTAAAAGAGCACTTACAACTTGCTGGTCACTATTTTAAATGCTTTGCCCATATAATATATTTAATCCTTTGACATCTGGTGTAACAGGTATCATTATTATCTCCATGTTACGGTTGAGAAAACTGATGCCTATAGAACCTTGCTCAAGGAAAGGAATTAAGCTGGGATTGCAACCCAAGGTCTGGCTCCAAGTCACTGCTCTTTAACCACTATGTCAAACTGCCTGTAACTGAGAGAGGAAGGCACAGTGACCCAAGGGATTGGGTTACAGGAGACACTGGCTAATTTGGAAGAAAATCTAGTTCTTGAAAGAGACTGACTTGTGTTTTAAAATGAGATTGTTCATTTGTTCATTCATTAATTCACTCATCATTAAATATTTATGTTCTGCCCTGTAAGTGCCAGTTATTAGACTATGCTCTAAAATGATAAGAAGGTGGTTTCCACCCCTCTTCTCACAATCATTTATATTTGGAAAGTTCACTTAATACAAGGCAGCAGGTACTTGGTGCTAGAAGAGAAGGGTCAATAGGCCATAGAACAAGAGCATCCCTTGTGTATATCTTCCTGGTGAGATAAAGGCTTCTTGAAAGAGGTGGTATTCTCTGAGGTGAACAAAATTAATCCATGTGAAACTAATTAAATTAAGTAAGTTTACTCAAACCAAAAAACCCAAACTCACTGCCATTGAATTGACTGTGACGCATAGTGACTTCCTTTGGGTTTCCAAGGCTGTAAATCTTTACGGAAGCAGATCACCTCCTTTTTTCCACAGAGTGGCTCCTGGGTTCAAACAAGGGACCATTAATTTGGTTAGCAGCCAGGTGTCTTCATCACTACACCCGCCAGAGCTCCTTAAGTATATTACTACATGAGAGGGCTAATTTGCTAAATTTGCATATAGTTTGTTTTTGAGAAGTTCCAAACCACAGTCGCATATTAGGTTGCTTCATGAACAGCTCTGGTGTGAGTGAGTTCCAGGAGAGTGAATGGGAAGCATTACCCAAGAGGGAAAAGGTCTTGAGAAGGCCAAGGAGGCCTATCTGTGTAAGAGATGATACCTCAGGTGATGATAGTGCAAAGTACCTCAAATCTTTTGAAGATCTGTCTGTAACTAACATATAATTTTTAATTACAGGGAAAGCATGTTATGACTGCTTTATGTACATTAACTTACTTATTCCTTATAACAACTCTTTGAAGTAGGTACTATTATCCCATTCTTTTAGATGAAGAAACAGCAGTTTGAAGAAGTCAGACAACTTGTCCAGGGTCATACAACTAAGGAACTAATGGAGATGAAGTTGAACACAGGGAATTGTGTTCACATTCAAACTAACATCCATGCCCTCACTTAGACTATTAGATACTAAGACATTCTTAGAGTAACTGGAAGCTAATGTAAGATGACTGGTCATTCACTGTCTTGGGAGGGACTAACATCCATTTTGCATATCATACATACATTCTCAGGAGCTCTGGTAGCATAGTGGCTAAAGCACTTGACTGCTAACCAGAAGGCTGGCGGTTCAAACCCACCAGCCACTCCTCGGAAGGCAGGTTGGGCAATCCTACTTCCGTAGTGATACTGCCTCGGAAACCCAAGGAGGGGTCGCTATGAGTCGGGGCTGACTCGACGGCACATAACAACAACAACAACAACACATACATTCTCAGTGTTCATTGTGACCCTTCCATGGTGAGTGGAAAATTAATAGAAGAATACTCAAAAATCATAGTTGTGTTATGCATTAACTCACTTTGAGAAGTTAGTTAACTCAGTTTGATGCAACTGATGCTACATTGTGTTGGTAACTTTTGACTTTACCAACATTCTCTTATTCTCTTGTAAACAAGGGATTTTAGAATATTCTCCAATGCTCACAAGTAAAATTATGCTGAAGATAATACAAAAATGGTTGTGGCAGTACATTAACAGGGCTACCAGAAATACAGGCTGGATTCAGAAGAGGATGTGGAATGAGGGATATCACTGTTGATGTCAGATGGATCTTGGCTGAAAGCAGAGAATATCAGAGAGATGTTTACCTGTGTTTTATTGACCATGCAAAGCCATTTAACTGTGTGGATAATAACAAATTATGGATAATGTGAAGAATGGGAATTCCTGAACACTTAATTGTGCTCTTGAGGAACCTGTACATAAACTAAGAAGCAATGGTAAGAACTGAACAGGGGACACTGCATGGTTTAAAATCAGGAAGGGTGTACATCAAGCTTGTATCCTTTCACCATGGTTATTCTATCTGTATGCTGAACAAATCATCTGAGAAGTTAGGCTATATGAGGAAGAACATGGCATCAGGATTGGAGGAAGACTTATTGACAACCTGCAATATGCAGATAACACAGTCTTGCTTGCTGAAAGTGAAGATGACTCAAAGCACTTGCTGATTAAGGTTAAATACTACAGCCTTCAGGGTGGATTGCACCTCAACATCAAGAAAACAAAAATCCTCACAACTAGACCATTAAGCAACATCATGATGGAGAAAAGATGGAAGAGATGGAAAAGATGGAAGAGAAAAGATTGAAGTTGTCAAGGGTTTCATTTTACTTGAATTCACAACGAATGCCCATGGAAGCAGCAGTCAAGTAGTCAAATAACATATTGTCTTAGGCAAATTTGCCGCAAAAGACTTCTTTAAAATGTTAAAAAACAAAGATGTCACTTTGAGGACTAAAGTGTGCCTGACCCCAGCCATGGTATCTTCAGTTACCTCATATGCATGTAAAAGCTGGACAGTGAATAAGGAATACTGAAGAAGAATTGATGCATTTGAACTATGGTGTTGGTGAAGAATATTGAATGAACAAATCTGTCCTGGAAGAATACAGCTGAAATGCTCCTTAGAATTGAGGATGGTGAGACTTCATCTCACGTACTTTATTTATTTATTTATTTTCACGACTATGGGGTTTATTAGGAAAGTAACAGGTTACAATTCAGGTTCAGGAATGCTCTCAGGATACAGTTCTTCGATCAGGGCAGTCTCCCCTCTGCTGTGCCCTCAGGTATGCCTCTCTGGCTCTTGGCCTCTTGGCCAGGCCCCTGGCCTGCTTGGGCAAGTATTACAAGGTTGTTTTAGCTCTGCCAATAGGTACACCTACGTGCATACCACTCCACCAGCAAGCCTCCTGCCCAAAGGCACTCAGCTTTCTTGCTCTGTGGGCCAGGTAAGCCTGCTGCTCTGCCTTGTGTCTCTGGGTTCCACTGTTGCCATCTCTCAGCTGGGCATCTCTCTGCAGCGTGCCTGGTATCTCTGCCAAGGAGGTGCAGCACCGGGATCTCAGGTCCAAGGATGTGCTTCACTTCACCTCCAGCTCTTCTCTCTTGATGCCAGTGACATCTTTCTCGCATACTTTGGACATGAGAAAAGTGGGATCAGTCCCTGGAAAGGGACATCATGCTTGGTAGAGGATCAGCCAAAAAGAGGAAGATCCTCAACAAGATGGATTGACATAGTAGCTGCCATAATGGGCTCAAACATCATAATAATTGTGAGGATGGTGTAGGACGGGGCAGTATTTTGTTCTGTTGTAGGGTCAGTATGAGTAAGAACTGACCCCATGGTACCTGTGGTAGTTGTGTGTCAACTTGGCTGGGCCAGGTTTTGAGTGGCTTGGAAGCTGGATGTAGTTATTCCCCATGATGAGACTGGTAATCAGCTGCATGGTGGAATCTATTGGAGCAGCTGAGTAGCTGCCTTAGGGATGTGATCTGCTTCTAGTATATAAGAAGCAGCTTTGAGGAAGGTCTCTAGGTTTTTGGCCTGCTTGGACCCTGCGTGTAGCTGAGTTTTCATTCAATACCTGCCATGTTGTCTGCCACTCTTTGGATTGTTCCTGGACTTGAACTAGTGGCCTGCCATGTTGTGTGATAATCTTGGAACTGTGCCATTTTACTTGTTGACCTTGGGCTTGTCAGCCTCAGCAACCAGCAGCTGCCTGAATGAAGAGACACCTCCAGCTCCAGTAGGCCTGGAGCAAGAGGCAGAGGTGAAGCCCAAGGTCAAAGGGTCTTCACCCAGCCCCTAGAGCTGGCACTTTGAGCTCAGACTTCTAGCTTCCTAAACAGAAAGACAGTAAATCCCTATTTGTTAAAACCACCCATTTGTGGTGTTTTCTGTTAGAGCAGCATGAAGTACCCAAAACAGCACCTAACAACAACAATAGTCTGAAAAATTTAACTCTTCATCATCTTTCCTTGAGAGAATAATAAATTTTCCCCCCAACACTTTAAAACTTTAAAAGGAGTTATATTTATAATGAATATAAATTATTTTGTCTTCACAATAATACTGCGGTATGGATCTATTTTAAGGTTAAGAGAGGTTTGATTTCATATTTAATGAAGGTAATTGCTTTTTCAAAATTAGGAACCCAAATCTTCTAATTTCAGATCCTTGGCTTATAACCAAGAGGCAGGCAGCTCATGCTGACTCATGTCTAGATGTGACCTTCACCTACCAATACAGTAGTTAGGACTCTGTATGAAATAAGAGGTTTTGAAAATTCTTGTTATGTTATTTCACTTTTATTAAAGACCTACATTAGTACCTTTTTTCACTAACTGAAAGAAATCCCAAAAGGATTTTCGCTTTTATGAAAAAAGGCAAAAAGTATTACTAACTTTCAGCATTTGTTTTGCAGCAAGCCAAGAGGCAGGGCCTACCCTGAGCAGTTAGAGTGGTGCTGCCAAGCTCCTTCCCCGGGAACCATACTCAGCATCTTAGCATCAAGCCACCATAGCTTTGAACTGTGTAAACACTATATATTAGTGTTGTTTTAGGTATTATGTGTTATTTGGTATGATTTAGTAGGTTGTCTTTTGGGTCTAGGAACAATCAAAAGTTTTTCCCATCTAAATTATTTTGCTTCTTTACTTTATGCTGTTTTAACTTATGATAGATTTCACAGGAATGTTTTACTTTCAGATAGTGGGGAAAACCTGTACCTAAGAACTGTCATTATCTCCCTAATCCATTTAGTTAATCCTAGTAGAATTTTCTTATAAAATAATTACTGTTGAGAAAACTCAAGGACTTTACAATGAAACTTACTAAATATGTGGATTGTTAGCAAATTTGGTTAATAAATTCTGAAAATTTTAAGAAAACTGTATTTTACTAAATTCATGGAATTACTAGATTCTAGGTTCAAATGGAATCTTGGTCATCTTGTCTAGATTATATGTGGGTCAGTACTATTTTTGTGTTTTTTTTTTTTGTAAAATATCTCTGACAAGTGATCATCCAGCCAATCCAAACAATTCAGAAGATTGGGAAGGAGTGAAAAACACAAGAAAACTTATCGTGCTGACAGATTTTGTCTGTTTTTTAACAGAGAAGTTTGGGTTCAATACATCCTGCCCAGGGATCCAGCCTTGCCCAAGCTGTTTGTTGCTTCTCCCACCCCTGACCTCCTCTTTCCTTCCCACACACCCTGAACATACCTCAGTCATGGTGTTGTATGATAACCATCTTTCCATGTGTCTGTCTCTCCTCTGGACTGTGAGCCAGTTGAGACTACATTGTGCTCATCTTCCTATTGCCAATGATTGGCATAGTGCCTGGCACATAGCAGGCACTTAACTAATGTTTGAATAAATGATAAAAAGCTTAGGAAGCACACATTATTATCTGAAGCTAGCTTAGTGTGTGGTTTAGCTTTGGCTGCCTTGGGTCTGAAGCCACGAGGATTGATGCGACCTTTCAGCCTTCTAATATAAACTGAGTTCCTTAGTACCACAGGAAGGTCTTTTCCACATGAAATTGGAAACTCAAGACTTGATCTGGCCCATCTCATAGGAAAGTTTAAATCACATTTTAAACAAAGAACAATTTGTCATATTCTGGATTACGTTTCTTGTTCTGCCTTAGCATTTTGGAACATAGTGAGGAATTTCAGTTACTTCTGCATGATCCTGGTCATCTTGCAATATTTAAATTTATCATCAAAGTCTGAATATTCTATAATACAATTTCTCCATGCCTCCTAACTTCTACTTTTCCTATTTTGGCTCTGCTTTGCTGTTTACAGGTGGTATTTTCAAAGGATGAATCAGAACTGGTAGTTTTGCTGAAAATGAGAAGTTGAAGACCAGTACCTGTTAACTTAGTAGAGATTTGGAACTTGCCTGAATTATCAAATAAAGCTTAAATGATATGATCTTGGTATCTTTTAGACCATATATACTTAGATCAGAATTAGAAAACTCTTTAGAGATATATCATGGAAGAATAGTTTGGACCTTAGATAATTTGGTCCTTCTCCATTTGCATGGGAAACTAAGCATTCCAATACCTGCAAACTCTTTAAGTACAGGTACTTCAGCTTTCATTCAGCATCTCAATCTAATAAATACTCATCGAGGGCCTTCCGTGTCAATGCATTGAGTGGTTCGGAGATTAGAAGCTCAATTCTATTTTAAAGTAAAAAGATGAGAATATATATAGAAATAATAGTTAAGATGCAATTAGTATTTACAAATGTTAAGGCAGAACCTCGTATTTCCTAGTGTCAAATAGGGGAAACGATTTTAATTATTCACTTGGAAGTCAATTGATATCTTTTCTTTTTATACCTGCTTGCCCTGTCTGCCACACACAAATTCCTTGTAACATGAACTGATATAACAGAATTTGAATTTGCTGATTGTGGGTATAGTCTTGACAAGATTGTTGTTGAGTTGATTTTGACTCCTGGTGACCCTGTGACTGAGTAGAAAGTGCCCTAGTGTTTTCTGTGACAGTCTCTGTAGGGGCAGATTGCCAGGTCTTTTTCCTGTGGAGCCTCTGGGTGAGTTTGAGCCATTGACCTTTCAATTGGCAGATGAGCACTTACCTGTTGCGCTACCAAGGCTCCTTTGACAAGATTATAGTGTCTTTATTACTGGCAAATGAATGACTGATCTAGTATTAGTTATATAACTTGGTCATCAAATGGTTTCTGTTAAGATTTTCCCTTATTTCATTCTGAGATAAAAATCCATTTCTATTCCTTTCTGTGGCACTCAATTTTGATTTACTTGTACACACTTCTCCACAGAATCATTCCTGATCTGAATAAGGGACATTGTTTTAACTAACTACAATTGAGGACTTTTAATTCTTTTTCTTTTTCTTTAACTTTTGTTGTTCCTTTTCCTCCTCCTCTCTCCCCTTTCTTCAGGTTATTAATAAATATTTAAATGATTTTTAAGGGTATAGAGCAACTCTGTTGTTAACTGCTGTTGAATTGGCCTCCAAATGTTCCCCATGCACCAGGGAATGAAACACTGCTTGGTCCTGGGCCATCTCCATAATTGGTTGCAGATCAGATGATTGTGATCCATATGGTTTGCATTGGCTGATTTTCAGAAGTAAATCACCGGACCTTTATTCCTAGTCTTAGTCTGGGACCTCCACTAAAATTCGTCCAACATCATAGCAACATACAAGCCTGCATTGACAGACAGGTGGTGGTTGTGCATAAGGTGTATTGGCTAGGAATCAAACCAGGGTCTCCCATACAGAATGTACCAGGAGAGACAGACACCGGTAATTACAGTGCTACGTGGAGGTAGAAACTTGAGCACAGAGCAAAAGTTATAGCTGTGCTTGTGGGGTTGGGAGAGTTTTCACTGAAACTGCATTTTTAGCTGGATTTTTCTTCCTTGCAGAATATGGCAGGAGAGCACTCGCAGGAGAGCACTCCAGACCAGAGTCAGGAAGGATACAGTGTGCTAGTGAAGAGCACACTACCATATTCAGATGCCATAGTGTTGAATACTGAAGGACAGTAGTAAAGGGTCTGTCACTTGTCCTCAGACTCGCTATTATCAGGCCTGTGATGGTTCCAGCAGTGTTCTTCTCTACATCCACCCACACATACCCATAGCCAGCATCTCCCCCTTTCCTTTGCTTTTCTTTCCCATAGTGGCTGAGCTGTCGGCTACTCTGGGAAGGAAGGGATAGGGTCTCTGAAATCCCCTTGCAGCTCTCCCAGGACCCCTTTAGAGGGTCATGACCTGTAATTTCAGAAAAACTCTTCTGTGTACATGAGCCTTTGCCCCTCAACCCCAACCCAAATTTAGTTCCGAGTATTTTTCCAGGGCATTCAAAACAGGGGGCAGAGAGAGCCAGAATTCTTTCTGTATCAAATTTCAGGCTTGCATTTTAGTTATTTTTTTGTTTTAAGGTCATATTAGATGATTGTTGGAGGATCACAGAAAATCCTGAACCATGTTCTTATAGGGTATGAGGTTTGGGGGGAAAGAGTTGAGGGATCAGTTTCCACATTGACTGTGTCCCTTTCAGCACCTTAAGTGGTTTCTAGATAAAATCTCTGGGGATGAACTTGGTATCAGCTGACATTCTAGTTGCTATCCAGTCATTTCTGACCCCATGTGTTTCAGAATAGAACTGCTCTCCATAGAGTTTTCTGTGACTGTGACCTTTCAGAAGTAGTTTGATAGCTTTCTTTGAAAGCATCTGAACTGCCAACTTTTTTTTGTCTGTAGAGAAGAGCTTAACAGTTTGCACCAGCCAAAGACTCCTGTGAGTTGTCACAGTGGTGGAAATCTTTGACCTTAATGGTGCTCTACACCAAGGAGAATGGTCAGTTGATTTACCAGGGTGATAGATGTTCCTCTAGAAATTCAGAGAAATATAAAATAATAAATCTTTTAAAGCTCCAAATCTATCTTTCCAAAACTATTTTAAGGAAATCATTTTATACCGAGTCCCAAACTGTGAAAGATGTTGGTAGGTGCTGTCAAGTCAGCTCTGACTCATAGCGACCCTATGTACAACAGAATGAAACACTGCCTGGTCCTGCGCCAGCCTCACAATCCTTGCTATACCTGAGCCCGTTGTTGCAGCCACTGTGTCAGTCCATCTCATTGAGGGCCTTGCCCTTTTTCACTGACCCTCCACTTTACTAAACATGATATCCTTCTCCAGGGAATGGTCCCTTCTGACAACATGACCAAAGTAGGTGAGATGCAGTCAAGCCATTGTCGCTTCCAAGGAGCATTCTGGCTGTACTTCTTCCAGGACAGATTTGCTCGTTTTTCTGGCAGTCCATGGTACTTTCAGTGTTCTTTACTAGCACCACCATCAGAAGCATCAACTCTTCTTTGGTCTTCTACATGCGTGGACCATTGTCCAGCTTTCATATGCATTTGAGGAGATTGAAAATACCATAGCTTGGGTTAGGTATGCCTTAGTCTTCATAGAGACATCTTTGCTCTTCAGCACCTGAAAGAGGTCTTTTGCAGCAGATTTGTCCAGTACAGTACATTGTCTGATGTCTTGACTGCTGCTTCCATTGGTGTTATTGTGGAAGCAAATAATATGAAATCACTGCTATTCATAAGGTTTTCAGGTTTTTTCACTGGCCAAATCTCTGAGAAGTGGATGACCCTTTCCTTCTTCTGAGTCTATCTTTGTCTGGGAGCTCCACTGAAACCTGTCCCTGCTGGTATTTGAAATATTGGTGGCATAGCCTCCAGCCTCACAGCAACATGCAAGCCACCACAGTATAACCAACTGACAGACAAATGGTGGTGTGAAAGATATACAGTGGTAAATAAAATGTCAGCTGTAAGGGTTCCTCAGACTGGCCACCAAAGTGCACTTTAAAAAACTACAGCAGCAACTCGCTGCTATTGTTCCTTACCCCCAGTAATTGGTTGCAGAGTTCAGATCCATCTGTGGTCAGATGTGAACTCCTAAAAGTAATTCTGCCCAAATGTCAATGAGATTTGAGTTCAGCTGTGGGACCCTAGTGTTCTGAATTAAGTTCCTGTCTCACTGTTGGTCTGCATTTAGTACAGGTGCTGGGAGACCCAAGTTCAGGATATTGCCAAGTGAATGTCTCCTTACCTTTGAAGAGGGCACAGATGATGGCTGCATATAGATCAGGATGTGATTTATCACTGGGTTATAGACACACTGTTGGAGTTCTTTCTTTATTTATCTTAGTATAAACTGATTGCGGAATCATTCATTTCAGAACATTATTTCGTCTGGTTTAGATAATCGGAATCTCTCTGGTAGTGTTTTGGATGACTTCATTGTTTCTTGGGTCCATAGGGGCTGTTACAAGAATCAGAAATGTTGAAATAGAACCTCAGCAACACGTTAGCAACATCGGATAACTATTAGACTTATGTCACTTGTTCCGCTCACTTTGCTTTTGTTTGCTTTAACAAATCCCAGAAGTAGGGGTTCTAATAATTAGATATCTTCTGAAATCTCTGTGTTGAAATGTCTTGTATCTATACAGTGAGTCCTAGAAAATTCAAAACAAGAGTCACATGGCATCTTTCCATAAAGAGAGAAGGGTTTTTCCCATCTTCCTGTAAGAAAGTACATAAATCTTTTTCATAAAGTGATTTACAGAGTTTGAGATAATATATTGTTTTTGCTTATCAAAGATAGTCCTTGAAGAACTAAGAAGCCTTCACCATAACAAGGTCCAGAGAAAATCATCCTTGTTACTTCTTGTGATGATGTGGACAAGGACATACTTCCTAATGGGAGATGGGAGGATTGCCTTCCACTCAGAGTCTTTACGCTTCTTAGAGTTGGCCATAGTTTATCTTACTTTAGTCAAAATGCCTTTGGTCAAAATTGGATTCAGATTCCCTAGTAAAGCACTCATAAAAGATTTACTTTGGATTTCTTTACAGAATAGGAGAAATACATCCATTACATCTAGTATGGGGACATTGGTGGTTCAGTGGTAGAATTCTCGCCTTCCATGCAGGAAACCTAAGTGTGATTCCCAGACAGTGCATCTCATGTGTAGCCATCACCCATCTGTCGGTGGAGCTTGTGTGTTGCTATGATGCAACATGTTTCAGTAGAGCTTTCAATCTAACATGCACTAGGAGGAAAAGCTTGGTGATCTGCTTCTGAAAATCAGCCATCAAAAGCATTATGGATGATACAGTCCAATCTGCAACTGATCACTAGAATGGCTCAGGACAATGTTTTGTTGCATGTAGTCTCCATGAGTTGTGGGTGATGGCTGCTAACAACACAGCGTGGTTATTAATTATGAAGCCCATGGATTATGCTATGATATTAATTTTTATTTGTACATTTGGTTAGGATTGAGGGTAAGATCTTTAAACCATTGTTTGGATTTCTAGACTGAATATTGGTCAATACCATTTTACCATTTCTTCATAGGCTGTTTCTTAGGTGGAATTTGTCTTAGCTCTGATCTTTAGACCATAATCACTGGACAAACTAACCATGAAAAGCTTCAGCAGGATGTTCTTATCTTTGTAACTATAGTCTATTGTGAGCTATAATTGGTCCTAAAAGGATTTTCTTTTTCTTTTCTTTCTCTCCCTGTTTTCTTTGGTCTGAGAGAAATTAAGCAACTTAACCAGTAATCCGTTAAAAGACATGTTCTCCCCACATGTCTGGGGGCTTTTATACCTTCATGCTTTTATTAGTTATTTTTGGTTATCCTCTGTCTTCCCTTTGGCAAGATTTATTCAACTGGAGGAAGAATAGAAGAGACAGGTTGCTGAGGGATTAGGTGAGCAGGTGCTTGGGGGACTCGTTGTCCCTGCCAAATGAACTTAAGAAGTATTGAGTATTTTATTTTAGTATTTTTTTCAAATTTCCCAATCATAGTGTGAATTCTTCTTGGCCAAATAGTCGTTGGGACTTTGCCTGGGGCCTGTGTGCCAGAGTTGGAGATACATCTTGGCCAGACACTGCCACATATTGAAGAGGGAGCTGTTTCCAGGAAAGCTCAGAGAGCTGTGGCTCCTAGAATCCTTTTCTTCATTATATGAGCCAGGCCTCGACACTTCTGACCATCTGGAAAATGTTGGACATGAGCACCAATATCTGTCTCGTATACATGTTTTTCATTTTATTTCTAAGGTTTTTTTTTTTTAGTTCTTATTCATTTGAGGTATATATTAATGTAGTATTTTACAGTGCACACTTTGACCCAAACATACAATTCTTTTTGGAGCTTGTAGAGACTCAAAAGAAATAGTTCATCACAGTTTCAGTTTTGCTCATTTTTTTTTTTAAATTTTTTCTGAATTAGCTAAATTATTTTATGCTTTTCATATTTACAGCCTTTTTTAAAAAAGCTTTTTAGGTAATACATATGTTTATAAATTTGCTGTGATATATCAATCAGTTTGTTTTATTCTCTACATATTACTAACATATATATATATTAAGCATAGTATAAGTAAAGCAGGTCTTTGCCCTACTGACTGGCAATTTTTTAAATTAAGACAAAATAACAATTAATAAACAAGATGTTAATAGTGTACCTTGCTGATAGCATAAAATACGTTTGCAGCACTGACAAGTTGAGAAATAAAAACATTAATTAGTGCTTACAGTTTGACACATATGCTAAGGCATAGGTTTTGAAAGATAAATAAGAAGACTCATTGTCTTATTTATCAATGACCTGAGAGTACATTATAATAATTGACTTTGGTATCATAGGAAGTACTTACCAAATACGTAGAAATATTGAAATCAGTGTGGAGTAGCAGCCATTGGGAAGATGTAAAGCAGTCCACCTTTTCATGCCCTATCCCTATGTAGACTCAGATCATGGACCTAGACCATTTCCTTCTCATAAAGACTATGGCTGAGATGCACTGTTATCCTCAGCATATCACTCAACTTATATTTTTCCCACTAAAGTATGTTCTGTTCTTTCCTTCTATTATCACTTAGTGGTGATCTTTGGATCTAATTATGGAATTCTTGGTTCTTTCCTCAGCCCTTTGTATTGAAAGCCAATGTAAGGTATTCTTATATGAAAGTATCTGCTCACTCAGTTTGCTAGTCTGATAGAGCCAGGTGAGACCCCTGAAATTATGGCCCCTAGTACCCTTCAGGTCTGGAACTGAACTCACTGTTATGGCTTCCAGCCAAACAATATGGGGTGAACATTTAAATCAGGTAGATACACTCCTTGGAGCAATCAGTTGTGGGAGAACAGAAGGGCAATGTTTGCACAGGGAGACAGCTGGAGGGTGGGGCAGGGGTGCATGGGGTGCATGGGAGGGAAGGACACAGGGAAGAGGTAACTGTGAGGAGGAAGTGGGAAGAGAGTTGTTACTTTGTGGGGAATTGCAGTCAATGTCATGAGACAAAATGTGTATGAACTGCTGCTGTATGGAAAATGAATTTGCTCTGTAAACTTTCACCTAAATCACAATAAAAATTAAAAACAAAACTATATGCTCAGTAGTTCTTGATACACTCTTGCTGTTTTGTGTTCATGTTGACCAACCTTGGATCATGTGCTCCTGGGGGACATTGTTGAGACCTTTTTGTGCAGCTCTCCTCACTGGTGCTTTTTATGAGGGAGCTCTGGTAGCATAGTGCCTCAGGCACTTGACTGCTAACCAGAAGGCTGGCGGTTCAAACCCACCAGCCACTCCTCAGAAGGAAGATGGGGCAATCTACTTCCGTAGTGATACTGCCTCAGAAACCCAAGGAGGGATCACTGTGAGTCGGGTCTGACTTGATGGCACATAACAACAACAACAACAACAGTGATGATGATGGTGACCTACAGTTGTCCTTGGTCCACCATCACAACTGGCTGTCCAGGCTAATGGTATTTTTCTTTCTTTCTCTCTCTCTATTTTTTTTTTTTTTTGTAACTGGGACTCTGTACAATCAGTTTTTGTTCTTTGTGTTTTTTGTGCTTCATTTCTTTGGAAAACCCCTTCAAGCTAAGAGCTGGGATGATGAAAGCACTGGCAGCTTCTCTTGGCAGCCCCTTTTCCTTAGCTTTAGGCACTCTCCTTTGGCAGAACTCTCTTAACTTTATAGAAGTCGGAGCTTACCTGGAACAGAAGAAAGTTATTCCTCTAGTTCTCCAGAGGGATTACCAGTTCCTAGGGCTTCTCTTCTCCAAGTTTAGCTTAGTCATTGGACTTGATGGATAAGGCAGTCCTGAGGGAAAAACAGAAAACACAATTGTGGTTGAGTCGATTTCAACTCATGGTGACTCATGTTTCTCAAAGTAGAACTGTGCCCCAGAAGGTTTCCAATGGCAGATTTTTTTTTAAAGTAAATCACCAGACCTTTCTTCTGAGGTACCTCTGAGTAGACTTAAGCCTCTGACTTTTCAGTTAGCAGCCAAGCATGTTAACTCATTCTGCTTTTTCCAATTTTGAAAAAAATGTGTTCCATTTATTTCTGGTCTGCTATTACTAGGCTAGTTTTGGTTGTGATCTGAGTTGAACTATATGAAATAGTCATTTTTTTGGTAAAAGATGGTCAAATGTTGGCAGTTGTATATAACTCACACTAATATGGCTTATTCATAGACTTGGAACTAGCTTATAGATTGTTTCTCTTAAAGGTGAATTGTGAAAAAGTAGTCCATATGCTGTCCTGAGCAAATGTAATAGAATACCAGTGCTAAGATAGCTCTCCTCTTTGTTTTGCTTGCTAGGTCACTCTGCACCTGAATCCCATTTCCTCAGTCCACATTCACTACAAGCCTGTTGTGTTCCTGCTCAACTCCCCACAGCCCCTGGTCTGGCATTTGAAAGCAGAGAGACTTGCTGCTGGGATCTCCAGACTTTTCTTGGTAAGTGTCTTAAACAGTCCTAGACGGAATCTGAGCACAAGGATACAACTATTCTAGAACTTTGCAAGGCCTTATTTCATTAAAATAATATCGGGGTCCAAAAAGTGTTAAATTTGGTGTATGCTCTTAGAGATAGTTGGATGGCTTAGAAAAGCATTCACAGAAAACAAAGCACCCACATTCTTCTGTGGATGAAGAGTCAGATCTAGTTTGCACATTTGAGCAGGACACTCATACTCTGTGTGGCCTGAGCTTTGGTTTTAGCTCTGAGATCCCTTTGTGGCATCAGGAGCAATGTAAATATTGCAAATAGCCACTAGGTGTGTGGTCTCTGGCCACAGAATAAATACACACAAATCTGTTCTATTTGTATATAACATGGGCTTAATATCTGATATGAGGATCTGTTTGTTGAAAAAGTGACATAGTGAGCTCCAAAATGAAATCATTTGTATTTTATTAAAAAGCTGGAACCCAGCTCTTATGGAAAGATCCAAATATTACCTACTATTTGTAAATCATGTCCTTTTGAGTTTGCCAGAACATTCAAGTTTGCTAGTTGTGGAGAAATAGATGGGTTGTTTGGATGGAATTTTTTGAGTATGATATCATGTCTGATGATGAGCAACACTGCAAGTTTGTAGTGATAACTCACATTGTCTTGCGAGAGCTGCATGCTAATGTCCTTAACTGAAAGCCTTGAGCTTTTAAACCTCACTTGCCTATAAACATTCCAGACTAGTAGAGGCCTCAGTTAATAGTCTTTCCCCTGTATAATGAATAAATTTTACCCAACTAGTGACTTTTAATCTAGATCTATATATTCTTATTTATATCTGAAGAGTATTTTATTACTAACAATTCAAATGTGCCCATTGGATAAAATAAGAATCTGTAGTCAATGCTGATAATAAGTAGAGAAATAAATGAAAGGGAAAACTCTTCCTTATAGTAGAATGCCAGTTAATAAATATGTAGAAAGAATGATGGAGTTAGAGAATCATCATTGTGCCCATCTTGGTAAAAGTAGATAAGCAAGAATCATCAGGGGATGTTGAATCTAGCAGGGGTGGAAGGAGTTTGAGAAACAGTATATTTACATGATCTCAAAGTATCTTTCCACAAATTATTTATTAATTATAAAAGGAAATATAGTAAGTATATACAGTAGAGATACCCAACAAAACTTTAACCAAGGTTCCGAAATTCACATCACCAATATGGGGCAGATGGACATTGTGTGCCGGCAGATGAGAGATATCCTGAAAAAGAATATAGTATCACTCATATTCTACCAGAAATGCACATTACCTGAATATAATCATAAAGAAACGTCAGACAAAACCAAATAAAGTAACATTCTAGGAGCTCTGGTGGCATAGTGCCTAAGGCATTTGACTGCTAACTAGAAGGCTGGTGGTTCAAACCCACCAGCCACTCCTTGGAAGGAAGATTGGGCAATCTACTTCCATGGAGATACCACCTCAGAAACCCAAGAAGGGGTCGCTGTGAGTTGGATCTGACTCAATGGCAGTGAGTTTGGTTTATGCTCTTCGAAAATGTCAGTGACAAAAGACAAAGAAAGGCTGATGAACCATTCTAGCTTCATGGAGACACAAAAGACACATTGATTCTCATCTGGATCTTATTGGGGAGGGATGGGGAAGGCAGTTGCTAAAAAGAACTTTATGGGGACAAGAAGCAAAAATGGAATTTAGACTATAGATTGAAGTATTATATCAGTGTTATATTTCTTGAATTTTATAATTGTACTGTTATATAAGAGAGTATCCTTATTCTTAGGAAACACTTAATACCCTTAACTATTAAGGGGTAAAGGGCCAAGTAGCTCATACACACAGACACACACACACACACGTATGTATGAAGATACTTCCATAGAGATACTGCCTTGGAAACCTGAGGTAGGGTCTCTATGAGTCAGCAATGACTTGACGGCAGTGAGTTTATATGTATTTATGAATATATAAACAGGATAATAAAGCAAATGTGGCAAGATGTTAAAAACTGGTGAATCTAGTTAAAGAATATTTGGCGTTCTTTGTACTATACTTACAACTTTGCTGTAAATTTGAATTAATTTCAAAGCAAAACATTTAAAACTCAAAGGTATATTTTACAAGGCAGGAGTTACTGATAATTTAAGTTGCAGATCTTTCTGAGGATTGAAACTCTATTTCTAAATTAAAAAGGGCAATTTTGATTATTATTTAGTTGCTCTTATCACTATTACTAGTACATTTATTAGCACTTAGTATATTCCAGGTATTGCACCAAGTGCTATAATACTTTTTCTCATTTAATTCTCATGATAACCTTATGACAATGGGGATATATACTCCATTTTCCAGATAAAGAACTAAGACAGAGAGAGGTTAAGTAGTGGCCCAAATCACATGACTAATTACTGGCAGTACCAGAACTCAAGCCCAGATCAGACTTTCTCTGAAGCTTTTCTGCTAAATCACCTCTCATCATACTGGTAATCATTGCCAGTCTTCTGTAATTGAAAGTATTTGTGACAGTAAGATGAATGAATGGTCATGATCATGAAGTCATATGTACATTTAGCCCTTATATTATAAAGCTGCAAAATACAATACTGTAAGTACTAGATAATATGTGGCTGTTTACATTTAAATTAATTAAAATAAAAAATTCAGTTCCTCAGCCACACTAGCCATATTTCAGATGCTCAGTAGCCACATAAAGCTAGTGGCTACCACTGGACAGCTCTGCAGCTTTGCCTACCCTGGTTTGAACCCTACCCAGTTACATAACTTAATGCTTGTGCAGTGTTGAGAAAGTTACTTAATTTTTCTAAGTCTGACTTTCTTTGATTTTAATATGGAATAATAATAGTTCCTATGCCATAGAGTTGTTATCATCATTAAATGAGATTACACATAAAATGTTTAGCATAGTGCCTGTTACTAATAAGTTCACAGATACTACCTGCTATTGTTTTTTCTAGGAGAGCTCTGGTAGCATAATGCCTAAGGCATTTGAACTGCTAACCAGAAGTCTGGCAGTTCAAACCTACCAGCCACTCCTCAGAAGGAAGGTTGGGCAATCTACTTCCATAGTGATACCGCCTTGGAAACCCAAGGAGGGGTCACTATGAGTCGGGTCCAACTCCATGGCACATAACAACAACAACGACATTGTTTTTGCTATTTATTTCTATTTATTTTTAGTCATAGTAAAGAGTGCTTTGGAAGGATGTTAAACTTACTTTTTAATGATAAAATATCTAGCTTGTCTTCCCCAAGTTGAAAGGAGTTCCTATTTCTCTGGTCTGTGGGTCCAGATGAAAAGTATGGGCCACATATATCATGGTTGTATGTCATTTTCTGGGTTATTTCTTTAAATTGCCATACTATGGGGCTTTAAGAAGTATCTTACTCCTAGTTAATATTTCTTTGCTTTAATTTTGTGTAAGATCTTTAAGAATGGCTTCTTAATTGTGCCTTTTAAGATATACTAACAACAAAAAAAAGAGACAGTTTTAGTAAATAATTTAACATCAACCCTATCTGAAGTTAATCCCATATAAAAGATCAAGGAATGAATCTAAATTTATCAACGTTGGGGTGGAGAACAGAATTGGGAGAAGTTAATGGTTTAATTCCAAGACACCTGAACTCTGCTTTGTTGCCCACAGTCTTCCTTTAGAGAAATGGTTTTCTCCCATCTGCACATTCCTTCATGGCCTGGAAGAGATGATGCAACATCTGTTGTTTATTCAGGTTCCTCAGATCAGCAGACAACAAGTGACACAAGTTCTCTCTCAAGCTCAACAGCTCTAGTAGAGAGTACACTAAGTGAGGAAGGGACAACAAGCTGTAACCTTCCTCTTTGTAACCTGAAATGAGTTTTGGTATCTGTTCCTCCACTTGACAGCCGTTGCAGCAGAAGGACCAAAAATTTCCTGGTGGTTGGGAAACCAGTGGTGTGTTCTGTTTATCCTTTCACCACAGCCAATAGTTAAAGTTTGGAGATAGAACCAAAAAACGAAACCAATTGCCATTGAGTCAGTTCTGACTCATGGTGACCCCATGTGTGTCAGAGTAGAATTGTGCTCCATAGGGTTTTCAGTGGCTGATTCATAGAAGTAGGCCTTTCTTCTGAGACTCGAACCACCAATCTTTCAGTTAACAGTTGAGTGTATTAACCATTTACACCACCCAGGACTTCCAGAGTTGATTAGTGACGTTGGTGTTTTTGTTATGTGCCATCGAGTTGGACCCGACTCATAGTGACCCCTCCTTGGGTTTCCAAGGCGGTATCACTATGGAAGTAGACTGCCCAACCTTCCTTTCGAGGAGTGGCTGGTGGGTTTGAACCACAGCCTTCTGGTTAGCAGTTAAGTGCCTTAGGCACTGCATTACCAGAGCTCCTATTAGTGATAAGATAACTAAATTATTGTGTGTAAAGTATTTCATCCAAACATTTTAAGAGGCCCATGGAATCTTTAGGAATTGAGGCTTAGGCGTTCCCATCACTGTGTTCCCCAAATTTCTTAGAGGAGCTGAGGATAAATAATGGGTCCTTTGACTCCCACTCAGTCCAAATGTGCTGGTGCCCACTGTCCTTGCTTTCTCTGGGATATGCTGTTAAAGATTTGCATTACTACCTTAAGGCTGTCTTTACTTTCTTGATAAAGTCATAATACTTTAACAGTTTTTTTTTTTTTTTTTT
>NW_006921620.1:1949263-1962611 GCF_000298275.1 Orycteropus afer afer | reverse complement strand
GGCAGTATCACTATGGAAGTAGATTGCCCAACCTTCCTTCTGAGGAGTGGCTGGTGGGTTTGAACCGCCAGCCTTCTGGTTAGCAGTCAAGTGTTGCAATAATAACCAAAAACCAAACTCATTACCACCAAGTCATTTCTGACTCATAGCAACCCACATTGGGTTTCCAAGGCTGTAAATCTTTACAGAAGCAGATTGTCTCATCTTTCTTCCATGCAGCAGCTGGTGGATCCGAACCACCAACCTTTTGGTTAGCAGCCAAATGCCTTAACTACTACACCACCAGAGCTCTTTGATGCAATAATAGCAAATAAAAAATAATTCTATTTCTCTGTCAGGTTGAAACTAGCTTATAAGGATCATATGTGCTTATTTTTATTTATACAGTTATTTCCATAATAAAGAAAACTGGGGATGCTCAGTGGTCAGCCAATGTCTGAACTTTTGAACTTTCAACCTGAGTTTGCAGAAAAGATTGGGAAGAACCACAGTATTAAATTATTTTTAAAACTTGCTGGGATTTAATTAGTCATTTCTCCAAGGAAGATTCACAAATGACCAATAAGCTCATGAAAAGATGCTCTACATTTATTAATTGTTGTTGTTATTATTGTTATGTGCCATTGAGTCAGCGGTGGTATCACTACAGAAGTAGATTGCCCAGCCTTCCTTCCGAGGAGTGGCTGGTGGGTTTGAACCGCCACCCTTCTGGTTAGCAGTCATGCATATGAGGTGATTCAAAATACCATGGGTTGGGTTAGGCACATCTTAGTCTTCAAAGAGACATCTTTGCTCTGCAGCACTTTGAAAAGATCTTTTGTAGCAGTGTTTCCCAGTGCAATATGTCATCAGATTTCTTGACTACTGCTTCCATTGGTGTTGATTGTGGGTCCAAGTAATATGAAATCTTTGACAACTTCAATCTTTTCTCAATTAATCATGATGGTGCTTATTGGTCTAGTTGTGAGGATTTTCATTTCCTTTATATTGAGGTGTAATCCATACTGTAGACTATGGTGTTTAATCTTCATCAGTAAGTGCTTCAAGACATCTTCACTTTTAGCAAGCAAGGTTGTGTCGTCTGCATATCGCAGGTTGTTAACGAATCTTCCTCCAATCCTGTTGTCAGTTCTTCTTCATTACTCCATCTTCTTGGATTATTTGCTCAGCATACAGATTGAATAAGTATGGTGAAAGGATATAATCCTGACACATACCTTTCCTGACTTTAAACTATTCAGTATCCCCTTGTTCTGTTCAAATGACAGCCTCCTAGTTTGTGTAGAGGTTCCTAATGAGTACAATTTTAAGTGTTCTGGAATTCCCATTCTTCTTAGTGTTATCCATAATTTGTTATAATCCACACAGTCTTTGCATAAGTAAATATCTTTCTGGTATTCTTTGCTTTCAGCTAACATCCATCTGATATCAGCAATGATATCCCTCCTTCCACATCCTCTTCTGAATCTAGCTTGCATTTCTGGAAGTTCCTTGTCAATATACTGCTGCAATCTCTTTTTAATTATCTTCAGCAAAATTTTACTTGTGTGTGAAATTAATGATACTGTTCAATAATTTCCATACTCTGTAGGATCACTTTTCTTTGGGATGGGTACAAATATGGATCTCTTCCAGTCAATTGGCCAGGTAGCTGTCTTCCACATTTCTTGATGTAGACAAGTATGGTAGTTAAGATTTGTGTGTCCACTTGGCTGGGCCTGGTTGAGTGGCTGGGCAGCTGTTGGTAGTTATTCCCCATGGTGATATTCATAAGTAACTCCATGGTGGAATCTCCTGGACCAGCTAAGTAGCTGCTTTAGGGATGTGGGCTGCTTCCAATATATAAGAAGCAACTTTGAAGAAGGTCTCCAGCTTATGGCATGCTTGAACCCTGCATGTAGCTGAGTCATTGTTCATCAGCCTGCCATGCCCTGCCAATCTTGGGACTTTTTCTGAACTTGAATTAGTGGCCTGCTGTATTGTTTGGTAATATCAGGACTGTACCTTTTTACTTGTTGACCTTGAGTTTGTCAGCCTCAGCAGCCAGCAGCCGAGTGAAGAAAAGCCTCCAGCTTCAGTGGGCCGGGAACAGGAAGCAGAGCTGAAGCCCAAGTTTGAAGGGCCTTCACCCAGCCCCTAGAGCCTGGCACTATGAACTCAGACTTAAAACTTCCAAACTGTACAAGAATAAACTCCTGTTTGTTAATGCCATGCCATTTGTGGTATACTCCTGTTAGAGCAGCACTAGGTAACCAGAACAATGCGATGTGGCATCCATTTGTTGAACCATCTCAATGTGTATTCCATCAATTCCTGGAGCCTTATTTTTTGTCAGTTCCTTTAGTGCAGTTTCAACTTCTTCCTTGAATACCATTTGTTCTTGATCACATGACACCTTTTGAAATAGATGAACAACAACCAGTTCTTTTTTGTACATTAACTCTATGTATTCCTTCTGTCTTCTTTTGATGCTTCCTGCACCAGTCAATATATTGCCCATAGACTCTTTCAGTATTTCAACTCGAGGCTAAAATTTATCCTTCAGTTCTTTCAGCTTGAGAAATGCTGAGCCTGTTCTTCCCTTTTGGTTTTCCAACTCCAGATCTTTGCTCATTTCCTTATAATAATTGATGTTGTCTTCTCGAGCTGCTCTTTTAAATTTTGTCTTCAGCTCTTTTATTTTGTTGCTTCTTCCACTTCCTTTAGTCAATCTCCATTCAAGAGCAAGTTTCAGAGTTTCTTCTGACATCCATTTTGGTCTTTTCTCCTTTTCCTGTGTTCTTGATGGCATCCTACAATTTGTCTGGTTTTCCGTCATTAGTGTTCAGTGCTCAAATCTTTTCTTCAGATGCTCTCTAAATTCAGGTGGAATACAATCAAGGTCATAATTTGGCTCTTGTGGGCTTATATTAATTGTCTTCAGCTTCAACTTGAACTTGCATATGAGCACTGGATGGTCTCTTGCACGATTAGCTCCTGGCCTTGTTTTGGCTGTAGATATTGAGCTTCTGTATTGCTTCTTTGCACAGATGTAGTTGGTCTAATTCCTTTGTATTCCGTCTGGCAAAGTTCACATGTATAGCCAAAGTTTATGTTGCTGAAGAAAAATATTTGCAATGAATAAGTCGTTGTTGTTAATGTGTCGTCGAGTTGGACCCAACTCATAGTGATCCCTCCTTGGGTTTCTGAGGCAGTACCCACCAGCCACTCCTCGGAAGGAAGGTTGGGCAATCTATTTCTGTAGTGATACCACCTCGGAAACCCAAGGAGGGGTCGCTATGAGTCAGGTCTGACTTGACGGCAAATAACAACAGCAATCACTATGGAAGTAGATTGTCCAACCTTCCTCCTGAGGAGTGGCTGGTGGGTTTGAACCACCAGCCTTCTGGTAAGCAGTCAAGTGCCTCAGGCATTACGCTACCAGAGCTCCTGAATAAGTCATTAGTCTTGTAAAATTTTCATGTGATCTCCAGCATTATTTCTATCACCAAGGCCATATTTTCTAACTACTGGTGATTTTTCTTTGTTTCCAACTTTTGCATTCCAGCCACCAATAATAACCAATATATCTTGATTGCATATTTGGTCAATTTCAGACTGTAGAAGTTGGTAAAAATCTTCAGTTTCCTTATTGGCTTTAGTGGTTGGTGTGTAAATTTGAATAATAGGAGTATTAACTGGTCTTCTTGTAAGCATATGAATATTATTGTATCACTGACAGCACTGTACTTTGAGATAGATCTGGAAACTTTTTTTGTGACAATTAATGCCACACCATTCCTCTTCAATTTGTCATTCCCAGCATAGTAGGTCATAGATTGTCTGATTCAAAATGGCCAGAACCAGTCCATTTTAGCTCAGTGATGCCTAGGATATTGATCTTTATGCGTTCCATTTCAGTTTTGACAACTTCCAATTTTCCTTCATTCATATTTCATGTGTTCCACATTCTGATTATTAATGGCTATTTGCAGCTGTTTCTTCCCATTTTGAGTCGTGCCCCATCAGCAACTGAAGTCCCGGAAGCTTTACTCCATCCACATCATTAAGGTAGACTTTACTTTGAGAAGGCAGCTCTTCCCCAGTTGTATTTTGAGTGCTTTCCTACTTGAGGGGCTTGTCTTCTGGCACTGTATCAAATAGTCTTTCAAGGCTATTCATAAAATTTTCCAGTACTATATCAGACAGTGTTTCACTGCTGTGTTAGACTGGGTTCTCTGGAGAAGCAAATGGTAAAACTTAGAGAGAGAGAGAGAGAGAGAGAGAGAAATTTATCTTAGGAAAATGGCTCATACACTTATAGAAGCTGGCAAGTCTCAAGTTCTTGGATCAAATGTCAAGCTGGAGGCTTTTCCTGACTTGTGCTCCGATGGGCTGACAATCTCAAGGTTGACAGGCAGTATACTGGCTGTTGACTCCAACGAATGATGAATCCAAGATCTCTAGGCCGAATGGTGGATTGTTTGCTCACGGACAGTTGTAGGCACACAACAGAATCCCGATCCACTGAAGAGTGTCTCTTTTCCCAGGATGTCCATAAATATACTGGAAGCAGGCCACACCCCTACGGAAACTCCCTTTCAACAGATTAACTGCTCAAAAAAATATACATCTGATCCCATCATTGGAACAACCCACACCACAGTTGCTTAAACCACACACAATTGTGGTCCAGCCAAGTTGGCACACAGCTCCAACTGTCACAACTGCTATTCATATGTATACATGTTTATAGCAACAATATTTATAATAGCCAAAAAGTGGAAACAACATAAACTATCAGCTAATAAATGAGTAAATAAAATGTGGTATATCCAGAAAATGGAATATTAACCAGCCATATAAAGAAGTAAAGTACTGATACAACAGGGATAAACCTTGAAAAAGATGCTAAGTAAAGGAAGCCAGACACAAAAGGTCATGGATTTTATGATTCAATTTATTTGAAATGCCCAGAATTGGCAAATCTATAGAGACATAAGGAGCTCTGGTAGCATAATGGCTAAAGCACTTGACTGCTAACCAGAAGGCTGGCGGTTCAAACCCACCAGCCACTCCTTGGAAGGAAGGTTGGGCAATCCTACTTCCGTAGTGATACTGCCTCGGAAACCCAAGGAGGGGTCGCTATGAGTCGGGGCCGACTCGACGGCACATAACAACAACAATATAGAGACATAAGGAGCTCTGGTAGCATAGTGGCTAAAGCACTTGACTGCTAACCAGAAGGCTGGCGGTTCAAACCCACCAGCCACTCCTTGGAAGGAAGATTGGGCAATCTACTTCCATAGAGATACCGCCTCAGAAACCCAAGGAGGGGTCGCTGTAAGTTGAAACAACTTCACGGCAGTGTTTGTTTTTTTGTTTGTTTTTAATAGAGACATAAAGTAAATTAGTGGTTGCCAGAAGCTGGGAGAGGGAAGAATATGGATTGAATGTTAATGGGTATTTGTTGTTGTTGTTACTTTTTGAGGTGATGAAAATGTTCTTTTGAGGTGATGGAACTTAGATAGTGATAAATATACTAAACTCTATAAATGTGTTAAAAACACTGAATTACACAGTTTAAAATGGTGAATATTATGGTGTGTCAGTTGTAGCTCAATAAAGCTGTTAGAAAAAAAAACTTGCTGTAGTACTCTTTTTAAAAGCGATGGTTCAAAATCAATTACTGAATTTTAAAATCCATCTTTTTATTCTATTCCATGTACCTTTCTGATTTATGTATTATTATTTTTTTAATCTTGCTTTATTTGCATTCCATCCCTACGTTCTGTCGTCTGCAAGGTCTACAGACTTAGAGCTGTCGGCCAAGCAGAAGTTCTCAAGGTGAGCCCCCAGCGTCTGGCTTCTAGTCACATAAGATACCTAGTCCAGGGACTTTGGCCAGCCTGTTTATGTCAGGCTTAGTTGCTCTGCATGCTCACAATGAAAAAAGGTATGTAAGATTAGCCTGGAGGGCATAAGCAGTTTGTGATTGGCTGCTATCCAAAAGGTTGGTAGTTCGAACCTACCCTGCAGCTCTGCAGAAGAAAAGCCTGGTGATCTGCTGCTGTTAAGATTTCAGCCAAGGAAGAAACCCTGTGGAGCAGTTTTACTGTGTAACGCATGGGGTCACCATGAGTCAGAAGCAACTCGATGGCAGCTGACAACAACGAGGTTAGGAAAGTCTCAAAAAATACAACAGCAAGTTCTTTCAGCCTCATTCACTCTTGGGATTACTGTACTGTGATTTATTTTTTCCAGCCATTTATCATTAAAATCACGGAAGGAATGTATGTGAAAGGGTGCATATTTCTGTGGGGGCAGGGAGTAGGAGTACAAGGAGAGATTGGTCTGCAAGGTAAGGTTGCAGATTTAACAAATAAAAGACAGAACTCCCAGTTAAATTTGAATTTCAGGTAAACAACAATTAATTTTTTTTAGTGTGTCCATGCAATGTTTGGGTCATACTTATACTTGAAAATTATTTGTTGCTTATCTGAAATGCAGATTTAATTGGGTATCCTCTATTTTATCTGGAAACCCTACTTAGACATGTGCCTGGGTTTTGTTTCTAGTTAATACCCTGGCCTGGGAGTCAGGAGCTCTGAGTACTAGTCTTGGTTCTGCTACTAACTAATTATATACATCATTGGATAAGATCACTTAATTCTGGGCCTGTTTTCTCTTCTCTAAAACAAGAGGGTTGTACTAGTTGATCTCTAAAGTTCCTCCCAGCTTTTAAACTCTATGATTCTTTGATAATACAACTGCTAGATACTACATCCCAATATAATTGGAAACAGAAAATGGTAATCTGAACGTTGCCTGTTCAGCCAATCCAAGTAAATATCAAGACAGGGCAGTTGAAGTAAATGAGAGGAACCAAACTCTATGCTATTGGCTTTAGATTAAAAACAAATAAAAATTTAATCCTAATGAAAAATGTAAATTAATACCAGGAACATACTTAATATTTAGAAACTAGTTTTGCATTTCTTAGAAGGGGAGAAGGGTGGGTGAAGAAGCTGGGATTGCCAAAATTTGGTTTATTCCTTTTCCTTAAACTGGAAAAAAAAAAAAGGCCCAAGTATTTTGGGCCTCAGCCATCAAACCACAGGCAGTTCTCTGGTCTGCACTGCAGTTTGGATGACTGACAAGGCTTGGTGAAAAACAAGTGCTATTTGTTTTCCTGTGCCTCATATTTAACTGGAAATCAGAAGGCTAAATTGCAAATCAGTTGTTAAATAGCCCCAGATGTGTGCTGAGCTTTGCACTAGGAAGGGACATTCACGGCCTCCACCACAGCGCATGCCTAGTAGTTATCTTTTCATGATTCCAAGTTATGTGTAACTAAGGGTTGTATTATCCAAAAATACCCTAAGAATAGCTCAAACATTCATGTTTGCTTGTGAAGGAGGAACTCTTCCCCCCCCCCCATATTCTCTCTTGGGTTGCATTTAAAAATCTGGAAATAATTGTTTTCTTTTCTAATTTCCTCCTTTCCCTTCTTTGGCAGCTTTCCTCTCATGTTTAGGAAAACATGAAATTAGCATACCTGGTATGTCAGTTTATGCATTTACTTGTTCATTTTTCCAACCCACAGTTTTTGAGTGCCTGGAAGATGCTAGGAACCATGCTTAGTGTGGAAGATGCAGAGAGAAATGTGGCAAATTGCCTGCCCTCAAGGAGCTATTCATTACATGGGAGAGATGGTTAAGAAATTGGAAATTGCAGCTCCACGTAGGATCCCCTGGGTGACACAGACGGTCCAGTTCTAAGCTACTAACTGAAAGCCTGGCGGTTTGAACCCACCAAGAAGCACTACAGAAGAAAGATCAGGCAGTCTGGTCCAGAAAGGTCACAAACACTGAAAAGCCCTATGCAACACAGTCCTACTGTGAACACATGGGGTCACTATGATCAACTTGATAGCAAATGTTTTGTTAGTTTGATCTTGAAAAATCAGAGAAACTGAAATCCTCTTCTTCCAGGTACAGGTAAGGTAGCTTCCTCCACAAGGTGGGAGAAGGATGTGGCAGTCTGCTTCTGTAAAGATAACAGCCATGGAAACCCTATGAGGCAATTCTCTTCTGTCCTCTAGGTTCACTATGAGTCAGAATCTATATGACGGCAGTGAGTCTTTGAGTTTTCCTCCACAAGGCTGACTCCAAGGAGCAGTGCATGACTTGTAGTCACCAGAGAGATTTCTGCTCAACCAGAAGACTCACTCCTATAAACCTAGGGTCTGGATATATACCATTTTAGGTTTCCAGTGAGGTCTTTCCCCAAATAAGTTCTCTCTTGAAGGCAGATTAAGTAACTAAACATTTCAAGATTGATTCATCTTTTTTCATGTCTCTTGGGGAATGACTCATTGTGGCCTGTGGGATATTCCAAGTGGTGTGTACCACACATTTTTTTTGTTCCAGAGGCTGCTTATCTGTTGGTTTTGTGGCTTGTCCATAAGAGCCTTAATTATAAGGAGCTTGATCCTCTCATGAACTAGGGTCAGTCAACTACCATATTTCCTACGAACGAGTATCTGGCTCCTCTGTGGTGAAAGAATGCTTCCTAAATGTCCATGGACCATTTAGAGCACTGGAAAGAGTCCTATTTCAGCTGGTTATCATAGTTCAGAAAGGGTTTTGAAAGACTCCCTAGACTTTATCTTACCATGCTGTGTTAAGGCAGGTGAATGCTGCCAGTGGATGGCCCATGACCCATGACCCATAGACCTCATGAATTTGCTTGGGTGTATTCTTCCTGAGTGTGGCATCCTGTCTGGGAGGGTTCATGCAAGTGTAGACTTTTCCTGGCTTTGCTGGACTTGCAATGTCACATTTGTTACAGCCATGGGCCCCAGCCCTGTGAAGCCTTTGCATTTATTCAACAAATTGAGGTTAAGTAAACTCCCTTTCACTGAGGAGAGAGTGTTGGTGTTTCTTTGTATAGAGTTCCATGAGGTCCTTTAAGGCTTTATTGTCTAAGGCTAATCTGTAATCCAATGCATCTGCCCTTCCCAAGCACTGGGCAGTTGTATCAAATGTTACATCTCTAGTGCCCTTGGTTAATGTGTTGGGCAACCTCCAGGGAGATGTTTGGTAGAAAAGGTGAGTGTTTTGATAAGGGAGGTTACAGAATATTTTATTTCTGTGTAATGGGAGGGGAAAAAGAAATCTGTCTCCCGGGAGGTTCTGATAAGACTGACTTGAGAGCTCATGGCTGTGCCTTACGTCTTCTCATAAGTTGAAGATGACAAGGCCCTAGGTGAGGTTCCCCATTCATGGCCCACATTCCCCATCTTGGAAAAGAACTGTGGGATGGCTCAACTCCTTATTAGGAACAGAATAGTTGGGTTTATGTGAGGTAACCCCAGTTGTAGTGCCCCAAGCCCTCATTATCTAACTCCCAGACTTAGAAGCCTCTTCTGGTTTATACAGGGGAGAAAGGAGCCCATTTAGCCATTCTTGTTCCTGTGTCCAGGGTAGAATTTTTATCACAAGATCTGCTTTTGCCCTTAGTTTCTTAATCATAAATAACCTAAGGTCTTTGTTGTAAATTTGGGCTCTTATGGTACTGAGCCAGGGAGTCATCATTGCTCTGCCTTGTCCCATTTGGGGGGGGTGAATGAAACATCTGTGGTATTAAGACCTGGAGTAGGGCTTGCCCATCTGCTACCTCTGCTGAAAGCCTACAGTAATCGCTGCCTATGTGACCTCTAGCCTTCCATCTTCATCACAGAGAACTTATTGTTGAGACTCTATAGTTTATGGGTGATATAGGCTGTTAATTGATGTTCAGAGCTGATGTTTGGCACCACACTGCCAAACCCTTGAAACCAGAGTTCTAATATCCTTTTTTAAAGGAGTCTTAGCACTCAGCTACTAACTAAAAGATGGGCAGTCCAAACCTACCAGCCTTTCCTGGGAGAAAAGACCTGGCCATCTGTACCTGTAAAGATTACAGGCTAGGAAACCCTATGGGACAGTTCTACTCTGTGATAGAGCATTGGTATGAGTCAGGATCCACTCAATAGCACACAGCACTCCTTTTTTTTGGAGTCCTTGGGTGGTACAAAGAGTTAATGTGTTCAGCTGCTAACTGAATGGTTGGAGGTTCCAGTTCATCTAGAGGGACTTTGGAGGAAAGGCTTGGCTATGTACTTCTGAAAACTCAGTCATTGAAAACCCTTTGAAGCACAGTTCTGCTCTGACACATGTGTTCTCCAGGAGTCACAGTTGACTCAAAGGCAAATGGTATATCGTTTTTCTAGCAGTTAGAGCAAGGAAGCTATGATCCTGTCATAGGGAGGAATATCAACCTCAAGATCTGTTAAACAACTCTTGTGGCCTGTTGTGAAGATATGTGGTATATACTTAACAAACATTTGTTATGTATGTCATGTAGTAGCCACTATTCTAAGCACTTCACATGTATTACTTATTTAATCTTCATAACAACCCCATGAAGTAGGTGTTATTGTCATCCTCATTTTAAGATGAGGAAACTGAGACAAAAAGATTAAGTTAACTTGTGCAGGTCACACAGTTAGTAAACAGTGGCTGTAATTCATGTGAAGTGCTTAGGATGGTCTGTGGCACATTGTAAGTGCTCAGTAAATGTTAGCAATACAGTATCTATTTCATGATGAGGATTAGTACTCTGGGCTAGACACTCTCTATCTTCTCATTCTATATCACACATCTCAGATTTTGATTCTGGGTTTAAGCAGATTTATACTTCCAATGGGGGAAAGTAGATGTAACCAGGATATTGGATTTTAATTGTGTACAATCATCTGGTCCAGTCCTCTCCTTTTTCAGAGGGAAGTGCTCAGGTTAAATGATTTTGCCCAAGATCTAGATGCCTGATCACATCTGAGTCCATACAACAGTAGTATTCCCAGACACTATGTGAAGCATCAAAAATAGTGCCAGCAGTTGTCCTACCAATGGCTAGAAGTTAAACCAGTAGTGGCTTCCGCCTGAAAAGTCACATTCTAAAAGTGATTAAACTCCTATACTTTTTTTTTTTATTTTAAATTTTATTGTGATTTGGGTGAACATTTACAGAGCAAATTCATTTTCCATACACCAGTTCACACACACTCTGTCTCATGACATTGACTGCAATTTACCACAATGCAACAGTTCTCTTCCCCACCCCCATAGTTACCTCTTCCCTGTGTCTTTCCCTCCCATGCACTCCTCCCCCTGAGCTGTCTCCTGTTCATTCACAGCCCTTCTATTCCATGATTGATCTCCCCAAGAATAAACCCCTAGATGTTTTGAACCTTTTTTTTTTTCTTTTCTGATTTTTTCCTTTCTTAGAGTCCCTCCCATTATCCTTCAGGCATTAATGTGCAAGGAAGGGAGTGGGGTGACCTAATGAGGGGCAGATATAACCCAGAAGCATGTTCCTTTCCAGCGCAGTAAATGGGAGCTTCGTTGGGAGCCTTGAGTCACACTTCCTGGCTTGAGGGTATGACTATGATGTCATCTGCAACCTGTGTCTTCAGCCTGGAGCCACTGATGATTGCCCTAAAGACAAAGCTTCTGAATTTGAGCCCTTGGTGGCAAATCAGGGCTTCAACTATACCTGACCAAGTGAGGAGCTGGAGTGGAATCACTGATCTAGTCTTGTTTCAGCAAAACATGTTGTGAACGGCTTGTTTCAGCACTGGTATCTGGGTCATGATAATATTTCATTTGGGTAAAGATTTAAAAATTGCTCCATGACTGCTTTCCCAATGTTTTTCCTCTGCTTCTCTGGTTAGATCTACTCTACCAGGAAGCTTTGCTTCATATCTGCTCTATCCTTAACCCAATGGGGATCATTTCTTCATAAGTATTCAGTGTGTTCAGTTCAACTTTCTTGGCTTTGGCATAAGAGATCACCTGGGTCTTCAGAGACTGATAAATGTAGACCAGGAGTTGGGACAGGCACAAGAATATGAGCTCTTAGAGGACCCTGCCTTAATTTGAGAGCTTATTTTAGTAAGTTAGATGGGGGTTCCAACCAGTTATTTTGGGTCTGGAGGCCCCACCTCTATCCTTCCCCTTGAAGAAAGTGTCTCCTAGAATCTCTTTTATCCCCCCCAAGATTGTTCTTGAGTCTGTGGTAACCAGTATATGTTGTCCTGTTTCTCCTGGGTTTATAGCAGCCATTCACAGAAGTGGTATCAGTCAGGGTTCAAGCAGAAAAACAAGCCGGTAGTAGATATATGTTAAGAAATTTATTACAAAAAATTGCCTTACACAATTGTGATGAGTGGCAAGGCCAGTCGGAAATCCATAGGGCAGGCCATCAGGAAGGGCAGACTGGAACTATTGGGCATGAGCTAAAACTACTATAACCAGTTGCCACTGAGTCAAGTCCAATTTATGGTGGTCACCCCATGTGTGTCAGATTAGAATTGTGCTTCACAAATACAATAGTATTTTCAGTGGCTGAAATGTGACTCAAACCTTCAACCTTTCAGTTAGCAGCTGAGTGCATTAACCGTTTGCACTGCCTGGGGACTCCAAGGCAACTATCCACAGGCAGAATTTTTTCTTTCTCAGGGATGTTTCAGTCAGCTGTTAAGACCTTCAGCAGATTGGATAAACACACATTGTGAAGGGTAATCTCTTCTACTTAAAGTCAACTGATTGTAGATGTTAATCACATCTACAGTATACCTTCACAGCACCATCTAGATCAGTGTTTGTTTGAATAACTGGGACTATATCCTAGCCAAGTTGACACGTAAATCTGACCAGCACAGAAGCAGTTTACATTTTTCATTTGGACAGCCTGATAGTCTTGGACAGCCTGATAGTCTTGCTGTGCTGTTTCTGCTGTAGTCTGTATTCAACCACTTTAAGATTCTTGGACAGTTTTGTTGTTGTTGTTGTTGTTGTTGTTTATAACCAGATCTCTCTGCTTCCAGCCAAGTGATGATTTTGTTTCTATAACAGTCATTACTATTTCTGTCTTCCCCTTCCATTCCCGTTCTCCTCCACTTTCACCAGCACAGCTCCCCAGGCTGCTGGGATGAGGGAGAAAGAGGAGGAAACAGTCCATGGGGGAGAATCTCTGTGCAAGAGGCAGAGAAGGGGAATAACTCTTGCTTTGCCTTGCTGCTTTGTCTTCCACTCTGATAAATTTGGAGACTGTTCCTTGTATTTGCCTACCCAGTCTTGGTAGAAATCTTGGCTTAAATTACCTAGCGCTTTGTGACCTACAAGTCCATGAAAGAGAACAGCCTTTCCAGGCACACTCAGTATCACAGTGGAGAGAACATGGCTTTTAGAGTTCAGCAGGCACAAGTGTGAATCTGCACTCTGTTCCTTGCTAAAACTGTGTAGTCTCCATTTATAAGATG
>NW_006921620.1:1919012-1949163 GCF_000298275.1 Orycteropus afer afer | reverse complement strand
ATAACAGAGTAGAACTGCCCATAGAGTTTCCTAGGCTGTAATATTATGGGAGCAGATTGCCAGGTCTTTTCTCCCGTGGAGTGCCCAGTGGGTTAGAATTGCCAGCCTTTGGTTAGCAGTGAGTGTCTAACCATTATGTCATCTATGTAACTCTTCAGTAGAAGCCTTTATGGCCTTTATTTTTTTATCTCCCAGCATTCTGTTTCTATAGGACTAAGGAGCTGTGGGAGCTCTGGTGGTATAGTGCCTAAGGCATTGACTACTAACTAGAAGGCAGGTGGTGAAGGAAGATTGGGCAATCTACTTCTGTAAAGATTTACCACCTTGGAAACCCAAAGGGAGTCAGTGTGATTTGGAATTGACTCAGTGGCAGTGAGTTTGGTTTGGTTTGAAGGTAGGGGATGTGGTCTTGTCTACTGATTTCTGAATTTGGTAGCTGACTATTCTGTGATGGTGGCATAGAAAGCATTCTCAAGTGAGAAACATGGCCTTTGGCTATATTCTCTGTTATATACTAGCTCTGTGCTTGGGCATATCCTTAGCTTCTTTGAACTTCATTTTCCTTATATGTAAAATGGAATTTAGATTATCAGCCTTAATGAAGAGAAACTTAAAGAGAATTCTAGGAACCTACACAGAGCCTGATGTTTGTAAAATTCAGCTTGTGCTCATGGATGTAGATTGGTAGATTGGATGTAACTTAAAGAAAACACAGGGTCCTCCCTAGCGAGGTGTTTCCCAGAAGTATGTATGGAGGATAGTTATCAAGGATTGTGGCAGGTAATTGTAATGATTACTAATTGTAATGTGTTATTTTTTCTGGACAAAATCTTTGGATGGTGTTCTGGTTACCTAGTGCTGCTCTGACAAGAATATACCATAAATGGGATGGCCTTAACAAACAGGAGTTTATTCTTACAATTTGGAGGTTTTAAGTCCAGGTTCAGAGTGCCAAGCTCTAAGGGCTGTGTGAAAGCCCCTCGACCTTGGGCTTCAGCTCTGCCTCTTGCTCCTGGACCACTGGAGCTAGAGGCAGCTCTTCACTCAGGCAGCTACTGGCTGCTGAGGCTAACAAGCCCAAGGTCAACATATAAAATGGCACAGTCCCAATGTTACCAAACCACATGGCAGGCCATTAATTCAAGTCCATTGTAAGTCCCAAGGTCAGCAGAGCATGGCAGGCTACTGAACAACGACACAGCTACGTGCACGGTGCACGCATGCCATAAGTTAGAGACCATTCCCAAAGCTGTTTCTTACATATAGGAAGCAGACCACATACCCACAGGCAGCTACTCAGCTGCTCCCAGTAGAGTCCACCATGAAGTTGATTACCAGTCTCATCATGGGGAATGCTATATCCAGCTGCCCAGCCACTCCACCAGGCCCAGCAAAGTTGACACACAAACTGAACTACCACAGCTGGCAAATGCAGTTTAGATTTTGAAGCAAGCACTTTACTTCCTGCTGATATTGGAGGATGTCCCAAAACCCAAACCCACTGCCATAAAATCAATTCCGACTCATCACGACCCCATATGACAGAGTGGAACTGCCCCAGTGTGTTTCCAAGGCTGTAAATCTGTATGTAAGTTGGGTGCCTCATCTTTTTCCCGCAGAGTGACTGGTGGGTTTGAACAGCCAACCTTTTGGGTAGCAGCTGAATGCTATAACCACTGTACCACCAGAGCTCCTTACTGGAAGATAAGAAAGGATAAATATAAGCATCAGGGAGATGATTTTGGAAGACCTTAGGATATCTCTGTGTGGCCTGGGACTCTGCTTTGGAAAACTGCATTATGAAACACCTCATGCTTCATTAATTTGCTAACCTGTGGAGACTAAGTTTGTTTTTCAGATGAAGTGAGATCTTTTTCTTCTCTTTGTGTATACACATTCACATACACTATCATTCTTGTAATGTTTCCATGGGAGATTAGAGTATTGCTTTTGTATTGGCTCATGTTCAAGTTTGTGCATGTTTATATTCAGAGAGCAGCATCTCAGAGCTCTCCTCTTGAACATGTGTAAACACGTAGGGTGTTAGAACAGAGGGCAGTTTCAGTTCTTCAATTCTTGTATTTCAGCAATAAATAAATAAATAAAAACAGTAATCATCAGTCATGTTTTGAGAAAGATTAATAGTCAAATAAATTTTAAGCCATTTTATTAGAAGAAAGTAATCTAGTCATGGGAATAAAATAAAAACACCCAAGACTTTTAAAATGGCTGCATGGATATGTCTTTCTTGACTGCACAACTGGCAGAATCTGTAATCACATGGCTTATGAATATGTAGCTCTGCAAATGATGAATGTAGGTTCATGAGCATGGAAGTTATTATTTCATTAAAACAGATTTAAAAAAAAAAACATTGAGTCATGATGTATGGTAATAGAAAACATGTTTCAGATCACATTTCACATCATGTGGCTATAAGGGCAACAGACCAGTGAGCATGGTCCTCCCAGCAACTGGGGAGGGAGAGCGTGTGATTTTCAGAATGCAGGGCTTGGTCCTCATTTGGGAGGTAAATATTTCAATTCTGTTCCAGTCATTTATATAAGTTCTGTTTTTACTAGACTTTGTGTACACAAAATACATCAAAGCATAATCTCCTTAATGCCTTTCTGTGTGGGGGCTGTTATGAGTTATAAGGCCAATCTGCATAGATCCTATTTAAACATAAACCTAAATTCTAGAGAAATGCCTATTGTGCTTTACCATATGTTTTCCTCCGCCACCTCCCCACTTCCAAGCCTGAGCTAGCAAATTCTTGGCATGGCCAGTGTTTCTGAAAATCAATATGTTTTTCTTTATTTATTTTCCTTGTTTTGCTGTTTCTATATTCCTAAATAGGCAACTCCCAAAAGAGATTTGTTTGTGTAGGAGTCAAGAAAAGGGAATAGGAGTATAAAAATTGGGTGTAGAGAAGACGTAAAAGGGGGAGGAGCTGATCCTGATTGTGCAAGTACTGAACTTCCACCAGTGCCAAAGTCATGTAAATGTGTGAAGTTGGGTGTTCGAGGTACGGCAGCCCCAAGGAGCTGTAACCTGAATAGCCGGCACTCACCCAGCCAATAACTCTAGTTACGGACCTCAGCTGAGCTATAGGGTGTGTTTGTGTGTGTGCGTGCGTGCATGCGTGCATGTATGTCTGTGTGAGAGAGAGTAAGAGAGAAAGATTGTGATTCCTGGAACACATTTTTCTCTGAGCTCTGAGCAGGCTTTTCTTCCTCATTGGGGACCTATGGCTTCTCTTATTTCACAAGGCCCATTTCTTTCTTTTTCAGATGTGTAAGAAAATTACTCCATCCATGATTGGACTTTACTCTCTCCCTATTGACTTTTTCACCAGTGCAAGGGAAGAGATTCTTGCTTGCAGTTCAATCAATCTTCTTTAAGTTTTTACACATATTATTTGGAGTTTAAATAATATTTTTATCTGTGGCCTCAACAGTGGACATGTATTTGTAGGAATCACAGGCAGGAAGGGGGCCAGGAGGGGAGGTTATAATGTAGTCTACTGGAGTCTACATTTTACTACCCTGCATTTTAATATTCTTCTACATTTAGTTGCCATCCAAAAGATTGGTGGTTCGAACCCATCAGCCACTCCACAGAATGATGAGGCGGTCTGCCTCCGTAAAAATTTATAGCTTTAGAAACTCGATGGGGGCAATTCTATTTGACTTAAAAGGTTGCTAGGAGTCAGAATTGACACCATGGCAGTGGGTTTCTGCCTGAGGTATACTGATCTGAGGATCACATTTTGGGAAGCACTGGGCTTGAGATGTCTTCTACTCATTGATAAATGTTCTGAGACAAGGCCAAGAAGCAGCTGGGTGGACAGCATCATCAGTTCATAAACGTGTTCCTTCCATAAAGTCATACTGGAGAAGGATCTAGAACATTGTTATCTAATAGTAATATAATGCTAATTGTAATTTTAAGTAATTTTATGCCTTTCATTAGTGTAATTAAGAAAGTAAAAAGACAGTGGACCTTAGACACCTTTCAAGCTAGAAACTGAACTGAACCCCTATGACTCAACTGGCAGCCAAATGAAAGACCTATACGGTGAAGAGTAGTATCAGGAGAGTATGCACTCAGAGGAACAATCAAGCATATGAGATCAAGAGGACAGCATTTGCCCAGGGTTAGAGCTAGGAAGGTGGGAGGGGATGGAAAGGAAGAAGAAGGGAAGAGGTGGGCATAGGGAGGAAGGGGGAAGAATGCTGTAAAAGGTGAAACTTGCAGTAAATGTCGCAAAAGCGAATGTGCATAAATTGTTGAATGAAAAACCAATTTGCTCTGTGAACTTTCACCCAAACCACAGTTTTTTAAAAAAAGTAATGAGAAATAGGTGAAATTAATTTCAATGATATATTTTATTTATCCCAATATATCAGAAATAATATCACATAAACATGTAATCAATATAAAAATTATTAATAAGGTATCTTACTTTTTTCTTATACTGTCTTTGAAATCTCTTGCATATTTTACATTTATAGCACAGCTTATTTTAGATTAGCAGTACCAAGCATATGAGATGTTCACTGGTAACGTGGCTAGTGATTACTGTATTAGGCAGCATCGATCAAGAACAAGGATGACATTCCCCAAGCCCCTGGCAGATACTGCTGATTGATCATGACACACTTTCCCATTTCCCCACTATTCCTGAATATGACCTCAGGTTTTTTCTCGGTGCAGAAGTTCAGGCAAGCAATATCAGACCTCAAGATTCATTCATAAGGTTTTCAATGGCCAATTTTTTTTTTTTTTCAAAAGTGGACTTCCATGTCCTTCTTCCTAATCTGTCTCAGCCTAGAAGCTCCTCTGAAACCTGTGACCCTGTTGGTATTTGAAATACCATGGCATAGCTTCCAGCGTGACACTAAAATGCTAGCAACCACAGTGTGAGAAACTGATAGATGAGTTGTTTGTTCATATGAATTACACCTCAACAAAGAAAACAAAAATCCTCACAGCTGGACCAATAAGCAACACGATAAATGGAGAAAAGGTTACCCATGGAAGCAGCAGTCAGGAAATCAGATGACATATTGCACTGGGCAACTCTGCTGCAAAAGACCCCTTTACACTGTTAAAGAGCAAACAGTGTCACTTTGAAGACTAATGTGCACCTACTTAAGCCATGGTATTTTCAGTAGCCTCATGCACACGTGAAAGCAGAAGTACAAATAAGGAAGACTGAAGAAGAACTGATGGAGTTGAATTGTAGTGTTGGCAAAGAATATTAAAAATACCATGGACTGCCAGAAAAACAAACAAATCTGTGTTGGAAGAAATGCAGCCAGAATCCTCCTTAGAAGCGAGAATGGTGAGATTTTGTATCATGTACTTTGGTCTTGTTGTCAGAAGAGATCAGCCTCTAGAGAAGGATATCATGCTTGGTAAAGTAGAGACTCAGTGAAAAAGGGAAGACCCTCAACGAGATGGACAGACACAGTGGCTGCAGCAATAAGCTCAAGCAAAGCAAGGCTTGTGAGGATGGCGCAAGACCAGGCAGCGTTTCCTTCTGTTAGACATGGGGTTGCTGTGAGTCAGAACCGACTTGACGGCCCCTGATAACCAGTTTCATTCACTCATTCATTAAACAGATATTTATTGAGTGTTAATCTGTGCTTGGAGTCCCTCGGTGGTATGAATGGTTAATGTGCTCTGGCACTAACCCAAAGTTTTGTGTTTTGAGTCCATCCAGAATTGCCTCAGAAGAAATATCTGGTAACCTACTTCCAAAAAACTAGCTGTTGAAAGACCTATGGCGCATAGTTCAACTCTGATACATATGAGGTCACCATGAGTCTCAGTCAACTTGATGGCAACTGGCAACTGGTATTCTGTGCCAACACTGTTGCAGATGCTTCTGTCTACAACATCATGCAGATGTTTCCATGAACAAAGCAGACACCAGCCTTTGAAGGATCTTTGAAGACATTTTAGAGCATAAGGATTACTGGAATGGGGACTGACTAGGTGGTTGGGTTATAATTTTGGATAGACCCCATTGAGAAGATAACGTTGGAGTAGACTTGAAGGAGGTGAGCTGAAACTTAAAACTTAACTGCCACCCTTGATCTTAAGGTGGTCTGAATTTTCATCGTGACTGCTTATCTGAGAGCATTTTTTGTAGGGTAGGGGTCATGGAGGCAGGAATGTGGGGATGGGACTGGATGAGGCCTCAGAGTGAGCATTCTCCATAGCAAAACTCCTTTCTTCCTCCTAACTGAAGTCCAAACCAATTTGGTAGAGGCCCAAAAAGAAACTGTGATGCAACCTCAAGGCCTCTGAGTCAGCTAATGTGCTGAGATATGTGTTAAAATGAAGAACTTTGGTTCCAGGGAAATGGTGTCTGCACCCATCATCTAGGATTTATTCAGTTCACTCAGGCTTGGGAAATCAATCTGAAAGCTTCAGTGGATCTGCTTAGGACCTTAAGAGTTAAAGCTTAAATGCAGGTGTGGAAACAAAAGTGCTGGTTGCCTCTTTTGCTTTTTTCATTCTCTTTTAGATGAGTATGTTGAATCCAATCCAGAAAAAATAATAAACTTGGCTCTTGTTGCCTAGTCGTAAGTTCTTGTAATAAAACTCCCAGCACTGGCAGATAGAGTAATGTTCTGCTCTTGTTTAAAAAAAAAAAAACAACAACCTAGTAGTATAACCAGAATTTAAAATACAAATGCTGTGCGTGGTTCAAGTAGGGAAGAGCATTTCAGAAGAGGACATGGCTCGTGTGTGTCTCAGCATCCCAGGATTTGTAAGTGAAGTGAAGTGTTTCATGGTTATCCCTTAAAGAGACTCTTGCTAAGCATTGAGATTCTTAAAGCTCAGTGCTCTGTTCCTTCCCACAGGAAGACATTTTTCATATCAGAGAATGTCAGAGAATTTGGTTTTAATTAGCAAGCAGAAGGAGAGTTCAGTGGATGCTGGGGGAAGATAATGGAACTCCTAAAAATGCTTTAATGAGTGGTTTTTAAGTGGAAGTATTAGGTGAAAAATAAAATCCTTAACTTTAAAACCTGGCCAAGAGATCATTTCGCGGGCAGTGAGGGAAGTAAAGAATTTTTGTTACGGGAATGAAGAAATCATGGCATATCCTTTCCTGTAAGTAATCAGATTGAGCTTTCATTCAAGAAGAAATGACTGAGTCCTTGCTTTGTGCCAAGCACTGTGCTAGGCCCAGGAGACTCAAAATGAACAAGGCGCTTTCTTGGCCTTCAAGGTGTTGCTCCTTGTCAAGTGAGAGCAGCAGCAGGTATGCTGATAGGGATAGTTCCTGTGAGAGAGAGGCTGGACTAGAGGTGTGTCCAAGGCATACATGGGCAGCTCCACCCTGAGGAGAGAGAGGGAGCCTGGGAGGCTTCCAGAGAAGGTGATTCCTGTGGGGAGGTTGAGGAGCAGTTCACCAGGTGAGCAAGGCAGGGAAGAAGGTCCAAGCAGGGAACAGGACATGAAAAAGGCCAGGAGTGTGAAGCAGCATAATGCATTCTAGAATGTAAAACATTCAGGATGGCTGGTCTTCCGTATGTGGAAGAAATGGTGGAAAATGGGCTGGACAGAGGCCCTCTCCAGCCTTGTGCCACCCTTTAAGATGCTTAGATTGTATCCTCCATTCTGCATCATTATGTGTTCAGAAAGATCACCCAGATGACAGTGTGGAGGAAGGATGGATGGAGACAAGATTGAGGGCTGAACGGTAGGTATGATATTCTCTGTAACAGTTTGGTTATGACAGAAAAAAAAAAAAAAAAGGCCATCTTCAAGTTGGTTCTGACTCATGGCAACCCCATGTGTGTCACAGTAGAACGTACTACACAGAGTTTTCAGTAGCTGATTTTTTTTTATTATTATTAATAGGATTTGGGTGAAGATTTACAGAGTAAATTCACTTTTCATACAGCGGTTCACATATACTTTGTCTCATGTCATTGACCAAAATTTACAATGCAGCAGCTCCCCTCCCACTTCCTCCCCATAGTTACCTCCTCCCAGTGTCCATCCCTTCATACTCTTCTGCACCCTGAGCTATCTCCCTGTGCATAAGCAGCCCTTCCTTCTTCCATGATTGTTCTCTCCAGGGCGTGTGAAAGTAGCTGATTTTTTGAGAAGTAAATCACCAGACCTTCCTTCTAAGGCATGTCTGGGGGGACTGGAACCTCTAACCTTTTGGTTAGCAGCTGAGTGCATTAACTGGTTGCTCCACTTAGGAGCTCCTTAACTTTAACAAAAGGGCCAGCAATGGCTCAGTAGTATGGCAAGGCTCCATGGATAAGGTAGAGGATAGGATTGGAATATATAGCTTTAGAAATTGTCCACCCTTGTACCAAATATAAAATCTGTGTCCCTCACTTGTTTTCATAGATTGAATTTTGTCCCCTAAAACTTTGTGTTGTAAATTCTAACCTGTATACTACCTATAGACCAGTTTGTCATACTGTGGTGGCTTACATATTACTGTGATGCTGGAAGTTATGTCATCTGTGTTTCAAATATAGGTGGGATCATGCATAATGGACAGGTTTCAGTGGAGTTTGTAGACTAAGACAAACTAAGAAGGACCTATTATTGATCTACATCTAAAAAAATTGGCCAGTGAAAACCTTATGAATATCTGTCTATATAGTGCCAGAAGATGAGCCTCTCAGTTTGAAAGGCACTCAAAATATGACCAGGGAAGAGCTGCCTCATCAAAGGAGAATCAGCCTTAATGATGTGGATGGAGTAAAGCTTTCAGAACCTTCATTTGCTGATGTAGCACAACTCAAAATGAGAAGAAATAGCTGCAAACATCCATTAATAATTAGAATGCAAAATGTACAAAGTATGAATTTAGGAAAATTAGAAGTCATCAAAAATAAAATGGAGCACATAGTGACCTGAAATGGACTGGTATTGGCCATTTTGAGTACCACAATCATCGATCTGTTATGCTGAAAATGACAAGTTGAAGTGGAACAACATCACATTCATTGTTAAAAAGAACATGTAAAGATGCTGAAGTACAGTGCTGTCAGTGACAGGATAATATCCATACTCTTACAAAGAAGACCAGTTAATACTATAATTATTCAGATTTATACACCAACATTAAAGCAAAAGATGAAGAAATTGAAGATTTTTACCAATTTCTGCAGTCAGAAGTTGATCAATCATGCACTCAGGATGCACTGATAATTACTGGTGATTATCAGTATGCAAAAGCTGGAAACAAAGAATTATTGGTAGTTGGGTAATATGGCCTTGGTGATAGAAATGCCACCAGAGATCACATGATAGAATTTTGCAAGACCAATGATTTATTCATTGCAAATATTTTTTTTTCAACAATATCAACAGTGATTATACATGTGGACCTCACCAGATAAATCACACAGGAATAAAATCGACTAATATCTGTGGAAAGAGTCAATGGAGGAGCTCAATATCATCAATCAGAACAAAGTCAAGAGCTGACTGCAGAACAATTATTCACATGCAAGTTCAAGTAGAAACTGAAGAAAATCAAAACAAGGCCACAAGATCCATAGTACAATGTTCAATATATTTTACCTCAATTTAGACAGCATCTCAAGAATAAGTTTGACATATTGAACACTAATGACTGAAGACCAGACAAGTGTGGGATGACATCAAGGACATCATACATGAAGAAAGCAAAAGGTCATTTAAAAGACAGGAAAGAAAGAAAAGAACAAAATGAATGTCAGTAGAGATTCTTGCTCTTGAACATAGAGTAGCTAACATAATGGAAGAAGTGAAAAGTGAAAGGGCTGAACAGAAGATTTCTAAGGGTGGCTTGAGAAGACAAAATAAAGTAATGTAATGAAATGTGCAGAGACCTGGAGTTAGAAAACCAAAAGGGGAAAACATGCTTGGCATTTCTGAAGCTGAAGGAATTGAAGGAAAACTTCAGGCCTTGAGTTGCAATACTGTAGGATTCTTTGGACAAAATATCGACCAACACAGGAAGCATCCAGAGAAGATGGAAGGGCGTACACAGAGTCACTGTACTAAAAAGAATTGGTTGATGTTCAACCATTTCAGGAGATAGCATATGATCAAGAACCTAAGGTATTGAAGGAAGAAATCCAAGCTACACTGAAGGCATTGGTGAATAACAGGAGTTGACAGAATATCAATTGATATATTTTAGTAAACAAATGCAATGCTGGAAGCACTCACTCATTTATGCGAAGGAATGGAAGACAACTACCTGATCAACCAACTGGAAGATACCCATATTTGTGCCCATTCCAAAGAAAGGTGTTCCAACACAATGTGAAAATTATTGAGCAATATCATTAATATCACACACAAAGAAAATTATGCTGAAGATAATTCAAAAATGGTTGTAGCAGTCCATTAACAGGAAATTGCCAGAAATTCAATCCAGATTCAGAAAAGGATGAGGAATAGGGATATCATTGCTTGATATCTTGGATCTTGGCTGAAAGCAGAGAGTTTCAGAAAGATATTTACCTTTGTTTTCCTGACTATACAAAAACACTGGACTGTGTAAATGGTTACAAGTACTGGATAAAATTGCAAAGAATAGGAATTAATTGAACTCATGTGGAACCTATGTGTAGACCAAGAGGCAGTAGTTCTAACAAAACAAGGAGATAATGCATGGTTTAAAATCAAGGTTGCATCCTTTCACCATACTTATTCAGACTGCATGCTGAGCAAAATAATCCAAGAAGTTGGACTATATGAAGAAGAATGAGTCATCAGGATTGGAGGAAGACTCATTAACAGCCTGCCATGGGCAGATGACACAACCTTGCTTGCTAAAATTGAAGAGGATTTGAAGTATTTATTGATGAAGACTGCAGACTACAGTGTTCTGTATGGATTACACCTCAACGTAAAGAAAACCATAATCCTCACAACTGGACTAGTAAGCAACATGATGGTCAATGGAAAAAAGACTGAGGTTGTCAAAGATTTCTTTTGCTTGAATCTACAATCACTACCCATGGAAGCAACAGTCAGGAAAGTCAGTGTATTACATTGGGCAAATCTGTTGCAAAAGATATCTTTAAAGTGTTATAAATAAATAAATAAATAAAGATGTCACTTTGAGGGCTAAGATGTGCCTGGCCCAACCCATAATATTTTCAATCATTTCATATGCATGTGAAAGCTAGACAATAAATAAGGAAGATCAGAGAATTGATGGCTTGGATGATGCTGGCAAAGAATATTGAATACACTGCAAACTCCCAAAAGACCAAACATATTTGTCTTAGAAAAAGTATAGTTGGAATGCTCTTTAGAAGCAAGGATGATGAAACTTGATTTCATGTACTTGGTAGGGACCAGTCCCTGGAGAAGGACATCATGCTTGGTAAAGTAGAGAGTTGGCAAAAAAGAGGAAGACTCTCAACCTGATAGACTGGCATAGTAGCTGCAATAATGGAATTAAATAAAACAACAGTTGTGAAGATGGCACAAGACCGGGCAGTATTTCATTCTGTTTTACGTAGGGTTGCTATGAGTCCGAATCTACTTGAGTGCACCTAACAAACAGCAGCAACATGCCTATAGATGTAAACCTATTTGGGAATAGGGTTTTGTTTGCTATGTTCATGAGGCCTATCGGTGTACGATGTGTCTTAAAGCCATCAGTTTTGAGATAGTAAGGAGTAAATTAGGCGCAGAAGCAAGGAAGCACAGATGAGTGAAGAGAGGTGGCACACTCGTACATGAAGATCACCAAAGAATCAAGGAACAGAAGCTGTAGAAAGACAAGGACCTTCCCCCTGCGCTGACAGAGAGGAATGATAAAATTAATAACAGACATATTACTTTGCTTTTAAGGTTTTTCTTATCCACAAAACCAAATAATAACCTGACCTGAACTGCAAAAGCCTGCCAGAAACTGCTCTACAGCAATGTAAATGTCTTATTTTGCCAGAAGAGGATAGTTGTCAAACCATTCTCTCCTAATTTAAGGAGCTCTGGTGATGTAATGCTTATACCATTCAGTTGCTACCCAAAAGGTTGGCTATTCAAACCCACCAGCCACTCTGTGGGAGAAAGATGAGATGGTCCACTTCCATAAAAAATCAGTCTTGGCAACTGAAAAGGGCCCACCTACTGTGTCTTAAAGGGTCTCTATGACTTGGAATCAGTTTATCTTTGCCATCACCTTCCTGTGTGAACCATCAGTGTTTCTCACATCCCTCTTCAGTCTGGACTCCATAGAGCAGCAAAGTGTTCCTGTTAAAACATTTGTTAGAGGTTTTAATGAACCTTCAGTGATGCCCCATCTCACTCAAACTGAATACTACAGTCATAACAGGTCCTCCCGGCTCTGTTGGGCTATCTGTGCTGTGATATCCTCAACCTTTTATCCTTAGTCCCCATCGCTCACTGTGTGACCACCACACTTCCCCCATTGCCCTTCCTTCTCCATGCCCAGCAGAGTCCTGCTTCATTCCCTTGTACTTACTGCTGTCTTGACCAGAAATTATCTTCTTCCTGACATCCTCATAGCTTGCTTTCTTGTCTCCTTCAGGTCTTTAAATTTGCAGTTAGGCTCTCTCCACCATATTATTTAATAGTATAGGACTTCTCTCTTCTTTTCCTTTATTTACCTTCATATTACCACCGTCTGTCACTTTGTTGTACTTTGGTGGCTTGCATGTTGCTGTGAGGCTGGAAGCTATGCTACCAGTGTTTCAAATACGAGCAGGGTCACCCATGGTGGGCCAGGGTTCACTGGAGCTTCTAGACTAAGAAAGCCTATGAAGAAAGGCCTGGCAATCTGTTTCTGAACATTAGCCAATGAAAACCTTATGGATCACAAAAGGACATTGTTCAACTTGCTTGCTTTGGGCATCAGGAGGCATCATTTGCTGCAGGAGGACATCATGTTTGGTGAAGAAGAGGGCCAATGAGGGCGAAAGAGACCCTTGGTGAGATGTTGTTGTTGTTGTTATGTGCCGAGTCAGCCCCGACTCATAGCGACCCCTCCTTGGGTTTCCGAGGCAGTATCACTACGGATAGTAGGATTGCCCAACCTTCCTTCCAAGGAGTGGCTGGTGGGTTTGAACCACCAGCCTTCTGGTTAGCAGTCAAGTGCTTTTAGCCACTATGCTACCAGAGCTCCTGCAACAATAGATTCAAACATGCTGGAGATTGTGAAGATGGTACAGTACCAGACAGTGTTTTCGTCTGTTGTATATAATGTCACCATGAGTTGGAACAGCTATCTTATCTATCTAATTTGTTCCTGTGTTTCTCTTACTAGACTGTCAGCTCCACAGGTGCAAGGAATTCTGTCTGTTGTGTTCTCTATCCCTAGCACCTAGAACAGTACTTGACACAGAGTAGGCATGCACTCAGTAAATGTTGTACGTTTACAGTGTAAATTAAAGAAGATGAGATAATAGCAGGATTCTGCTGTTCTAAAAACTAATGAAGTCTTGAGTCTTGTGCAATGTCCATATGAGTGGTGGTAACAGACCCACAAAAGAACACTTGTCATAACACCTAGAAACCCTGAGTCTTGTGCTGGGCACCACATTTCAGAGACCAAGCTGGCTAAGACCTAACAACTGTGGTATTTGAGGAGGAGCTAGGTGCCCTGAGTTGGGAATGTTACTTTATTAGGGTCAGTGTAATATCTTCAAACAATTAAAGGCTCATCTCTTGGAAGACAGAGGAAGGGATTTTGTGGTCTGGGAGGCACAGTTAAGACTGGTGGCTGGAAGATGAATCTTTCCAAATAGAAAGTAAGAATAGAAATCTATCTAATGAGGTCTTTCTGGAAAGTTCAGGCAGAGGCCAGCTGTGACCAGGAGTCAGAAGCCTCATATTCTGGTCTGTCCCAGTGCCGATTCTCTGACCTTGGATAGGCCATTAACCTCTCTGAGGTTTTGTCCTCTGAGTATGGAAATCATAGTAGCCTATCTTGCAGGTGCCCTAAGGATCCAATGGAAATAATATCTGAACAATACCTCCTAAAGGGCAGAGGGATGGGGGAGATCTTTGTCAGACTTGCAGCTTGGTCAGAGCTGGGAGAGCCAGCAGGCCAGAGGAGAGTGCTGACTAACCCCTCGCTGAAGCAGAAAATTTCCACTGACCTGTAGTCAGGACATTTTGCTGCTCATGGCAGCTTTGTTTCTTCTTATTGGAATGCGCCTGAGGAGCAGCAGTTAACTCTGTTTCCAAATTCCTGAGTCCTGAGTGTGTGGACCTCATTGCTGCTGGCCCAGGAGAAGATGGATTTGGGCAGGGGTGATGGTGCATGGAAGAATTAGCTGGGAGTTACCTCCTTTCAAAGCATCAGTTATAGTGTAGGGTTGCTTTGTAATTATTTGAAGATAGATTCTGAAGTTGCTCCCTATGTCTCCTCTTACTCACATTGCTCACTTTTTTGTCTCTGGAGTACATCAGGGTGATATATCTCACCTCCCACTTGGAAAAGATGCGTTGTGTGGATAGCGTATTTAAAAACCCAAGTGTTTTGTTTTATGGCTATAACGTGAATGAGAACACAAAAAGCAGATCCTCCAGAGATACTCGCCTAAATGTTAAGAACCGTGCTGGCAGTGTGATAAAGGCCTCTGGACTGTTGTGGGTTTTTTGGTGACAGGCTTAATAAAAATGACTTTTTAGTGCAAGTGCTTTCCAGTGAAAAGATGATTTGACTATAGTGCAAAAGTCAGAAATTTAGATCAACGTTGTTTGCAGGTCAGTGTTGATGAATAGCTAAGCCTCAGAGGAAATACACATAGATGGGAATGGCTATTTGGCAGGTAAATAAATGGCTCAGAAGGTTTTTCTTATGCAGATGATGTTAAAACAGAGTTTAGGCTACACATTCCCTCACCAGTTTTGCATATAACTAGCATTCGGACATTTTGAAATTGTCATTACCACGTTTGATAGCACCTTGTAGTGCCTGATATATAATGTTGTTGTTGTTATTTTCATTGCCCAACCTTCCTTCCGAGGAGTGGCTGGGGGGTTTGAACCGCCAGTCTTTTGGTTAGCAGTCAACTGCCTTAGGCACTACGCTACCAGAGCTCCTAGGTAGATAGTAGGTATGCTATAAATGGTAACCATAGCTAGTGGTCATAGTTTTCTTGTTATTAGGTGCCATTGAGTTAGCGCCAATTCATAGTGACCCTATTATGTGCAAAAGAATGAAACACTGCCCAGTCCGATGCCATCTCGCAATACTTATTATGCTTGAGCCCATCATCACAGCCTCTGTGTCAGTCTATCTCATACGGATCTTCCCCTTTTTCGCTAACCCCGTACTTTACCAAGCATAATACCCTTCTCCGGGGACCAGTCCCTTCTGATTACATGACCAAAGTACTTGAGACGAAGTCTGGCCCGTCTCACTTCTAAGGAGCATTTCTGCTGTACACTTCTTCCAAGACAGGTTTGTTTGTTCTTCTGGCAGTCTGTGGTATTTTCAGTATTCTTTATAATTTATGCCCAGTTTATTGGTGATCACTTCTGGGCTTTCAAAGTAGAAGGATCTCTTATTCTTTATTAAGGACTAAATTGTCTAGTTTTTAGCATAGAAAGCACTGTCAATTTGGGATCCAGATTGGGGATTCAAGGACATTTGGGTGGTAGGAACATTCAGAAGGAGCTCTGGTGGCACAGTGGTTAAGGGCTTGGCAGTAACTGAAGAGTCGGTGGTTTGAACCCACCAGTGCTCTACAGGAGAAAGATGTGAAAGTCTGCTTGCATAAATATTACAGCCTTGGAAACTCTTTGGGGGCAATTCTGCTCTATCCTTATAGGGTCACTATAAGTTGGAATCACCTTGACACAGTGGGTTTTTGGCTTAAGAACATTTAGTCAATCTGAAATGTAGTTGCTGTTGTTATGTGCCGTCGAGTCGAACCCGACTCATAGCGACTCCTTGGGTTTCTGAGGCAGTATCACTATGGAAGTAGATTGCTCCATCTTCCTTCCGAGGTAGAGGAGTGTTTTTTTTTTTTAAAAAAAAAATTGGAGTCCCTGGGTGGTGCAAATGGTTTAACAGACTCCTCTGTTAATTGAAAAGTTGGAAGTTGGGGTCCACCCAGAAGTACATTAAAAGAAAAAGGCCTGAGGATCTACTGAAAGATCAGTTATTGAAAATCCTTTTGGGCCCAGTTCTACTCTGACACCTGTGGGGTCACCGTGAGTTGGAGTCAGCTCAGTGGCAGCTGGTATTAACGTTTTGGATTGGATAATTTTGTGTTGTGGGTCTGTCCTATGCGTTATAGGATAGTTAGTAGAATCCATAGCCTCTACCCACCGGTAGCATTTCCTTCCCAGTTGTGACAGTCAAAAATGTCTCCAGACATTGCAAATATCCCCTAGGGGGCAAAATATGTTAAGAAGCACTGTTGTAGAGGAAGCTATGGTGCCCCAGTAGGCCTGTCCTGTAACAGTGCTTTTCAAAGTGCTTGGATTACTTAGTACCTGTTAGGACTATAGTTTTAAACTATGGCAGAACATTGGAATTGCTCAGGTAACTTTTTTAAAAATGCTGATATTTGGTTATCTAGGATACCTATTTATCTCTACCCATCTGGAGCAAAAGAAAATGAAGGAAACTAAAGACAGAAAGAAGAAAGTGGTCCACAGGACTAATAGCCCACATGAACCATGGACTCTTCTAACCTGAGACCAGAAGAACTAGATGGTACCAGGCTACCACTACTGACCATTCTGACCAGGGACACATGGAAGGTCCTGGATAGAATGGGAGAAAAATGTAGGACAAAACTCAAATTCTTAAAATATCCTAGATCTACTGGGCCCATGGAGCCTGGAAGAACCCCTGAGACTGTCATCCTAGGATACCCTTTGAATATGTCACTGAACCTACTTCTAGATGTCATTTTTTAGCCAAATGATAAATTGATATTACCTGTGAGTAATGTGTTCCTTAACCAGTCAACTGTGAGACCAAATGGTCAACATTTACCCAACAGCAAAGATGAGAAGGAGGGGAGGAGAAGCTAGATCAATGGAAACAAAACAAACAGAATGGAAAGAGTGAGAATTCTGACGAATTACGAAAATTATAACCAAAGACACGGAACAATTTGTATAAAAATTGTTCAGTAGGAACCTAATTCACTGTGTAAATTTTTATATAAAACAATGAAATGTTTTCTTAAAAATCTACTGATGCTTGAGCCCCACCCAGAGATGCTGGCTGGTCTAGGATGTGGCTTAGGCATCAGGAGATGTAGAAGCTCTTTAAGTTTTCAGCCAAGACTGAGAACCACAGCATCAGCAGGTCATGTAATCAGTTAAGTATAGTATTTCTTTACCAGCCTTTACAAAATATATATACAGGTGGTCCCCAGTTTACAGTGGGGTTCTGTTCTGATGACTTCATCATAAGTCAGTCTGAAGTAAGTTGAATATTTCTTTTTTTTAGTTTTAATTATTATTGCTTTTTATCATCAGTATCTTAATAAACTCAATCTTTATTTGTCTTTGGGGGTTAGAAATGTTACATATAAACTTAACAAGTATATTTTAATACATCTATAAGAAATATACAAATCATTAAACTTTATTCCAATGGTGAAGAAGAGTTGGACAGTGTTGACTTCTTGTCATTTGTGGTAATAACTCCACTTGTGGAAGGTTCTGGATCATCTGGATGATCCCTGGGAATGGGGATGACATTTCTAGTCAGAAAATTAGTGAGATTTGTCTGTGTGGTTCTTTCCTTTGTTTGTTTCATGGTAACATCTCACTGCTTCCCAAATTTGCCTGTTGACTTTAGCAAAGCAATCAGCATTTGGATCCATACTTTCAAGTAACTGAAGTCCCTGTTTAGTTTAGAAAATCTATACATCTGTATGGCAGTGTTTTGAACAGTAAATCATAAAATTGAACATCTGTGACTGAACATCTGAGAACAATAACATCAGCAAATTATGTGCTACAACATTATATGTAGTACATATTAATAATAATATGATTTACCAAAGAAAGAAAGAAAGAAAAATGAATAGTCTAAGTATGGTTCATGAAAATTCAAATATGTGGTAAATTAGGGACTACCTATATATGTAATTAAACAGAAAACTATGCCTAGCACAATAGTTAGGGTAAGTACTGTTTTGCATATGTGTTAAGATCAGTGTTTAAAAACACTGGATAGAAGGAAACTGTAAGCAAAATCCCTGCTCTCAACCTGTTTTTTAGTCGGGCTGTTTATAACCTTTTCAGAAAAAGACCCCTCCTTGGGTTTCTGAGGTGGTATCTCTATGGAAGTAGATTGCCCAGTCTTTCCTCTGAGGAGTCGCTGGTGGTTTGAACTGTCAGCTTTCTGGTTAGCCATCAAATGCCTTAGGCACTATGCCACCAGAGCTCCCAAGGATAAATTGTTAATGTGAAAGTTAAAGCAAGACATTTCTAGTTCTCTGACTTGGGGATTTGTGAGCCTTTTTGCCCACATTTTGAGGTTACACTCTGTCATTGATAAAAAACGCTTGTTTTATAGATGCTAGCCAATAAAGAGGACATGCATATTTTCAGCACCAACTAATTTTCTTTGTGTGTTTTTTTTATATATACCCTCATATGCTAGGTCAGCATTGGTCTAAATACATCCCACAAAAATGTGGGGCTTGCGTAAATCATCCTGAAAGTTTTATTAAGATCAGTGTAACAGCCTCTTGACTTTGTTATCTGTGGGAATTTGGGGGTCTTACAAAATAAACTGTTAAACACATTCATCTCACTGCTATGAAAATAGTGTAATCTGGTAGAAGCCTGACAGCCTCTCGCTCAGGATAACACAAACTGAAGGGACTCTTTATGCATCACCATTGAGGTGACCGTTGATAGATGTTGCACCTGTAGAGGGCCTAGAAGTCAAGTTTGGATTCTAGCAGGATTTTGGAATCCCTTACCCTGATCCTGAAACGTTTCCAAGCCTGTGAGGACACTCACCAAACCTTCCCACTTGACTAGAAACACATTACTTGAAATGTAGTCCTTTAATTTAGAGATCTAGAAAGCGGCCATGATTAATCTTATGATTACTCACGGTGCACTCCGTAGTCTCTTGTCACAATATTCTTTAAAAATTCAGAGGGACTGTAAATGGAACAACCAGAATGGAAATGATGAGAATGTTCACAAATTGTGACGAACGTAACCAATGTCACTGAACAACTTGTGTAGAAATTGTTCAGTAGGAACCTAAATTGCTGTGTAATGTAAACCTTCACTGAAAATGTGATAAAATATTATGTACATAAAAAAAATTCAAAGGGACATCTTGTGTCATTGATAGCTTTGCCACTACCTGGAAGAACTAGGCTTGGAAATACTTCTGGAGTCAGCTGCTAAAAAAAAGATGCTAACCTGTATAACAAAGGAAAGAAGACTGTTGGATAAATATCCATTGGTTGTTTGATAAGTACTTTCTCTATAATTATCATTCAGCTCTGGGTCACTGCACAGCACTGAATATACAATTCTGTTTCTTCTAGGTGTCTGAGGGTTCGGTGGTCTACTTTCCATTGGGAAACTTCTCCTTGTCAGCAGAAACAGAAGAAAGGAGCTTCCCCCATGGAAATGAACATCTGTTGAACTGGGCCCAGAATGAGTATGGAGCAGTTACTTCATTCACTGAACTCAAGATAGCAAGAAACATTTATATTAAAGTGGGGGAAGGTAAGTTTTATGTGGTTTCAGTTAATGGCTGATTTATGACAGTCAATTGTTTTCTTTTCTGAGACCAGGTGGTTAGGGTAAGGAATCAGAGAATTACAGAATGTTGGAGCTGGCAGGGACCTGAAGGATCGTTTGGACTTGTCCTCCCCTCCCCACCCGATGTCTTGCATCCTCTCCTCCCTTCCTCATCCTCTCCTTCCCATTTCCTCCTAAGGAAAGAGGCCTGGTAATGGCAAGTGAGAAATGGGGAGTAACGTGATTGAGAAGAGTCCCTGGATCATGCAAACAGTTAAGCACTCAACTACTAGTCGAAAGGTTGGCTGTTCAAACCCACCTAGACACACGTTGGAAGACAGGCCTGACAAGTCTGTTTCTGAAAGGTCACAGCCTTGAAAACTATGGTGGATGGAGTTGTTTCAGTGAAGGTTCTGCTCTCCTGCTTGCCATGAGTCAGAATCAACTCAGTAGCAACTAACAACAAGAACATAGTTGAGAGATGAGTTTTTTGCCATGCAGGCAAAAGTCAGAAGGGAGTGGAGGACAAAAAGCTGAGAGTGTGGGAAGATGATAAAGGAATGAAGGAGGACTTGGCAGGATGGATCAATAACTAGGGCTATCTCTTACCCATTTCTCTGCAAGCGTTTGGAGCCAATGTCGGTTTATTGTCTTAACACATCAGTTACATTTTGGATATACTCACATCTGTTGAGTGGATCCCAATTCATAGCAACCCTTCCTTGGGTTGCCAAAGCAGTATCTCTACGGAAAAAGATTGCCCAACCTTCCTTCCAAGGAGTGGCTGGTGGGTTTGAACTGCCAGCCTTCTGGTTAGCAGTCAAATGCCTTAGGTATTATGCCACCATTGTGGAGGAGAATTGTTTCTGTATTTAATAGTAATGCCTATTCCAAGGACAAATTATTGGAGAAAGAAACTGTGTGGCCTTGCTAAGCGATCACCCATTTTAATTTCTTTTGCCTTACAGAGGAATATAAATATCTGGTGCCTCTTTTGGAAGCCTATTATTTACTTAATAACTTTTTTCATCATTATTTTTAGTTGCATATTTTTGGAGCTCCCATACTGTACTATGAAATAATAACTCTTGTGAATGGGTTCTTGTTTGTCAGGTGATTGTGTGAAAAATGCATTTCAGATCTTCAGTGTTTGAGTGTCCAGCTGCTTTCTGTTGAATTCTAAAGCAGTTGTCACTGACCCCACAGTATAGCCGGCACAGTGCATTACAGAGTGATTGTTTCTAACCTTTCCTGGGATCTGGCTGCTGTAAAGTATCCATGAGACAGACGCAAGAAAAGTGGACACTGGCACTACCATGTGTGCTACATGCAGAGGCCATGTCACATGTTGTCACATGTACCCCACTGAACCCCATCTCTAATCCAAAGAGGAAGACATAATTTTTGCCATTTTACAGAGCAGTCAATGGAGGTTAAGCAAACTCACTCAAATCCACATTACTAGTAGGTAGCAAAAGGAGCTCTGGTGGTATAGTGGTTAAGGCATTTGGCTATTAACCAAAGGGTTGCTTGTTCAAACCCACCAGCTGCTCCATGGAATAAAGATGAAGCAGTCTGCTTCCGTAAAGATTTACAGCTTTGGAAACCCAATGTGGGTTGCTATGAGTCAGACATGACTCTACGGCAATGAGTTTGGTTTTGGTTTGACTAGTAGCAAAGCTAGGACTTAAACCTTGGTTTCCTAATTCTTGAATCTAATACTTATTGCCTAGTGCTTGTATTTTAAGCCTAAGCCAAAGAAGCATAACCTGAAAATGAAGGTGGGCCACCTGGATGGAAAGGCTGGTTTAGATTGGGTAGATAGAAGATGTTTTAGATGAAAGTTGTGTTCAAGAAGTATAAGTTTGTTACTTAGTACTCCCTAGCACTCAGACAGCTAAAAATAGATGTCAGATTGCATGGAGGCAAAATAAAGAAATTCTGTTTAATAAAAGTCATAAACCTTGACCCATAGTCTGCATGTCTGAAAAAGAATTCTAATAGCCAGGGGCAGATTACCCAATAAGCAAGGTGAGCACATGGTTAGGGGATGAACAAAACAGGGGCACCAGCTGCCCAAAGCAAAGCCATAGATGCCAAGCAGACAGGACACATGGAAAAGTGTGGACTACAGTGGAAGAGAATTGGCTAGGCGCTACATGAAATTTCATACCAGTTCCAGTGCATAAGAATATGCTGACTGGAAATAAAGTTCATGCAAGGTCACGGGGGTGCCCACATGTAAGGTTGTTTAAATTATGAGGTCTTGTCTTAAGCTAGGTTCTCTGAAGAAGCAAAACCATTGACGTGTATATATAAATTGAGCTGGGAGAGAGGGAGTGAGAGAGAGAGAGAGAGATTGAAATTGATTGTTTATGTCAAGGAAATGGCTCACATAGTTGTAGAGGCTGGCAAGTCCTAAGTCTGTGGGTCAGATGTCAGGCTAGAGCCTTCTCCTGACTCTCATAGCTGCAGAAGGAACTAGAGGCCCATGAACCCAAAATTGGCAGATCAGATTATCAGGCTGCTCACTCATCATCTTCAGAGGCCAATAAGTCCTAAGATTGGCAAGCAGTATGGCAGGCTGCTGGCTTAAGTCCAAAAAAGTGGAGGTCAGATGATGATGCAGGATCCATATTGAGCAAAAAGCTAGCAAGACATCTACATATATTTGATGCAGGCCACACCCCTGAGGAAACTTCCTTCCAATTGATCGGCTGCTCATAGCAGATCTCATCATGGAGGTGATTACATTATATCAGATCTCATCATAAAGGGTGGCTACATTATAACTGCCAAATCAGACAGTCATGGCCCAGACGAGATGACACACAACCATAACAACCCCCTACCACTTTAACACCTTTGTTGATACTGTCTCCTCCTGTGTAATTGACATATCTTATCTTGGTGGATCTCTTGGGGACTATTTCTTTCTAATATTGTTTCTTTCTATCTAATAAACAAAAGGTGAGTGGGCTTTCACGTCTAATTCGTGCCACCCAATATGCAGTTCGATTCAACATGAGCAGTTAGTTACTGGGCAGGAACGGATTAGATTAATAGATGACAGGTGATGTTGTTTATCACCATGGACTACATTCCATTGAGCTAGCCTAGGCTGTTTCTTTTTTTCCATGTTTCCAGGAGTACCAGGCCATCAGCCTCCTCTTGCTCTAACCTAGTGGTTCTCAAAGTACATTCCCTTCTCTAGCAGCAGCAGCATCACCTGGAAACTTACTAGAAATGCCAATTCTTAGCCCACCCCAGACTGAGTTAGAAATTCTGGCAGTGGAGCCCAGTAGTCATGGTTTAACAAGCCCTCCAGGTGATTCTGATGTTTGATGTTCACTAAAGTTTGTGATCCATGCTCTACCCTCTATACCTAGAGTAGAAGAATTGAAGAGACGTGAGTTCTTATCGTACCTAGGCTTGCTAACTATGAGACTATAAGAAACACTCTTACTTAGCACCAGAGCCTCGGTTTCCACAGCTGGGAAATCAGGAATTTTCTTACTTTCAGAGTATATCATTCTGAGTCTCAAAGTCATTTGTCAGTCCTTTCCTAAAATACAAATAAGCTTGTGATTTTCTTTTCTCCAGACTTGCCAGGTTTCTACCCGGGGATTTCCCTTTGTGGTTTCCTTTCTGCTTGGCACTTGGTGTAAGTTTTGATGCCAGACATTTGGGGGAAGGGGGAACCACACACAACAGAAAATGATCAGCTTATTCAGCTTGGTGACAATGGCATCTGGAACTTGAGCCCTTAATAACAGCACTTTTTGAACAATGAAACCTTTCTTAATGGGTTATGAGGGTCACAAGCTGGATGTTTTTTTTTTTTTTTTGCTGTTGTTGTTATTTGTATTAAATGTTGCATCATGGTTTGTTGATTCCAGAACCCTATACCTAAACCTGTACCTAAACTACAGGCCAGCCACACCTATGCACTGGAGATACGAGAGAGAGTTTCAGGAGGGTCCTAGTATCTTGAGATCCAGACCGGCTGTCGTTGGTTTACAAGCTCCTCCCAATCTTGGTTTACTTTCAGACCTGCCGTCCTAATATCATTTTCCGTCCTGTGATCTGGGGGAGGCATCCGCAGGCTGCAGCTGCAGGGTGTGCATACCTCATCTGCTCATCTGGCAAAGCCTTTAGCAGATGTGGAAGGGAGGCTGCTCCAGCAAGCAGCCTGAGCTGGCAGAGTCCTGGGCTCTTCTCTCTCGGGGGGTCTTTAGAGAAGAATCCAGAGTGCAGAGCCAATGCTCTCTTGCAGTGACCCTACAAGCAGGGACCTTGTGAGCTACTCCGGTCCCCTCTGTGCTGGGGGTGCCATGGTGCTCAGATATGGCAGTGAATGCTGTGGCTTTCAGCACAAGGCATGTTGGCACATGTTGCAGGAGCAGTTTCAACCCACTCTTTGGATCTTCTGGGCTGATACCTTACTCACAAGTGAGACTTCATATGAATTTGAACCCTGGCATTCTGTCCATTATATGAATAAAGCAGAAGTGTTTCATTAAAATGCCAGGGCTCTGATGAATTACACTTTTTGAAAAAAGTTTGCTATACCTAGAACTTCCTTGACACTTGTCCCAGCTGTCACACTGCGAGCAGTTTCTTTCAAGTTCTGTTTAAACACTTAAGGCACTGGTTGAAAATCCCATCAACCACAGTGCTGTGGAAATGGCATGTGCTGGTGCGGGTGGGGGGGCGGTGTCTTCAGACTCAGCACTTGCATCACTTTCTGGGTGGAGGTGGTGAGCAGCCCTCAGCACAGTGAGATGATGTTTGTGAAAGTAGTTTGCAGACTATAAAAGGCCATGTAAACATTAGCTGTCTATGTCAAGATTGTAGAAAAGAGTGGAATTCTGCCCTGTTTTTCCCAAACTCCTACCTTCAATAAAAATGATAAAAATGATGTGAAGAATAAACATCTGGGAATGATTAATTGCACATGCAAGCCAGAGAATTAATTAGGTGGCTGGTTCTCCTATTAGAGTAGCAAATACCCAAGGAGGAGCACATTTGGGGGTAGGAGAGATAACAGACTCAGTTTTGAGTACGCTGACCATGAAATACCTATAGGATTTTTAGGTGGGAGATGCTTGGTAGACAGATGACAGTACAGTTCTGGAGCTCAGAAAAGGAGTGCTGGTACAGGTACAAATTGAAGTTATGAGAGTGGTTGATAGCATATATAAAGATATGACACAAAAGAGAATTGAGGAAAGAGCCAAGATTGTTAGCCTTGTTTTGCATCATGATCAACTATGGACTTTAAAAAAAAGAAAGCTGGCTAGCTCCACTCAGACTTTCTGTGAATTCTGCTTCTAAAGACCAATTTTATGGTTCTTAAAACTGCTCTAATTAGTGACTATGGGTATTAGAGTGAAGCCTGTTGTTCTTAGGTGCCATGGAATCAGTTATGACTCAGCAACCTCATGTGACAGACTAGAACTGCCCCCAAAGGGTTTTCTTGGCTATAATCTTCCCAGGAGCAGATTGCTGGGGCTTTCTCCTGTGGAGCCATGAGTGGGTTCAAACTGCCAACCTTTCAGTTAGTAGCTGAATGCTTAACAGTTGTGCTACTAGGGCTCCTTTCTACCTAGACTTTCTGAATCATACTCTTGGGGCTGGGATCCAACCAGGTGCATTCTAATATGCACCAATAATTGAGAACCATTGGTTTTTTAAAGATTGAGTAGAAGAGGAGAAGCCAGTGAAAGAGACTGAAAGGTGAGTCAGAGGAGATGGATAAAAACAAATACATATCATGGAAAACAAAAAAGGAGATAATCTAGACCAAAAAAGGCCACTCGTGTTGGTCACTGGTGATGATATATCAGTGGGTGGCATAAGCATTTTACAGTTGGCTATTAACCTACAGGTTGACAGTTCAAACCAACTCAGTGGTGCCATGGAAGAAAGGCCTGGCAATCTGCTTGTGTAAAGATTACAGCCAGTACAACCCTATGAAGTAGTTCTATTCTGTGACAGATGGGGTGTAATTTAAGTCAAAATTGACTCAACGGCAATCGGTTTAGTTTGATTTTGACGACCACAATGGGAGGCATTTCAGGGCATTGTTTGAGGTGCTCATAGACTAAGACCCCTCCTTTGGGCTGTGTCTCCTGGGTCCTGCACTTGCTCAGTTTCACCACCCCCTCCACTTTCCTTAGAGTCTGGTGACCATGTGGTTTGACACATTGCCTTATCTCCTTTACTTTCAGATCAAGTTTTCCCTTCCACGTGCAACATAGGGAAAAATTTTCTCTCTCTCAATTACCTTGCTGAGTACCTTCAGCCCAAGGCAGCAGAAGGGTGTGTGATGTACAGCCAGCCCCGGGATAAGGAAGTACACATCATCGAGTTAATCACCCCCAACTCTAACCCCTACAGGTAATGTAAGTGTAAATGTGTGCACATGTGGGGTCTCTCCTGAACTGAGAACAGATGAAAATGAAGATCTTTCCTGACTTGAGGACAGGGCTTCAAACCAGTTCTTCCCAGTTCAGTCATGGCTGATGAAGCGAAACTGAAACAGACCTGAATTTGGAATGATAACTTGAATGGGAAAAATTATGGGTAGATGCCCTGCTAGAACTTAATCTCCCTCTTAGAAAACAAAGGTAGCATGCATGTGGCATAGCAACCAAATGTCTTGACCAGCAGATTCCGAAACAGCGATGCCCCACTTGAAGATGCCAGCTGACCGTTGAATGTGTGTTGCTCTCCCCAGTCCTGGTAATAATCCAATCTCCTGCATCAGGCTCCTGAAAGGGCTGTGCCTCTTCCAAGTCTCCCATTCCAGGGCTTTGACTTATAATTTTTCCCATTCTGGTTATTGTTCTGCTTTACCAAAATTTTAAAATTCAAGTCTGTTCTGATTTCACTGCATTGGTCATGACTGAGCAGTTCAAACCAGTTCCAGGTCCTCCTGGAGTAGGGACCATGCAGTGCTCCATATGTGGGAGGAGGGAGCCATTGATGCTTAGGGTGTGGCTCACAAAAGCTTTGAAAAAGGTATTAACAGCACTAGTGGTGCATTTTATTTTCTGCGTCTGTCTCTGTTGTGGTTATTTGGTGCTGTCAAGTCATCTCTGACTCATAGTGACCCTGTGTACAACAGAACAAAACACTGCCTGGTCCTGTGCCAGCCTCACACTCCTTGCTTTACCTGAGCCCATCATTATAGCCACATTGTCAATCCGTCTCATTGAGGGCCTTCAGCTTTTCCGTTGACCCTCCACTTTACCAAGCATGAAACCCTTCTCCAGGGAATGGTCGCTTTTGACAGCGTGACCGAAATAGCTGAGACAAAGTCTGGCCATTCTTGCTTCCAAGGAACATTCTGGCTGCTCTTCATCCCAGGACAGATTTGTTAGTTCCTGTGGCAGTCCATGGTACTTTCAATATTCTTCAACAATGCCACAGCTCAAAAGCATCAACTCTTCTTCGGTCTTCCTTATTCATTGCCCAGCTTTCACATACATGCATATGAGGCGATTGAAAATACTATGGCTTGGGTTAGGGGCACTCTATTTATTTATTTATTTATTTTTGTTATCCTTTCCTTGTTTAATCCATCTCTGTGCCTCCAAATAGAGCCCCACCCAAACTAGTTCAGTCAGAGTTTATCTTATTTTTTTTTTAAGACTATGAGAGAAAAAAATATGGTTTAGTCTTTCTGCTAATCCATCCCATGATTTTTAACTTAACCTGGCAGGAAATTATTTCTTTTTTTTTTTTGATTTGGGTGAAGATTTACAGAGCAAATTCACTTTCCATACAGCAGTTCACATACACTTTGTCTCATGTCATTGACCACAGTTTACCACAATGCAACAGCTCCCCTCCCACTTCCTCCCCATAGCCACCACTTCCCAGTGTCCATCCCTCCATACTCTCCTGCCCCCTGAGCTGTCTCCCTGTGCATAAGCAGCCCTTCCTTCTCCCATAATTGTTCTCTCCAGGGCATGTGTCTACTTGAGGTAAATGTTTAACTCACGTGGGGTTAGGCGCACTTTAATCTTCAAAGGGACAGCCTTGCTCTTTAGCATTTTAAAGAGGTCTTTTGTAGCAGATTTACCAAGTGCAATACATAGTCTGGTATATCTTGACTGCTGCTTTTATTGGTGTTGATTGTGAAATCAAGCAATATGAAATCTTTGCCAACTTCAGTCTTTTCTCCATTTATTATGATGCTGTTTATTGGTCCAGTTGTGAGGATTTTCATTTTCTTTATGTTGAGATGTAATCTATACTTTAATCTTCATCAGTAAGTGCCTCAAGTGCATCTGACTCTAGATCTCTCATATTCCAGTTGAGTTCCTAAAAGCTGTTCTGGACCTCTCATTACTAATTACAGCATACAACTTCTCTTAGTCCATCATTACCAGTTAGCCCTGATAAGAAAATTACGAAATGGGGTCTTATTAACATAATTATCATTTTAATAACATTCTGTTTTTAATAAAGATCTGTCTGTAGTGTCCTCAAAGCATTTTTTGTACTCAGAATTGTTTGCTTTAAAGCTGTGTCTGTGTGTGTGTTGGGATGGCCATTTGTGGTGATACACTAAAGAATTATTAAATGAAATAACTTGTATTCTTGTTCCCTGCTCCCTGTCCTCATCTTCCTGCCCCTGGGCTGGAATTTGACCTTCCTATGATGGAGCTCTGGTAGCGTAGTACCTAAGGCACTTGACTGCTAACCAGAAGGCTGGCGGTTCACACCCAGCAGTCACTCCTTGGAAGGAAAGTTGGGCAATCTACTTCCATAGTGATACCGTCTCAGAAACCCAAGGAGGGGTTGCTATGAGTCGGGGCCAACTTGATGGCATATAACAACAACAATAACAACTCAATAATGATTAGGGAGTTGAAAACTGAGAGAAAATAGGCCCTGCTCTTATTTTAGTCTGCGGTTTATGTGGACTACTGACTTAAATTTATGTTGTAGAATGATTTTTTTAAAAAAATTTATTTTGTTGTTCTTGTTGATAGTATATATAGCAAAACATATACCAGTTCAACCATTTCTACCTGTGTAGTTCCATGGCATAGGTTATTTTCTTTGAGTTGTGCAGCCATTCTCACCTTCCTTTTCTAAATTGTTCCTCCCCTGTTAAGATAAACTCACTAACCCCTCAGGTTCCTGTCTAATCTCTTGAGTTGCTATTGTCCCTTTGATTTCTATAGATAGTTCTTAAAAGAGCATAATGCTCAAGCCAGATATTTTTTACTAGTTAAGCTAAGCTATTGTTTACTTTTAAGATGACATCAGGACTATTTTTGGTTTAAGGTTTACAGATTATCTCAGGGCAGTAGTTTCAGGGGTTCATCCAACCCCCTTGGATCCAGAAAGTCTGGAGTCCATGAGAATTTGAAATTATGTTCTGCATTTTCTTCCTCTTGATCATGATTCTTGCATAAAATCTTTAATCAAAATTTTCTGTAACGGTTGCTGGGCACCATCCAGTTCTTCCTGTCTCATGGCAAAGAGGGTAGTTGCACATGGAGGTAATTAGTCACACGTTCCATATCTTCCTCCGATTCCTGACTCTCCTTCCTCTGTTGCTCCAGTGCTCGTGCCTTGGCTTGCTTCTTGCAAGCTTTTAAGACCATAGACACTAGGCCACAGACTAGGAGGTAGAACAGAAACAATAAAAATGCTATTAGGCCAGAAAACTGGGATGTCTCATGAAACTGTGGCCCTAAACCTCCAAACCAAGGAACCAAATCCTGTGAGGTTTTTGGTTGTACATATGAAGCCTCAGAAGGAGTGGCCAGGGACCTCAGGAATAGCAGGATATCCAGGTAAATGGGCAGGGGGCACAGCTAGGTCCCAAGCCCCCTAGAGCCAGGAAAGGGAGGGAGCAGGAGTGTCCGGAGATCACAAAGTGGCAGGTTCCAGGTAGGAATTAGGTAAGGGGAGGGCGCAGAGGTTTCTAACAGCTAAGGGAGACAAACTTGTCTGTCAGTTTGTCATCCTGTGTGGCTTGTATGTTGCTGTGAGGCTTGAGGCTATGCCACTGGTGTTTCAGACACCAGCAAAGTTTCACATGATGCACAGGTTTCAATGCAGCTTACACACTAAGACTAGGAAGAAGGAGGAGGCCATACACTTCTCAAAAATTGACCAAGGAAAACCTTATGAATAGTGGAGAAACACTGTCTGATTCATTACTGGACAACTTTATGAATAGCTTGGAAACATTGTCTGACACAGTTCAGGAAGATGAGCCTCTTGGGTCAGAAGGCACTCAAAATAGGACTGGGAAAGAGCTGCCTCATTAGAGTAGAACCAACCATAATGATATGGATAAAGTAAGTCTTTCAGGACCTCCATGTGCTGACATGGATGACTCAAATTGAGGAGAAACAGCTACAAATATCCATTAATAATCAGAATATGGAATATATGAAGTATG
>NW_006921620.1:1880324-1917367 GCF_000298275.1 Orycteropus afer afer | reverse complement strand
AGGGATATCATTGCTGATGTCAGATGGATCTTGGGTCAAAGCAAAGAATACCACAGAGATGTTTACTTGTGTTTTTTGACTATGCAAAAGCATTTGATTGTGTGGATCATAACAAATTGTGGATAACATTGGGAATTTCAGAACACTTAATTGTACTCATGAGGAACCTGCGCATAGGCCAGGAGGCTGTCATTCAAACAGAAAAAAAGAACACTGCATAGTTTAAAATCAAGAAGGGAGTACATCAGGATTGAATCCTTTCACCATACTTATTCAGTCTGTATGCTGAGCAAATAATCCGAGAAGCTGGACTATGTGAAGAAGAACGTGGCATCAGGATTGGAGCAAGAATCGTTAGCAAACTACGATACGCTGATGACACAACTTTGCCTCCTGAAAGTGAGGATGACTTGAAGTACTTACTGATGAAGATTGAAGAATACAGTCTTCGATATGGATTACATCTCCATATAAAGAAAACAAAAATCCTCACAACTGGACCTATAAGCAGCATCACAGTAAATGGAGAAAAGATTGAAGTTATCAAAGACTTCACATTGCTTGGTTCTACAATTGATGCCAATGGAAGCAGCAGTCAGGACATCAGACGATGTATAGCACTGGGCAAATCGGCTGCAAAGGACCTCTTTCAAGTGCTGAGGAGCAAAGATGTCTCCTTGAGGACTAAGGTGCACCTGACACTGTTGTTGTTGTTGTGTGCTGTTGAGTTGGCCCCGACTCATAGCAACCCCTCCTTGGGTTGCCGAGACAATACCACTACGGAAGTAGATTGTCCAACCTTCCTTCCAAGGAGTGGCTGCGCCTGACAGTAGCCATGGTATTTTCAATCACCTCATATGCATGCGAGAGCTGGACAATGAATAAGGAAGACTGAAGAAGAATTGATGCTTTTTAGCTATGGCATTGGTGAAGAATGCTGAAAGTACTGTGGACTGCTTAAAGAACTAACAGGGTCTGTCCTGGAGAAAGTGCAGCCAAAATTCTCCTTGGAAGTGAGAATGGACAGACTTCATCTCACCTCCTTTGGTCATGTTGTCAGAAGGGACCATTCCCTGGAGAAGGATGTCATGCTTGGTAAGGTGGAGGGTCGACAAAAGAGGAGAAGGCCCTCAATGAGACGGATTGACACAGTGGCAATGGCAATGGGCTCAAGTATAGCAGGGATCATGGAACTGGCTCAGTACTGGGTGGTGTTTCATTTTGCTGTGTATTAGGGTCGCTATGAATTGGAGATGACTTGACGGCACCTAACAACATGCAGCCTCAGCAGCTACTATGTTTTTTAAGTCGTTGTTATAAATAGGTCTGTCACACACCTTTTGCCAGTTCAACTTTTTACAGGTGTGCAACTTACTGAAAGCAATTATAATAATCGGATGTGCAACCCTATCCTTAATCAAGCATTTTTTCCATCACCATTAATCCCCCACCCCTTTTTTCCCTTGTTTCCACCCCTAGTAACCACTAATAACATTTAGTCTCTATAATTTACCTTTTCTTATCTTTTTACATAAGAAGCCATACAGTATGTGCCCTTTTGTGACTAACTTATTTCAATCAGTATAATGTCTTCAAGCTCCATCCACATTGTAGCATGTATCAAGACAAGACTTGGTCTCTTTTACTGGCTGAATAGGAGTTACTTTCACTATATGTATGTATCACATTTTGTTTATCCATTCATGTACTGGTGGGCATTTAGGTTGTTTCCACCTTTTGATTGTTGTGAATAGTGCTGCAGTAAACATTAGTATACAAGTCTCTGTTTCAAGTCTTTTGTGTATATACCTAGGAGTAAAATTACTGTGTCATATGATAGTTCTAGTTTTACTTTTTTACTATTTTCCACAACAGCTGTACCATTTTTCATTCCCATAAGCAATGGATATGAGTTCCAATTTGCCCACATCCTTGCCAACGTTTGTTATTTTCTATTTTTTCCCCCCCGTCTTAACCATGCTGATGGAAGTGAAATGGTATCTCATTGTGGTTTTGATTTGCATTTTTCTGATGGCTCATGATGTGTTCAGCATCTTTTCATACGTTTGGTGGCCATTTCAATGTCTTCTTTGGGGAATTGTCTATTCAAGTCCTTTGCACATTTTATGATTGGGTTATTTGTCTTTTTGATGTTGTCAAAGTTTTATGTATATTTTGGTTATTATATCCTTATCAGATACACATATTCTTCCAGTTGTTAGCTTGTCTTTCTTTCCATTTTTTGAGTAGTCTTTTTTTTTTTTTTTTAAATTGTGATTTGGGTGAAAGTTTACAGAGGAAATATATCTTCCATACAGCATTTCACATACACTTTGTCTCATGATGTTGACTGTAATCTTCTACAATGAAACAGCTATCCTCCCACATTTTGGTAGTCTTTTGATGAATTTTAAGATTTTATGGTTTTACTTTGTCCATTTAGGTCCATGATCCATTTGGAATTTGTTTTTGTGTATAGTGTGAGGCATGGATCCTGTTTCATTTTCCTACATGTGGGAATCCAGTTTTCCCAGCACCATTAATTGAGAAGTCCCTTCTTTCCTTATCAAATGGACTTAACCCCCTTGTCAAAAATCAGTTGACCATGAGTATATGGGTTTATTTCTGGACTCTCAATTCCGTTTTATTGGTCTAAGTCTCCATTGTTATACCAGTAATAGGCTGTTTTGATTACTGCGGCTGTATAGTATGTTTTAAAATCAGGAAGTGAGAGTCCTCCTACTTTGTTATTCTTTTTCAGATTGCTTTTGTTATTATAGGCATCTTGCCTTTCCATATAAAATTGAGAATTGGTTTTTCCATTTTTGCAAAGAAGACTGTTGGAATTTTGATTAGGATTGGTTGAATCTATAGATCGCTTTGGGTATTATTGACATCTTAACAATATTAAGACTTCTAACTGAAGAACACAGAACATTTTTTCATTACTTAAGTCTTCATTAATCTCTTTCAGCAGTGTTTTATAATTTTCATTGAATAAGTCCTTCACATCCTTGGTTAAATTTATTCCTAGGTATTTTATTCTCTTAGATCATATTTTATAGAATGATTTTAAAGTGAAAATTTAAGTCAAAATTTGGTATCAAAAGCAAATATATATTGGTTTGGGCAGGATTCTGCTCTGTCCCACATAAAGAATTTTGTGGAAAATTAAAAGAGAATGAGAATTGAAGCAGTTTGACAAATGTGCTTAGATACCAAGCCTAAGACTTCATTTGAGTAGACCATTCACTTTACGCATTAACAACAATGCAATGCATTGCCATTGAGTCAGATCCAGCTCATAGCGACCCCTCCTTGGGTTTCCTAGGCAATATCACTACGAAAGTAGATTGTCCAACCTTCCTTCCAAGGAGTGGCTGGTGAGTTTGAACCACCAGCCTTCTAGTTAGCAGTCAAGTGTCTTAGGCACTATACCACCAGAGGTCCCATTTTATGTATTACAAGTATATAAAGACAAAATGGAAATAAAGATTTTTTTCTGAGACATTTGGGTTGTATTCATCAATTTTTCAGTAATCGGTTACTCATTTGTTTTAATTATTTTAGTATCTTTTTATATAGAAGTTAGGGAAGGCAAATGCAGATTTGGTTATGTAGCGCTTGGTAACAGCTTGAACAAACCTTATATAAGTCAAGAAATTCTCTAGCCTTTTATGTCATATTTTATTCTGAAGTTTCTTAATTTTTTAGCACCATGCTCCCCTCCTCCCTGCCACTCCCTACTCACCAAACTACCGCCCACTCCTGGTTTTGAAGGAATTTGAACACATCACAAGTTAGAAAGTTATGTCTTGAAGGTGTTGAAGGTTGAAAAAGCAACAGTTCTGCTTCAGAAGTAAACTCTTGGTTTCTTCAAGTCCATTTCAAACAGTGGCTACATTAAGTAACCACTATTCTTTTCTTTTTTAGAGAAGAAAAAATTTTTAGTGGCTAATTATCAGCAGGCGTTGTGTATCTATTGTTATATAAAATCATTTTGTTATGTGTGCAATAACAATCTGTTTTGCACATGTCATTTGCCTGGGATGAACTCCAGCTTTTTAATCAACTGGCCAGACACTGGAAACATGAAGACTTGGATGAGGGGAGATAGTTGCAACTTTCTGGCATATGGGTCCTAACTTTGCCTTTGTTTTCCATTCACAGTGCTTTCCAGGTGGATATAATAATTGACATAAGACCTTTTCGAAAGAACCCTGAGGTGGTCAAAAATCTCATCCTGATCTTGAAGTGTAAAAAGTCTGTCAACTGGGTCATCAAATCTTTTGATGTTAAAGGAAACCTGAAAGTTATTGTAAGTTGGAACTTTTCTTTGTTTTGATGACTGACCATAATTTAAGTTGTTGCTTATATGTGTTATTTTCCTAAGGATTCTCTCTTTGACTTTCTCTAAGATCTCTCAAATATTTTTTACTATGCAAAATAGGCTACTCCTTGGTTCCTCATGACAAGGGTAGACGGTGTGGTGGTTAGAAACCTGAAGGCTGGGGTCAGGACAGCCCAAGGTTTGAGTCTCAAACCAAAACCAAACTCACTGCTGTCGAGTCAGGTCTGACTCATAGCGACCCCTCCTTGGGTTTCCGAGGTGGTATCACCATGAAAATAGTGCCCAGTATTCCTTCTGAGGAGTGGCTGGTGGGTTTAAACCACCAGCCTTCTGGTTAGCAGTCAAATGCCTTAAGCCCTACACCACTAGAGCTCCCAAATTGTAAACTTGGGCGAGTCCCTTAACCCTACCAGGCCCAGCTGCCTCATTTGTGAAATTCCTGAAGTGTATGAAGTGCTCTTAAGTCATAGTTGTTGTTAAGTTACCCCTGACTCATGGGAACCCATGTACAACAGGATCAGACCATTGTGACTCACGGGGTTTTCATTGAGTGATTTTTTTGGAAATAGATCACCAGGGCTGTCTTCCTAGTCTGTCTTGGTCTGAAAGCTTCACTGAAATCCGTTCAGCTTCATAGCAACACGCAGGCCTCCACTGGCAGGTGGGTGGAGACTGCACGTGAGGTGCATGGGCTAGGAATCGAACCTGGGTCTCCTTCATGAAAAGCAAGAATTCTACTGCTGGACCACCACTGTCTGCCCCTAGTCATAGTCAGTGGAGAATAATGAACTTCTCAATCATGAAAGATTTAATTATATTTATTATTCTGGTCACAATAAATGTAGAATAATGAACATGATTAAAACTTTATGACTGAGAGTTCTGCAAGGGCCTCAGTGTCATGGTCCCACAAGTCAGCTCTTCATTTGGGGTTAGGTTCTTAAGGAAGGTGTGGGATATCAGGTCAACCCCAGCTCACACCAGGAACTTCTCTTTTTGAGATAAATACCTAATATCTACTTGCTTATAAATTCTAAGGGTGAAACACTGAAAAAAGAATCATAATAATTGAAATGTGAGATTATACTGCAAAAGTATACCCTCGACATTTGACTGCTACCCAGAAGGCTGGCGGTTCAAACCCACCAGCCACTCCTTGGAAGGAAGATTGGGCATTCTACTTCCGTAGTGATACTGCCTCGGAAACCCAAGTAGTGGTCACTATGAATCGGATCTGACTCAGTGGCAGTGAGTTTGGTTTTTTGGTTTTGGTTCCATAAGCATTATATTTTCTTGAAGGAAATACGCTTATGAGGCTTAGCTGGTTGGCATTATGGGCAGACCGCAGCAGCTTGTTTCTTAAAAAGTTGAGTGTTGAAATCTGGTGACCTAAATCTTATTTCCAATGTTTAGGAGGTCAGTATTTCATGAAATCAAAGTGAATTGTACTGAAATTAAACAAAAAAAAGAAAACCCTCCTCCCCAATTTTTAGAAGATAGTTATCTCTTTAGCATCTCTTGTAGGCTCAAATTTTGGTACATTGTTCTTTTTAAAATTGTGGCCTATATTCCTCTTTTACCATCTGTATTGACTCAGTTCAATGGGTGGGTTTTCTGTTTTCAGAATTTTAGAGGGACTGCCTTTAGTTTTTGTATTCATTCATTCATGGCACCTTCCCGTGGGATACAGCCTTGAACAAAGCCAGTAGTAGTTCCCTAGGCAAAGTTGTGTCACAGCCCTCACCAGAGGCAGCAGAAGAGCCACAAGTGTGCACACACACACACACACACACACATCTTAATTTTGAAGTAATAGTTTCTGGTTTTGGTCGGTTTTTAAAAAACCTTGAGAGAATCTCAATAAGCCATCCTGTGTAATGGTGATACATTAATTTGGTGTTGAGCACAAAGTCCAGCTGTGATTTTCTGAAGTCAGAGATGTTTTATGGCCTTCCCTTGCATGGCATGAAGGGTGTTGGTGACCTGGGGTGTCTGCTGCCTTTACTGCCTGGCACACCAACCAAATGTTTTTAATTTCAGAATAACAAAAACAGGAAAGGGAATCATGCTTTGAAAGGCAATAACATACGGTACTTTTTAATTCCCTGCTGGAGTTCTTGTGTAAATGTTCTTTCGGCCCTGACCCTTAAATGGCTCTTTCTGTCCCTGAATATGTGTGCCTGGTCCATGGCACTCATGGAGCTCACATTGAATGTCTCCGCCTCTCATGTGAATCAGAAAGGCTAGAAATGAGGTCGCTCATCCCAATACAAGATCTGTTTATATTCTCCTTTGGCTGTACTCCTGTTCCAGGCCAATTTTGGACAATGCATGACAACATTACTAAACAATTAGGTAATGTTTCATGATGTTCTTTTTTATTCCCCCAATCAGTTTCATGCTTTGTGATGTCCTAACTCCCTGTCTCAGATGTGAATTCTGGTGGTCCTAGGAGGAAAGGTATCTTCTAAGAGAAAGGCACGAGTTAGTGCTTAGAAAGAGGAAATTGTTTTATAGTGACCTTGTTTTGAGTATTTCCTTTGGAGGCAGCATAGTGAAGTGGAAAGAATCCTGGCTTTGGTTCCAGATAGGGCTGGATTCACATCTTATGTCCCATTGTCATTAATCCCAATAGATATTGAACAATTTAATTGAGTCTGTTTCCTCACCTGTGAAATGGGTATGATGATAGCACTCACCTTGAGAGTTATTGTGAGGCTTAGCTGAGTTCATTCATTCATTCAAATATGTGTTAAGTGACTACAGAGTGTTTTATCTAAAGCATGCAGCACAGTGCTAGTCAATTCCTAGTTATATGTACTACTTAACTTCTGTTAGCCTCCAGTTCCTCTTCTCTAACAAAAGAATAGGAATGCCTATCTCTTTATGTTATTAAGATAATTAAATAAGCTAATATATGGAGCTCTGGTGGCATAGGGCCTAAGGCATTTGACTACTAACCAGAAGGTTGGTGGTTCAAACCCACCAGCCACTCTATGGAAGGAAGACTGGGCAATCTACTTCCGTAGAGATTTACCACCTGGGAGACCTAATGGGGGTTGCTCTGACTTGAAATCGACTCGATGGCAGTGAGTTTTTTTTTTTTTTTTTTAATATATGGAAAGCATAGTGCCTGGAATAAAAACGAGATTCTTTTTCTTCCCTCCATAAGCAATTCTTTAAATGTATATATATAGCAAGTATTATAGTACTTCTCTAAACAAAATTCAAACAAAGACAAATGTCCACCACGGAATTGTGTACCTTTCCTGGAAAGAACTGGTGGGTACATTTAAAGAAGAGTATCATCATATGGTGTGTGCACATGTGGGTTGGGCGCATACAGACAGAATGTGTTCTCCCCATGAGAATGGTCAGAAAGAGGCACAGAGGGCTGTGCTGTGGCCAAGACTGGGAATATTAGAAGTGTCCCCATTGCCATGTCCAAGCCTGGCTGATTTTTCAGGTCCCTTTGTGGACCATGAGTAATTGCTTTTATAGCAGGAAGAACCTTCTAAACATAAAACAATAGATGGAGAACATGTTAGATGTTTCCTGTGGTACTATTTCAGTGGCTTCAGGCCTTCAAGGTTGGTGATGGCCAACTTAAAAACAAAAGACATTTTAAAAAATCCTAGTGGGAATATGTAGCATAGTGCCTAAGACACTTGACTGCTAACCAGAAGGCTGGCGGTTCAAACCCACCAGCCACTCCTCGGAAGGAAGATGGGGCAATCTACTTCCGTAGTGATACTGCCTTGGAAACCAAGGAGGGGTCGCTATGAGTCGGGTCCGACTCGATGGCACATAACAACAACAACAACAACAGTGGGAATATGCCCTGTACTCTGGCTGGCCCCCACTCCCTCCCCTAATGAGTTCTAATATCGTGGTAAGGAAGTGGGGGAAGACATTTAGGCTATGTATCTGTTTCTCACCTTTCAGGAAGATGTGGCTTGGAAAGATGGTGGTGACTGCTCCCTTGAATACTCTCATTTGGAGTAGTTCACAGAAGTTGGAAATGTCTGGAACTCCCAGAACTATAGAGTGAGAGGAATTTGCTCAATGCTGGGAACCAACCTGCCTGCCATTGTCCTGAGCCTTCTTGCTTTACAAAGATATAAATAGATTCTTATATTGTTGTTGTTGTTATGTGCCGTCGAGTCAGACCCGACTCATAGTGACCCCTTCTTGGGTTTCCGAGGCAGTATCACTACGGAAGTAGATTGCCCCATCTTCCTTCCAAGGAGTGGCTGGTGGATTTGAACCGCCAGCCTTCTGGTCAGCAGTCAAGTGCCTTAACCACTATGCTACCAGAGCTCCCAGCCTTATATATCATTAAAGAAAAAAAAAAAAACATTACTGTCAAGTTGATTCCTACTCATAGTGACACTATAAGACAGAATAGAGCTACCCCATAGGGTTTCCAAGGCTTTAAATCTTTATGAAGGCACATTACTACCTCTTTCTGCTGTGGAGCAGCTGGTGGGTTCGAACCACTGACTTTTCAGTTAGCAGCCAAGTGCTTAACTGTGCTACCAGGCCTCCTTATAAATCACTAGGCATAGTCAATGTGAGTTGTACTGACAGCTCCAGGATTTAATGTGGAAAGTTATACTGACAGCTCCTGGATTTAATGTGGAAAGGTGTAAACAGATCTTTCCATATTGATACAGAAAGACAGGTGGCAGTGATGCTGATAGTATTCTGGAAATATGATATTTTCTTAGCTGTTCAACAACATGAAAGACTAGGGCCGATGAGGCCCAACTGTACTGTTGCAATAGTAGCCAATCAAAAAACATGCTGCTTTGAAAGGCTGGAAGTTGCTGTGTCTAGGAAGAAATTGCTGTTGAATAAATGAATAAAGAGTTCTAAGAACAAATTGATAAAGGACAACTATAGTAAATGCTATAACATACACAGTTTTACAACAACAGTAACAATAAACAAAAATATATGTGAGCGGTTACATATGTAAATATGTAAATATGTATGTTATTATATAGTTGTGGGAAGGCATATGTGAGTACGTTTGTGTGCATATATAGGTTTATTTTTGGCCATATGTGTATACATGTTTCTGTGTGCTGTATATAAATTCATATATACAATAAAACATGTAGAGAGCAGAGTTAGGAATACTTTCTAGCAATACCCAAACACCTCATGGGATTGATTTACTGAGTTCAAAAGCTTAGGACCATAGTTTTGTGGGATAACTAGGTCAACTGGCATAGCTTAGTTTATAACTTTAGTTCATAAATATGATGTTCCATATCTTAGTTTGGTGAGTAGTGCCTGGGGTCTTAAAAGCTTGATAGCAGCCATCTAAGAGACAACTATTGGTCTTTTCCCATATGGAGCAAAGAAGAATAAAGGAAACCAAAGATTCAAGGAAGATATTAGTCCACATTACTAATGGCCTGTGTGAACCACAGCCTCTTCTAACCTGAGACCAGAAGAGCTAGAGGGTGCTTGGCTACCACCACTAACCGTTCTGACCAGTGACGCAATAGAAGGTCCTGAATGAAATGGGAGAAAAATGTAAAACAAAATTCAAATTATTGAAAAAAAGAAAAAACAAACAAACAAAAAGACCAGGCTTACTGGGCTGATAGAGACTAAAGGAATCCCCAAGACTATCACTCTAAGATAACCTTTTAGCCTGGAAGTAAAACCACTCCCAGAGGTCACCTTTCAGCCTTGTATATAGATTGGTCTATAAAATAAACAACAACACCCATGTGCTCCTTAGAACAGTCAACTGTATGAGATCCACGGTTAACATTTACCCTAAAGCCAAGATGAAAACGCAAAAAGGGTCAGGGAAACTAGATGGATAGGGGCAGGCAAGGTGGAAATGGTGAGAGTGCTGACACATTAAGGGAATTGTAATCAATGTCATGGAATAATTTGTGTATGAATTGTTGAATAGGAATCTAATTTGCTGTGTGTAAACTTATTATTTCACAATGAAATATTTAAAGAAAAAAAAAATGGATACTTCTTCACCTCATTTTGAGGAGCTTTGGTGGCACAGTAGTTAAGTCATTTGACTGCTAACCAAAAGATTGGTGGTTCAAACCCACCAGCTGCTCCATAGGAGCTCTGGAGACATAGTGCCTAAGGCATTTGACTGCTAAGCAGAAGGCTGTTGGTTCAAACCCACCAGCCACTCCTTAGAAGGAAGACTGAGTGATCTAGTAGAGATAGATACTACCTTGGAAACCCAAGGAGGGGAGGGGTCGCTATGAGTCAGGACCAACTCAATGGCAGTGAGTTTGGTTTGTCTGTTTGTTTGTTCCATGGTAGAAAGATGAGGCAGTCTGCTTCCATAAAGATGTACAACCTTGGAAGTCCTATGAGACAGTTCTACTCTGTCCTGTAGGGTTGCTGTGCATTGGAGTCAACTCAGTGATAGTGTTTTTTTTTTTTTGTTTTTTTGTTTTTTTTGGTTTTACCTCATTTTAGATTTTTCTCTTTTTTTAACCCTTTTATTTCCCTAAGGAATTTTATCCAAATCAGAGTAAGAGTTAGAACATTCTGAATTTATGAAACTAAGGTTGTAAATAGCTACAAAATCCCAAAGCTCTGTGGTACCTGTACATGCAGCATCTGTGACTGGTCATTTCGACAAGTTTCCCTCATATAAGCACCCTGGGTAATAGAAAAAGATACTGGGTGAGATCCTTTAAGCTTTGAATTAAAATATGTATGTCCTCGGCCAATATCCCACAACCAAAGAGGCCGAGAGAACTGAGAGCCTGTGAATCTTTTATAGTTTTACAGTGGGAAAGGATTAATATTTAGTCATGTTGGAGGCAAACAGTGGGAAACAAATGGGGAATTTGGGAAAAATGCTGCATGTATGCAAGGGAAAATAATTGGGCATGGAAATTAAAGCAATTTTTATGCAGCATGAAAATGGCATAATCTGCATGCTGGAATGGCTGATCGGCCCTGTTGGAGCAGTTGTCGGGAACATCTCTTCCCTTCGGAAGAGCATTCAGCTCCCTTCCCATCTGGTAAGACCACTGCTGCTGGAGGCAGCAAGTGATGGGAAAATTGACCTTCCAAGTTCTGGGTGCTCAGAGTCTATCTTAAAAGTGCAATAAGGATCTTACTGTTGTTAGGTACTGTCAAGTCAAGTCACTTCCACCTCACGCACAGCAGGACGAAATGCTGTCCAGTCCCGCGCCATCCTCACGTGTGTGTGAGCCCGTTGTTGTAGCCACCGTGTCAGTGCAGTTCTGCTGCTATCCATCCATAAGGTTTTCACTGGCCAATTTCTTTCCGAGGTAGATTCCCAGGTCCTTCATCAAGGTGGATTGACATGGTGGCTGCAATGATGAGCTCAAGTATAGCAAGGATCATGGAGCTGGCATGGGATCGGGCAGTGTTTCATTCTGCTGTGCATGGGGTCACTATGAGTCAGAAACGACTTGACAGCACCTAACAACAACAAAACAGTGACTGTATAACTATAGACCAGTAGCAACATCATGGTAAAATGGAGAAAAGATTGACATTTTCAAGGATTTCGTTTTACTTGAATCCACAGTTGACACCCATCCAAGCAGCAGTCAAGAAATCAAGCAATATATTACATTGGATAAATCTCTCCTGCAAAAGACCTCTTTAAACTGCTAAAGAGCAAAGATGTCACTTTGAAATCTAAGGTGCACCTGACCCAAGCCATGTATTTTCAGTCACTTCATAGGCATGCAAAAGCTGGACAATGAATAAGGAAGACTGAAGAATTGGTACATTTAAATTATAGAGATGGTTACCTCTAGTAACCAACAAAGAAAATTTCCTTCCATATATAAACCTTTCCTTGACTTTTCATAGTAGCAGATAAATATAATATTTGTCCTTCTGTGATTGACTTATTTCTCTCAGCATAATGTCCTCCAAGTTCATCCATGTTATGCAGTGTTTTGCAGATTCTACATTATTCTTTAGCGTTGCTTAGTATTCCATTGTGTGTATGTACCATAGTTTGGTTGTCCATTCTTCTGTTGATGGGTTCCTAGGTTGTTTCCCTCTTTTTGCTGTCGTAAATAGTGCTGTGATGAACATGGGTGAGCGTATAGCTGTTCTTGTCCTGGCTCTTACTTCTTTGGGATATATACCTAGTAATGGAATTGCTGGGTCAAATGGTATTTCTAATTCCAACTTTTTAAGGAATTGCCATACTGCTTTCCACAGTGGCTGTATCATTTGACAGTCCCACTAGCAGTGTATGAGCGTCCCAGTCTTTCCACAGCCTCCCCAACATTTCTTATTTTCTGTCTTGTTGAACTTTGCTACTAGTACTAGGGCAAGATGGTATCTCATTGTTGTTTTGATTTGCATCTCTCTAATGGCTAATGATCGTGAGCGTTTCTTCATATGTTTATTGGCCTCCTGAATATCCTCTTTGGTAAAGTGTCTATTCATATCTTCTGCCCATTTTTAAATTAGATTATTTATCTTTTTTTTGTTGAGCTGTTGGAGTTTTCTATAAATTCTAGAGATAAGTTCCTTGTCAGATATGTCATTGCCAAGTATTTTTTCCTAATTTGTAGTTTCTCTTTTTATTGTTTTGGAGAAGTCTTTGGAAGCACATAAAAATTTAAGAAAGTCCCTTTCATCTAGTTTATCTTCTACTGAAACACAATAGCATTTTAAAACATAAAGTGTAAGAGTATTCAGTTAATAGAATTGGCAAATAAATACAATTAATAGGATTGCAAAATTGATCAAAATTATAAATATTGGTTGCATCACCATATGGAATTTCATAGTTTGCAAAGGTGAAATAGTCTCAACACTGAAGTAACTAACTTGTGCCTTCTTTCATTGAATCTAGGGTACAGAAGTAGAAGCTGGGACATATGTTAGCAATATTGCAAGCACTTCTGTATTCTTTATACATAATTTTAGATAAAAATGACATAGGAAAGGCTCTCCTATTTGGTATTTCAACATTAACCTAACTCTACAGTGACAGACTAGATATACTTTTAGTATGTAGCTCCTTCGTTGTCACTGGATTAATACTATTTTTTTTTTAATCAATCTAACCAACCCAAACTGTGTAGTCATACATGAAATAGATATCTTTGAAACTGCTGTTAAAAGGTTTATACACCAGTATTCTTGTTGGTATTGTGTGCCGTCAAGTCTGTTTTCAACTCAGCAACCCTGTGTGACAAAGTAGAATTGCCCTAAAGGGTTTCTCAGGTTGAAATCCTTTCAGGAACAGATCTCCAGGTTTTTTCTCCCACAGAGTAGCTGGTGGTTTGAACTGCCAACCTTTAGACATAACCATTTGGGTTCAAAAGAATGAATAATTACCTGATCCACAATATAGACTTCATTTGATTCCGGTATGTAATTAATCTTACTGAAAGCAGTATTTAATTTTAGACTCATGAGTGAAATTTTGCTGTAATCTTCAGGCTCCTAACAGTATTGGCTTTGGGAAAGAAAGCGAAAGATCCATGACAATGACCAAATCAGTAAGAGATGACGTTCCTTCTACTCAAGAGAATCTGGTCAAATGGGCTTTAGACAATGGATATAGTCCAGTAACATCATATACAATGGCCCCTGTGGCTAATAGATTTCACCTTCGGCTTGAAAACAATGGTAAGTATGACTTTTTAAAAATTATATTAAACTACAATTTATTTTGACTTCTATGGTGCTATTTTTCTGTTGCACATTTAAAAATTATCTGGAATTGTGATGGATAGTTTTGGTGAAAATATCTTTTATATAGACTTTCAGTAAAGTGGAGTTGACTATATGTTGGAGAACATTGTTATAGACTTAGAACAATCGTGTTCACTGTGATTATCTTAAGAATAAATTAAGCCTGGCCTTTCTCTCAATAAAGGAGCTCTGGTGGTGTGTTGTTTAAAACATTGAGCTGCTAACCAGAAGTTTAGTAGTGGTCCAGATCCACCAGCCACGCAGTGGGGAAAAAGATGAGGCAATTTACTTCTGTAGAGATTTACAGCCTTGGAAACCCTATTAGGGCAGTTCTGCTCTGTCCTGTAGGGTTTCTTTGAGTCAGAATCAGCTTGATGACAGTGAGTTTTTGGGTTTTTCTCTCAGTAGGCATCAAATGACTGCTTATGGCTGAGAATTCAAAGAGGATAGGACTACAGAAGAGAAGTCCTTACTCAGTGACTATCTTGTAGGAAAATAGTCATGAGGACTCATACTGGTGCTTTCTCATTCTCACCCAGAGGGAGAGCAGGAGTTCTTACTCCAATGCGATGCAGCAGAAAACAAAGGCTCAACAAGTTCTTGAGGTTTAACAGTTTTTATAGCTAGCAGAATTTGAGCCTTCTGGGTAGCAAATGCCTAAGGCACTGTGCCACCAGAGCCCCTATAAAGAGGCAGCAAAATAATTTTGTAATATCGATATTGCAAGAAATATTTAGAGAAACTATTCTAAAGAATCTCTAGACTCAAAGAAAACATTTTTTTTTAATTTAATGGAATAATATTGTCCCACATAATTTATTTATGTATTTTTATAATTTGTAGGCCTTAGAAGTCTCCTAATCCAGTGGTTCTCAACCTTGGCTAAACATTGGAACCACATGGGGAACTTTAAAATATATTAATGACTGGATCTCATCCCCAGAGAGTCTGATTTTCAATTGGCCTTGGGTGCTGCTTGAGCATAGACATTATTTTTTTTAAGCTCCCAGAGTGATTTTAGTGTGTAGCTAAAGTTAAGAACCAATCCCCTAATTTTAAAAATTAGAAAACTGAAGCACTTGCCCAAAGTCACTCAGCTAATTGTGGAGAGCACCACAGTTCTAGGCCTCAGGCTTCCAGAATCCTAACCTCTTTTATACATTGCTCATTAAAGGTGATTTTACACATGTTCGTTCTGTGCTTATTCCACCTCTTTCTGCCTCTCTTGATGATGATTGTGGCCTAGCATCATAAAACATTAATGATTCTTTGCCTTCTCCATCCCTCCAGAGGAGATGAGAGATGAGGAGGTCCACACCATCCCTCCTGAGCTGCGAATCCTGCTGGGCCATGACACCCTGCCTGCTGTGGAGAACCCGCCCATCCGAGGAGGAGGAGGCCAAGTCAGAGGCTTCCCCTTTCCTTTTCCCGACATCTCCAGGAGAGGCCAAAAAGAAGGGGAAGAAGATGGGATTCCCTGGCCAAAGGATCCTGTCAGCCCCAGCATACAACTGTTTCCTGATCCCAGAGAGCCAGAAGAGGTTCAAGGGAGCATGGATGTTGCCCTGTCAATCAAATGTGATAATGAAAAGATGACCGTGGCTGTAGAAAAAGATTCTCTTCAGGTCAGTATAGTTAAACTGTCACCTCCCTCTCCATTTGGTCCCCAGTCTATGCTAGTTATTTCCCTCTAGTAGCTCTGTCACTTCTGAACTCTGGAGACTTAATGCTGTTTTCTCAGTTGGATGGACCTACTTCCTTTGGCTGCAATTCTCACCCGGTTCCTGTTGTTCTCAGGTGGGGGATGAGAAAGGGGGAGCAGATTCTTGTGTGTCAATATTTTGCTACTGAATTTCCAAGGCCAAGAAACATAATCCTTGGGCTCTTGAGAGGTAGTAGACTAGGAAGAGGCAGGTGGGGGAAGGGGAATGCAAGCCTCTAATAACCTTAAATTAGAAGACCAGATAAAATCTATTAACTGTGTGCAGCAGAACTGCCTGTGGGCCCCTGTTAAGTCTTGGATGTTGTTGTTTCAGGCCAGTGGATACTCAGCAATAGAGCTCACCTTGTTGGATCCTACCTGCAAGGCCAAGATGAATGACACCCACTTCATTTTGGAGTCTCCCCTGAATGGCTGTGGTACTCAGCACCGGCGATCAGCCCTTGATGGCATGGTTTACTATAACTCTGTGAGTATTCTCCAGAACAGAGCTTTGCCCTTTATCAGAGCCTGGTTCAGTGTTACCATTTGTCTTCATTCCATCAAGAGTCTTAAAATTTCTGTGAAAATGAGGAGGGAGCAGCCCAGACCTAGACAAAGTCAAGTGTCAGTTCTCACCAAAATGTGATGCACTTGACCCTCTCTGAACTCTTGTTATTTCCCTTATTAATGAATTTGTGGGAGTTGGAAGCCCCCATTCTCTTTGTGGTGCATTTGTGGTGATCTCTGCAATCTTGTCCTTCCAGCTCCTTCTAGAGCTGAATCCAGCGAAGGGTTCACTGGTAAGGGTGAAATAGCCTGGACTTCGTGGGGGTAAAACTCAAGTCTGCAGTTGAGCACCTCTACACAACTGAGCTAACCAGACATGTGTTCTCTGTAGCCTCACTTAAGTCTTGTACAGAAAAGGGAGGACTCTCTTTTCTTCCAAAAGAAAGAAATATGGAGGCATATAGGGTGAACATGTACACCAGGTGGATACACTCCTTAGAATGATCAATCATGGGAGAATAGAAGGGCAGTATTTGCATCGGGAGATGGTTTAGGGGGCAGGAATGCATAGGAAAGAAGGACAGAGGGGAAGAGTAACTACAGGGAGGAAGTGGGAAGAGAGCTGTTACATTGCGAGGACTGCAGTAAGTGTCATGAAACAAATATATATGAATTGCTGTGTGCAAAATGAATTTGTGTTGTATACTTTGAACCAAATCACAATAAAAATTTTAAAAAAATCTGAAACAGACCTTTCAGAAATTATTATTAAATCACACTCTCCACCTTGAAGAGGGGCTTCTAATGGAAGTTACCTAGAGGGAGAGTCTACACATTGCCCAGATGATAATCCATTGCAATAACCTTCACTTTCATCAGACCATCTGAATCCTTTTTATTTTGAATAAACCCATTCTCTTAGAGATAGACACTAAGCAATGAATATTGCTAGGTGCCGTTGAGTTAGGTGCCATTGTGTTGGCTCTGGATCATAACAACCCTCTCTACAACAGACCAGAACACAGCCTGGTCGTGCACCATCCTCACAATCCTTGCTATATTTGAGCCCATTGTTGCAGCCACTGTGTCAATCCATTTCATTGAAGGTCTTCCCCTTTATCACTGACCCTCTGCTTTACCAAGCATGACATCCTTCTCCAGGGAATGGTCCCTTCTGACAACATGACCAAAGTAGGTGAGGTGAAGTTTGGCCATTCTCACATCCAAGGAGCATTCTGGCTGTACTTCTTCCGGGACAGATTTGTTAGTTCTTCTGGTACTTTCAGCATTCTTCACCAATACCACAACTCAAAAACATCAACAACTCTTTGGTCTTCCTTATTCACTGTCCAGCTCTCACATGCATATGAGGCGATTGAAAATCCCATGGTTTGGGTTAGGCACACCTTTGTCTTCAAAGAGACATCTTTGCTCTTCAGCACTTTAATCAGATTTTTTGCAGCAGATTTGCCCAATGCAGTATGTCTAATTTCTTGACTGCTGCTTCCACTGGTGTTGATTGTAGATCCAAGTAATATGACATCTTTGACAACTTCAGTCTTTTCTCCATTTCTCATGATGTTGCTTATTGGTCCAGTTGTGAGGATTTTTGTTTTCTTTATGTTGAGGTGTAATCCATACTGCAAACTATAGTCTTTAATCATCATCAGTAAGTGCTTCAAATCATCCTCACTTTCAGCAAGCAAAGTTGTGTCATCTGCGTATCCAAGTTGTCAGTGAGTCTTCCTCTAATCCTGATGCCACATTCTTCATATAGTCCAGCTTCTCAGATAATTTGCTCAGCATACAGATTGAATAAGTGTGATGAAAGGCTACAACCCTGATGCAATCCCTTCCTGATTTTAAACCATGCAGTATCTCCTTGTTCTGTTTGAACAGCAGCCTCCTGGTCTATGTACAGATTCCTGATGAGCACAATCAAGTGTTCTGGAATTCCCATTCTTCTCAGTGCTGTCTTTAATTTGTTATGATCCACACAATTGAATGCTTTTGCATAGTCAATAAAACACAAGTAAACATGTTTCTGCTATTCTTTGCTTTCAGCCAAGATCCATCTGTTATCAGCAGTGAATATTAAAAGAATTCAAAGCATGAAAACTCAAAACAACAACAAAAAAAACTTAGTGTTAATTTTTATGGTCCAAATAAAACTCAGATATCCCCATACTCTGCTTTGTCATGGTGTACGTGAATGTGTTTCCTCTCAGTGCCTCATCCAGGGGTGGGATGCTGCTGACTCTTAATCCAGTTTTGCTGTGGGATGGGGAAGGGGGAAGCTGCTAGCTTTTACCACTGCTGGTTGACAGATGGATTTGACCTAATCCAGAGAAGAGACTAGCAATTGGGGTTCATGTGGGAACTGGTTCTCCTGTGAGCCTGAGTTTATTACTCCTCAGAGAATCTTAGAATATTTGAGCTGGAAAGAACCCTAAGATGATCTCATCCAACTTCCTCCTTTCACAGGTGAGGAAATTGAACTCCAGAGAGTTACGAAACTTGTTTAGATTCAAGGGACTAGTTAACGGCAGAGCCAGGACTGAATTCCACTTCCTGACTTTTGGTCCACTGATCTTACCAGGCTGGCCCAGCTAATCTCCCTTTGTTACTTGGATAAATTATTAACCTTTGACTTCTATGAAAAACAACCTACAATTATCCACTTTTTCTAGATATAATGAATGTCATATATTGCTCATATAATTGTTTTCAACACTTTTTAAACTGGTATCCAGATTAACACCAATAAGCAACTTTGATAATCTGTATGTTTTCAAAGAAAAAAAAAAGTATTGGCTGAGAAGAGAAACGTGTTACTGAGAGGTCTTAAATTCTCTTCCTTCTTATGTATTATTATAGTCTTTAATTATGATACCCAGCATAACCAAAACCCTGGGTGCCTGCTGCTTTTGCTGTTCTTTCCTTTTGAGGACTTGGTAAAGAATAGAGAGACAGTGTACCTTCATTCTCTTCCCATTCTACTTGCTGCAGTGAATAATTTTAGGTGTTTGTTCCAACTATAATTGTTTATAGTAATTTTCAGATATACTACATGTTTTTATTTTGTAGCATGTTCAGAATCCAAGCATGTGAAGCTCCCTTCCCTTGTCCATTCTCCTTCCCCACCCCCCACACCAAAAAAGGATGACTTCTTTAAGGAGTCCCATAGAGCTACATATGCAAAGAAATTAGAGTTTTATTTATGAAGTCCCAGTCCTTGGTTTTTGTTTTTGATCCTACCTAGTACCAGAAGGCTCAAACCCACTAGCCACTCCTCAGAAGGCAGGTTGGGCAATCTACTTCCATAGTGATACTGCCTTGGAAAACCAAGGAGAGGTCACTGTGAGTCGGATGCGACTCCACAGCAGTGGTTTTGGTTTTTGGTTTATCTAGTACTAACCCAGGAATAGTCCTTTTAACCAATGTTAAGATAAATTGTCCAGGAATAAAACATGATGTTCTTTCCTTCATCCACACAGAAAGATATTGAGGAAGAATTGAACAAGAGAAAAGATGAGAAGACTGGCTCAATCATAAACATTATAAACAGTTTGTTTCTAATTTGAAGGAAACGTTATACAAATCTTAAAGGATACAAATAACAGAAAGACCCCTAAGGCGAATCCCACCCCTTCACAGTATAGGTTTATTGACAACCCCATTTCAGTATCTAGTGTTTTTCCACTGTTTGAAATAATGTGTGTTTCTTCGTAAAGGAAAAAATATATTTTTGTACCAATCTTAATTTGAACTTGCATTGTTGTTCTCTTTACTCATCATCTCTGTGAGGATGAAATCCCCCCAAAATTGGAGTTTTTTTTTTAAATTGTGATTTGGGTGAAGATTTACAGAGCAAATTCACTTTCCATACAGCAGTTCACATACACTTTGTCTTATGACATTGACCACAGTTTACCATAATGCAACAGCTCCCCTTCCACTTCCTCCCCATAGCTACCTCTTCCCAGTGTCCATCCCTCCATGGACTCCTGCCCCCTGAGCTGTCTCCCTGTGCATAGGCAGTCCTTCTTTCTCCCATGATTGTTCTCTCCAAGTAGTGTATCTACCTCAGGTGCATGTTCAACTCATATGCCTGACTTTTGTTTGGCTGGAAACCACAGGTGTGGGTTCAATTCCAGACCTGAAGGGCAGCTAGGGGCCATAGTCTCAGTGGTTCCACCAGGTTCTATCAGACCAGCAAACCTCGTCTTTTCTTTTTTTTTTCCTCCAAATGATTTTGAGTTTTGTTCCACATTGTTCTCCTTCTCTATCAAGGATATCCTACATAGATCCTCTTCAAAACTGGATTTTTTTTAAGTCAGATTTTCCATTTGCTTCTGAATATTACATGGATGTTCATGTGAAGTAGAAACCATAGCAGGCTGTGTGGTGTTTTCATAACACTGGTTGACTATGCTTTCTTCACCTTTTAGATTGTGATACAAGTTCCATCCCCTGGTGATAGTAGTGGTTGGCCAGATGGGTATGAAGATTTGGAGTCAGGTGATAATGGATTTCCAGGAGATATGGATGAAGGCGATGCTTCTTTCTTAAGCCGGCCTGAAATTGTGGTGGTATGTGTTTGTTTTTAGTAGGTGGTTGTAGAGAATGAATGTTGTCTTTTGGTTGGCTTTAGATAGAGACTGTCAGAATATGAAACTGAGTGTTAAAGCCCAGAGCTCATAAAGCTACAGCACCTTCCTCCTTCATTTGTCTGTGATTTATTGCTGTGTTTTTGTTTTTTGTTTTTCCAGTTTAATTGCAGCCTGCGGCAGATAGGGCATCCTAGTAGCTTCCAGGACCCACCCAACAGAAACATCACCTTCAATATGGAGCTGTACAACACTGACCTCTTTCTCGTGCCCTCCCAGGGGGTCTTCTCTGTGGCAGAGAATGGACACATATATGTTGAGGTAAGACTTGAACATTCGACTTGGGCTGTTAGGTTAGCACTGAGTTGAGGTTCCTGGAACATTAGCTGAACAACCCGATAGTTATCCTGCGGGGGGCCTCTCCCTGCTCATCCTCATGACCCTTGACCAGTTCTGGGTGTGGATGTGGCTCAGAAAACACTTCCTGTTTGGTTTCTGACCAAATCAGGCAATTTCAGAACTTACTACATTATGTTAAATGAAGAGAGTGTTTTTGTAGATGAATGTTTAAAAAAAAAAAAAAAAAGGCAGAATAGGAATTCCACTAATAAAGCCCTGTCCTTGCTTTATTCTTAGTATTTTTGAGATGGGAGGTCAGTAGTTGCAATGCCAGTTAACCATGGAATATTTCAAACCACTTTGCATATTATCTTTTAAATTCCATTCACTTTCGAGTTTAATATTGTGTGTCCCCATATCTCATGAACGTTTTTCTTCCAGACCATTATCTAAATGTATTTATAAACTTACTAGAAAGGTTTCATACATATAATGGTAATAACTAGGGATAGAGCCCTGGGTGGTGCAAAAGATTAATGCGTTCTGCTACTAACCAAAAGGTTGGACGTTTGAGTCCACTTAGAGGGGCCTTGGGAGAGAGGCCTGGCAATCTACTTCTGAAAACTTAGACATTGAAAACCTATAGTATCTGTACTGTTCTATTCTGACATACATGAGGTCACTGTGAGTTGGCATCGATTTAATGGCAGCTGGTTTTAGTTTAGTCTTGCTTAGCATAAAGTCCGTAGAGTGATTATAAAAATATGAAGTAGTGGTGGTAATGATAAAATAATAGCTAATATTTATAGCAGATTTACTGTGTGCTAAACACAGTTATATGTATTATAGTAATTAATTTAATGACTAATTAGATTAATTAATCTGTCCCCATGAAGTGGGACTATTAATATCCCCGTTTTATGGATGAGGAAATTGAGGCACAGACTTGCCTAAAGTCACACAGCTAGTACCTAGAAATCTAGAGTTGAGACTCAGGCAGTCTGGCTCCAGAGCCCACACTGTTAACTACTGGATGCTACTAGCATTTATCCTCAAAATACCATTTGAAAAGGGAAAAAAACATAGCAGTACAAATACTGAAGTTCACAGGTTGGATTCTAGAGAAGATAAATTTCCTAATGGCACCAGGATGTCTGTGTTTGTAGTGCCCTGGGCACAACCTTTAGTGTTTCAATTGGGTATATTGTCTGCTGGTCTTACAGGAAAGCCATCATCTGATGAGCTTGTTTTGGTGCTAAGCTGCAAGCTGGTATTCTGCACTTATTGGGGGGTGAGAAGCTTATGGGCTCAAAATGGAATACTTCCATATATTAAAACTGACTTCATTGCCCATATTTCTATTTTAGAAAGATGAACAGTTCCACATTTGCACTGACTCTGGGACAGAGCCTGCTGGCTCTAGACATTGTTTTCCTTGATCACACAGCTTCTGATGTCGCTCTCTTTTTTGATTCCCTATTCTGAGAGGTCTTCTGTTTCTTTGGGTGCATCTCTTTTCTCCACTGGGAAAAATATGCTGCTTTCTACATGCAGTTTCTACTTCCAGATCGCTCCTAAACACGTGACTACTCTTTTTCGCTTGCTTTTCTGGCTGCACAGTTGACATGTGCAATTGGTAAACAACTTGTGTTGTGGCGTGAATTTTAGGGGCACTGCCTAAGTGCAGGTTGCACTTTTCCAAAAGTGCATCTGGGTTTGCTAATTTATGACTTTGCTGATTTATGCTAATTGGTGACCAAACTTCCTTGAGTAGCCTACCTTGAATGTTTTGGGTTTTCTACCCAATCTGCCCAATACTACCTTACTTCAAATACATAATTGTTTCTTCATTTTACATTCCCATTTGTAGCCTTTCATTTATCATCTCTATTTTTCATAGTTAAAGTTAACCAGTGATGTTGTAAAGTGATGAAAAAGAAATGAGCTAAATCTTTTTGCTACCATTTTTAATATCAAATATATTGAAGAGAATTTGGGGAGGGGCAATGTTTTAAACGGCTTTATTTTAAAATTGTTTTAAACTACCAAAAATGTAAGAAACTTTATGAATGTTTTTGCTAAATAGGCTAGCAATCATACCTAATCAGTGTTTCCCAGTTTGACTCCACTGCTGATAGGAAAATTTTTTACTTGGTCTAAAGAACTCTTGCCAGGTGTCTTCTCCCAGCCATCATTCTTTTTCACATCCCCTCCCAGAATCCCCTGTTCCCTCTAGACCACAGTCCCGTCCTTGAAGACAATGATACCATTTTGCCACCTATTCTGTGGTCATCTCTGGGTGATAATTGGTCACATAATGGCAACTTTTCCTTTAGTTCTTTTACCTTGGGGAATCAAAAAAAAGTTTATAACAAAATAATTTAAATCTAGAATAGTACTACTAATATTAGTTGGCATTTTTGAATAGCTGGGATCTGTGTTGTTTGCATGTAATTTTTACTTTACAATTCTCAGAATAACTGCATCTAGTAGGTTGTTGTTGTTGTTGTTATATGCCGTCGAGTCGGCCCCGACTCATAGCGACCCCTCCTTGGGTTTCCGAGGCAGTATCACTATGGAAGTAGGATTGCCCAACCTTCCTTCCGAGGAGTGGCTGGTGGGTTTGAACCGCCGGCCTTCTGGTGAGCAGTCCAGTGCCTTAGGCACTATGCTACCAGAGCTCCCGCATCTAGTAGGTAGTGATGCCCTTATTCTATAGGTGAGAAAATTAAGGCTCAGGGCCCCCAGAATGTCAACAGCAGAGCATGAGATTTCCTTGGGCTTGTCTCACTTTAAAGCCTATGATTCTGCTCATTTTCAGTCCATTTTAGATTAAAAAGATTACTGATAACATTTTTTCCTCCTAAACAACTTTTTGAGATACCTTAGATATCTTATCATTGCATATTTTCTCTGGAAGGAAATGTATAGCAGTTCCCCTGTTACATGTTTTGAGTTCATGTTAAAGGATACTTTTTAGTAATAGGATATGTGTAATCCAAGGTAAATTATTTTCTTTTTCAGAAATACTACAAAAATAACCAAACACCATTTCCTAGAGAGATTGCTTGCAAAGAGTTCTCACCAAGGCGCATGTTGGTCCTGGTTGAATTGACCCTGTAGCTTCAGTGAGGAAGTAAGGAGAGAATTCACTTGGGTTCAGAAGACCCGTGTTTGAGCCTGGGTTTTACCTAGTACTTGCTGTATATGGATAGCTCTGGTGGCGTAGTGCCTAAGGCATTTGACTGCTAACTAGAAGGCTGGCAGTTCAAACCCACCAGCCACTCCTCAGAAGGAAGGTTGGGCAATCTACTTCTGTAGAGATACTGCCCGGAAAACCCAAGGAGGGTTTGCTATGAGTTGAATCAAGTCAATGGCATGAGTTTGGTCTTTTTGGTTTGCTGTATGACTGCTAACCAGAAGGCTGGAGGTTCAAACCCACCAGCCACTCTTTGAAAGGAAGATTGGGCAATTTGCTTCCATAGAGACACCACCTCAGAAACCCAAGGAGAAATCATTATGAGTCAAATCGACTCGAAGTTTGGTTTATATCTTTGGTTTGCTATATATGATTCTAGGAGCTCTGGTGGTGTAGTAAAAGCATTTGACTGCTAACCAAAAAGCTGGTGGTTCAAATCCACCAGCCAGTCCTTGGAAGGAAGGTTGGGCAATCTACTTCTGTAGTGATACCGCCTCAAAAACCCAAGGAGGGGTTGCTGTGAGTCAGATCTGACTCGATGGCAGTGAGTTAGTTTATGATTCTGATAAGTCATCTATCCTATGTATTCAACTTTTCTTCCATTTATAAACTGGAAGTGAAAATATTTATCTCACAAGATTGTTCTTAGAACAAAAGTCAAAATCATTTGGGGAAAAAAATGAAAAAAGAAAAGGGGACCAGATTTGCTGGTCTGATAGAGCCTGATGGAACCACTGAGACTATGGCCCCTAGCTGCCCTTCAGGTCTGGAATTGAACACACACCTGTGGCTTCCAGCCAAACAAAAGACAGGCATAGGAGTTGAACATTTACCTGAAGTAGATACACTCCTTGGAAAGAACAGTCATGGAGAAAGAAGGGCTGCTTATGCACAGGGAGACAGCTCAGGGGGCAGAAGTACATGGAGGGATGGACACAGGGAAGAGGTGACTGTCAGGAGAAAGTGGGAGGGAAGCTGTTGCATTGTGGTGAATTGTGGTCAGTGTCATGAGACAAAGTGTATGTGAATTGCTGTATGGAAAGTGAATTTGCTCTGTAAATTTTCGCCCAAATCACAATTAAAAAAAAAGAAGAAGAAGAAAAGATTGTTCTTGGAGTAAATGAGTGAATATATGCAAAAATTTCTTGTGAGCATTAGGATTCCCCAAGAAGCTGCTGTCAAAAGTCATCTTTATTAGCATCCTCTTCTTTGTCATCATCTTCTTTGTTGTGTCTCCTGTAGTGACACTCAGCTTTGTTGTGAGTTAACCACGTAAGCGTCTTTCACAATAGTGCTGAGGAATCAAAGCTCTTTGAGATGTCAGGGATTTTCCCTTAGTATCTCAGAATGGAAAGTTTGTTTATGGCTCCCTGTCATTTAAAGGATTCTGAGACTATTGGCTTCTGGTTAAATATTAACTTTATTTCTGAAGTATTTATTTTGATCCTAAGTTTAGTTAAGGAATGAGGCACCCACAGAGTAGGGGCAGTTCAAGGAGTGATTCATGTGTCACCAAATGGAGAATCCAGTCTGGATCAGGGTTTTTAGCTGAGTTCAGGATCCTTGAGGTTTGAATTCTGTTTACACTTGGCCAAACACTACTTCCTGTTTCTAAAGAAAAGAGCCTTAACAAGGTTTGGACCTAGCCCATACAATTGTTTTTTAAGAGAAAAGTGTAAATAAGTCAGAAACGTTTCCAGATTAGATTTCCCTTAAAATACCCCTGGGCTTGAAGAGCAAAGGGAGTGAGGGTACTTGGCAAGGCCTGGTTTGGACCTGTGAGCAGCTGGGACACTTTGCCAGGCTCGTGATCTCCACCAGACATCCAGAACCAGAGGCCAGAGCTGCCTGCTTGCAATGAATCTGTAGCTTTAATGTAATGTTTCAGGCTTAGTGGTGCAAATGGTTTGTGTGTTCGACTACTAATGTAATGGTTGGGGTTAAAACTCAGCCAGTGGCACCATGGAAGAATGCATGGCAATCTGCTTCTGTAAAGATTACAGCCACGAAAACCCTATGGAGCAGTTCTATTCTGTAACACATGGGGTCGCCGTGAGTCAGCAGTGGGTTTGGTCTTTTGGGCTTTTTGTGTTGTTTACTGACTTATTACAATTTAGAAGCTTAACCCTCCCTGTTTAGGTTTAAATAGATTCTACATCTGTCCTCTGTTTTTTGAATACTTTTTAAAAAGAACTCGCCTACAAACGATGTACTGTTCGAGATTTTGCTTTTACCTTTTAGTGCTTTATTTATTTTGGAAAATTCACTTTAGGTGCATAATATGCTTTTATTTTTATTTCCCAGAAGATCTATGGCAGTTGAAGAGACTTATTCAATTTGACTTTAAGTCTTCCAGGCTGTCGTTTGTCCAGCTATATAGTTCATTGTCACCATACATACCAAGTTTAAATGGAAAGTATCTTTGTCCACTGAATGTGTGTTAATTTTATAATTAGAAAGAAGACTATAATTGTGTTTTGAAAGGAAAGCAATGACTGTCATCAGAAAGACCGTGCCAGTATGTTACCCTTGTGCTAAAGTAAAAGTGAGATGCTGACTCATTTCTGACCTGATCTTTCTCTTTGCTTATAGGTATCTGTTACTAAGGCTGACCAAGAACTGGGATTTGCCATCCAAACATGCTTTATCTCTCCATATTCGAACCCTGATAGGATGTCTGATTATACCATCATTGAGAATATTTGTCCTAAAGATGAATCTGTAAAATTCTACAATCCCAAGAGGGTACACTTTCCTCTCCTGCAAGCTGAGATGGATAAGAAGCGATTCAGTTTCATTTTTAAGCCCATCTTCAACACCTCACTGCTCTTTCTGCAGTGTGAGCTTACGCTGTGTACCAAGAAGGAAAAGGACCCCCAGAAGTTACCTAAGGTTAGTGGACCTCCATTCATTGGGACTGTTGTTTTGACATTTTTAGATAAGACTGTGCCCTACTGGAGAAGTTTAATTGCACATTATAACCAGGCCCAGGGTCCTGGCTTATAAACATCCAACTTACATACAACCCATAGTTATGAACTAACCCCTGTAAAGCTTATTATATTAAAAATATGAGATACATAACAATAGCTTGTAGTTACAAATGGGCACTACTTTGTGATGTACATTAAAATTAAAACATTATTATTGTATCAGTAAAGATGTTTTAGTGTATCTGAAAATGTGTCTTTAATATTTTTTATGCATAGAAAAGTATACGTATACTAAGACAAACATTTGACTTACTGACTTTAGATATGAACGTACCTAACTATTCCAACTTATATACAAATTCAATTTAAAGAAAGATTTAGGAATGGAACTTGTTCATAATCCAGGGACTGCCTGTATTGCAGGTTGAAATTTTTGGCTTTGGAACTGCCAGGGACCTGTGAATTTTATGGAGTCTTGGAGAATAAATCTTGACAGTATGGTTTTTTTTTTTTTTTTTTTTTTTCCACACATGCTACTTAATAGTACCTTAAAGTGATAAATCAAGACAGTTTTCCATTGAGGGAGAGGCCTGGCTTTATCTTTGCTATTCAAGTGGTGTGCAGTGCCAAAAGTACAGAGAGCTAAAAGGATAAGTTTAGTGTGAGTATTAATTTTTCCAGGCCCCACTGAGACTTGTATTGCAATTGTTTTTTGACCTTCTCTGTGTGAGTTATAAGGTTGACTTGTCTCTGGAATACTTCTAGGGGAAATTAGCAAATACTTAAGTTTTTCTGTGCTTCATACCAGTTTATCATGTTTGCTTTGTTTCACTTCCTATATTGAACTAGTACATTCTGTTGCCACAACAGAGATCAGACCATTTGACCTTGCTGGAATGGTTGCTGTGGGAAGATCTACAAGGCTATTTCTGGTACCTCATCAGGTCAGCCTTGTATATGAGAAATGTTTTCTGCCTTAATTTTGTTTCTGTGATTTGCCATTGTTGTTAGTTGTCATTGAGTTGGCTTCAACTCATGGTGATCTTAGTTTAACAGAACCAAATGTTGCCTAGTTCTGTGCCATCTTCATGAATTTTGGTGTGTTTTAAAGTCCGTTATTGTGGAGATTGTTTCACTCCATTTCATTGAGGGTTTTCCTTACTGCCGTAAATATGAATAATTTCTTATGTACATCTATTATGTAGATAATTCACACAGTGTAAGATGAATTCTAATCCTTATGTAATCACATCAGTGTCTAAAAGAATCAACCTGTATCATTAATAATACATTGTGTGTATGGAATTCTTTCATTTAGAACACAGATTGTAAGGGATAAGGTGTAGGGGTAAGAGGAAAAATCCTCTCTGAATAGATTACCATAGATCTGAGTCCTTTATACCATTATATTCTCCTGGGCATCCATTCTCCTATTACACCAGAGAAAATTTTGTTTACATATGAAAATACAGGAGCTCTGGTACTGTGGTGCCTAAGGCATTTGACTGCTAACCAGAAGGCTGGCGGTTCAACCCCACCAGCCACTCCTTAGAAGGAAGGTTGGGTAATCTACTTACATAGTGATATTGCCTTGGAAATCCAAGGAGGGGTCGCTATGAGTCAGATCCAACTCAAGGCAGTGAGTTTAGTTTTGGTGTTTTGGTTTATGAAAATATAGCCAATTTGATCATGATCATTAGGGAGCTTGTATATATTAGGTGTGTAGCTTGTATTGATTAGGTTGTTTTTGGAAACACTGATGCTTTAGGCTTGTGGGCATTCACCTTATAGTGACCATCAAAGTTGGGGCTTAATGGACAGTGGTGGAGAGCCAGGGGGAACTTCTTACTTGGCTGTAGGACCTAGCTGCTTCTTAGGGGTAAAATGATAACTTTTAAGAGTTAGAGATCTCAGAGAAGAGGATGCCTGGCCGTTACCAGAGGTCTTTGCTGGCAGCTTTGGCTGTCGTTATCTCCCTGAGCCTGACCTCAAACAGTGTGGCACTATAGTATTGATCTACAAAAATTAATCTTAATATGTCTTTCCAAAACACTTTGAGGAGAACTCTAATTCAGGGGATGATATGGGATGTGACCTAAACCTAAAATGGCCACTTACCCTGAAATGCCGTGGTGTTCTGTGGAAGGAGCATGGGGGCTGGAGAAAGAAGCCCTGTTGTTGCTGTTCTAAGCAATGACTTAGAAGGATCTATTTCCCCTGTTTGCTGCTGACAGTTAATATTTCCAGCCTTTATAACTTCTGAGTGCTTTTTATGACAATGTTGTTGTTGTTGTTATGTGCTGTCGAGTCAGACCCGACTCATAGCGACCCCTTCTTGGGTTTCCAAGGCAGTATCACTACGGAAGTAGATTGCCCCATCTTCCTTCCGGGGAGTGGCTGGTGGGTTTGAACCACTAGCCTTCTGGTTAGCAGTCAAGTGCCTTAGCCACTATGACAATAGGCAGGGCCAAAGAATGTTCTGTGAAGAGCTCTCAAAGATCATGGAATACAACCCTGCCCTTTGCTGATGAAACTGAGACACAGAGAAGTTAAGTGCCCCAGGTCACCCGGCTAACAGTGAGTTAGAAGGAAACTCATAAACTTACACAACTGAAGAACTAACAGGAAAGTACGCAGACATTTTCTGTAACATGCAGATCTTTTCCTTAATGATACCTCTTCACAGAAAATCATTGTGATCCTCTTCAGGAGGGCTTGTTTAAAAGCTTTTCTGTTTTGGGGGACTGGAGGTGGGATGGGGTTGGATGGGATCTTCTTATGTGTCTGACTTGCATGTTGTTCAGAGCAGCAATGACAATAAAGCCAAAAAATTCTTTTTTTTTTTTTTTTTTTTGTGATAGGTGTAGCTAGAAGTTAACTTTTTTGGGGTGCCTCGTTATATAAACTTTTTAAGTGGTTGGTATATTTCTTCTTATAACACAAGTTAAATGGGTATTATTTGCATTAGAATTTCACCCATTGATGAGCATAATCAAGGAGCCAGAATTATTTTAATTTTTACTGTTTTATTTTTCAGTTTTTATTGTGAGTTGGGTGATGGTTTACAACATAGATCAGTTTTCCACTCAACAATTCATACATATTTTGTTTCATGCCATTGATTGGAATCCCCACAACGTAAGATCACTCATCGCACTTCCATTCCTCCTCCTTTCCTATTCCTTCCTGCTTCTGAATTTTGTCCTTGGGCAAATGCTGACCTTTTGATCTTGAATGGTTGATTGTTCTAAGGAGTGTGTATCTCCCTGGCTTATTGTCCACCTTATAGACCTGTCTGTTGTTTGGCTGAAAGTTGAGCCACAGGGGTGAGTTCTGTTCCGGACTTGAATGGTGACTAAGGTCATAGTCTCAGAGGTTCCTCCAGTCTCTGTCTAACCAGTGAGCCCAGTCTTTTTTATGATTTTGAGTTTTGTTTCTCATTTTTCTCCCACTCTATCCAGGACCTTCTGATGTGATCCCTTTCAGAGCAGTCAGTAGTGATAATGATAGCCAAGTACCATGTAGTTTTTCTGGTCTCAAGGTCATGGAGGCTGAGGTTCTCATGGTCCATAAATCCTTTAGACTAATTGTTTCCATGCATGTTTGATTTTCCTCACTTTTCTTTGCTCTGGACCAAGAGAGACCAATAGTTGGATCTTGGATGGTACTCACAAGCTTTTAAGACCCCAGTCACTAGTCAGAGTTATTTTAAAGAAAAAGGTATCGGAGGGTGATCATACTTTTTCAAAGCAGATACAGTGGACCTGGACACGCTAGTTATATGTTTGGTGCCTTTAAATAGCTAGAAGCAGCTGCTCTCATGGCCTCCACACCTGGGTACAGCTCCCTAGGACCTGCCTGTTAGAACATTAAAAACAGATGACCCTGGAAAGTTCCATGATGCATGAGGCTATACCAGGATTAAAATAATCAAACAAACCCAGCAACATAATTATCTTTTTGGACAACTAAATATAAAATCTGCCACCTTCATAACAGTACATAAAGTTTCCCACAATCACAAATCACAAAAATGAACCACTTATATGAAGCCAGCTTGGTGAAGGGCCAACATCAGTCATATAGTTTCTCTGTTATTCAGACTAAATACCACTAAAACTTCTAGCTGTTTTTTGGGGAGAATTAAAATGAAAAAAGACAACATTTACAAGCTATCCAGTGATATTTATATCTTGAAATGCAGCTGACAATACACTAGGCCTGCCATTATATCTCCCAAATTATTTAGGGTTCTTTAAAAATCACCCTCATTTCCTCTTTCTCTGAGGTGAACAGCTGGGAACTGTCCTGTTAGAGGCCGGAACAGCTGGGCAGGTGAACTAGTGAAGGACCTTTCAGGTGACCCCTGAGTGTTCTGTGCTCTGCCTCCCTACAGTGTGTGCCTCCCGACGAAGCCTGCACCTCACTGGATGCCTCCATGATCTGGGCCATGATGCAGAACAAGAAGACATTCACCAAGCCCCTAGCTGTGATCCACCATGGAGTAGAACCTAAAGGTATTCTTTGTGAAGCTCTGTCAGAGAGCGTAGGGGCCTAAGGGCTGTTCCTTAAGAAAATCCAATTCAGCAAATCAAAGTCTAGTTTTATTCAAAAGATAGGGACCAATGAATAACTTTAGAAAAAGATTCTTTGAGTGAGAAATCTTTTATTTAGATGAATCCCTTACTGCCATGGGAGCTCTGATAGCTTAGTGCCTAAGGCACTTGACTGCTAACCAGAAGGCTGGTGGTTCAAACCCACCAGCCACTCCTCGGAAGGAAGGTTGGGCAATCTACTTCCGTAGTGATACTGCCTTGGAAACCCAAGGAGGGGTCACTATGAGTCAGGTCCAACTTGATGGCACATAACAACAACAACACAACAACTTACTGCCATTGTGGGTGTTGTGGTACATTTGCAAATGATTTCCTCTTTAAAAAACTAGATCAGAGTCAAAGGTATCCCTGTCATAATGTCACTCTCCTTTGCATTCCTATATGCTTCCTTGAGCATATGAGAAAGGGTTAGAGTTACTTCCAGTGTGCTGGGAATTGCACAGTCCATGGCCCATGTGTCCATGCTGTAGCCCGTGGTGAGTGATGGACTGGAAATTACTATGAACATGCAACCAGTTATTGTATTGCTTTGTTAAAATCCACAAATGTCCTTAGGGGAGGGTGTTAGGCATGTGAACAGTATCCATCTTGAGGTGTCACCACAGAATGAAGGTAGAGAACCACCAACCTTTTATAATTGAATTTTCAGGATTTTAGACAGTCACAAATGTTGCTTGAAGCTGAAGGTACCTACCCCTCCACATGTAGGAGATGTCAGCAAGCTGTAGCATTAAAGGAGGAGGGAAGGATGTGCCCTAATAGGTATGGTATCATAGTTGGCAGACAGGTAGGACAGAAGCAGACCAGGCACGGGCCAAAGCCAGCCAAACCAGCAGAGGAGCGGTTCTCTGGACCCTGTGTGATACCAGGAATGGATATGAGATCCTGTGGATTGTGTAGAGAGTATCTGATGGGGACCTGTAGCACAGCTCCAAGGGCATGAATGGGCAAGAACACACCAGGAAGCTACATCTGAGAATTTGAATCAAATGTGGCAGAGAAAGCTGGGAGAATGAAAGTGGGGTCCAAGCCTCTGGGGTTAGATGATTCAGGGCTAGAGCCACAGACCACCTCCCAACGTCCTGAGCGGGGAGAGAAACTTGGGCACCAAGGGCCTTGACAAAAGCCACGCATTAGCTGGGATGCCTGTTGGGTGGTGCCGACACCAGCTCTAGGGTCATCCCTGTGGTGACATTTCTGATACTGAACATTGTTGGATTGGGATTTGGCAACACTGGGCAGTGGGAGTGACCCTGGGGCAGGAAGAACCTGACAGAACAGAGGCCTGGAAGTGCTGTCCAGTTTTCTGTTGGTTGAGTGACCTCTGTGAGGCTAGCAATGCCATTCCCATTGTCCTGTCTGGTGGTAGCGTCTACCCCTGTCCTAGTGCCTCCCTCATTTCGGTGGGGAGAGCACTGCCTTAGGAGAAAAGGGCGCTTTTCTTAGCTTTTCTGTTAACTGGCTGTGGGACCTCGGAGAGCTCCCCTAACCTCCTTGGGTTTCATTTTATCTAGAAAAGGAGAGGTTTGGACTAGATGACTTCCAGAGACATTTTCAGCTGTAACACTTCAAACACACTTTTGAGGAAGCAAAGTCTTTTTTAATTCATTTTCCAGTCATCATAAAGTTGGTATGAAATGTACATACTAGATGTTCATTGGTTCCTCTGCAGTTTTGGTGTTTGTTTTACTTTCATTGTTTTGTTTTCAACCATTTGAAACAATTATAATAGCCACATCCTTTCTATAAATATATTACCCACTCTATTCATTGTTTATGGCTTGAAGGGGAAGAAATAAGAATAAATTAATTGTGTTACTAAGTATATTGCAATTGGACCACAGCTGGCTCTGTTTTGTACTATGAAAGTGGTTTAACAATAGCAACAAGCTACTTCATCCTCCATCTGCTACTCTTACCTATTTTGAGAGAGGTAGTTCTGCTGGTAATTGAAGGCAGCAGCTTGCTTTTTCCTATGCCAGACAATAATTAGGCATTAATATTGTAGCAGTATAACTTCCAGTAATTCTTTCATTCTCCTTTTAAATCTGGTGGTATTTCTCGAAGTAATTTCTCTTGTAAATAAGGTAATTGCTTTTATTTAAACTTAGGGTAATTATCCTGAAATTTCAGTGTTTTCCTTATATAAAAAGTTCAAGAGGAAAGTTTTACCCAAAATCAAAGCAACTTAATGAGATTTGTTAATTGAGACTAGAGTTTAGTGGGGGAAGGCATGTGGGTGAAGAACTTTTATTGCTTAAGTTCATGAAATAAATTGAGGAGGCCAAACTCTAGGCCAGCTTTCCAGGGGCTGAATGCAAGTACATTTTCTGTCTTTACAATGAATGGGGTAAATTTTTTGGCAATTTTCAACTGTATGTGTCCCCTCTTGGCTTTTATGTTTATTTTCTTTCAACTATAATATCATTTCTCCTCAATGCAGGCCTTTGGAGTCTGTGTTTCTCCCCTATCTTAAAATAAATTGAAATTGTCACTTAAAAAGAGAATATGACCATTTGTCTTAAAAAAACAAATCAAATAGTTGCTGTCAAGTCAGTTCTAACTCATGGCAACCCTGTGTGTTACAGAGTAAAACTGCTCCAATGGCTTTTCTTGGTTGTAATTGTTATGGAAGCAGGTCACCAGGCCTTTTTTTCTGTGGTGCCACCGGGTGAGTGCCAACTGCCAACCTTTAGGTTAGTAGACAAGAGCAAACTATTTTTACCACCCAAGAAGCTCTTTTGCCTGATAGCATTGGTTTATTTGAATAATAACAGGATTATGAATGTTCTTCTGGGATATTTTCTTTTACTCTAGTATCTTTGGGAGTGGATAGATCTTTTATTTGGATTTAATTTTGGGGGTAAAAATTTCCCAGCCAATGGGGCCATTCATTGTCAGTTTACTACATGGGTGCTCTTTGAAGGCAGTGCCAAAACTCCAGCTAGCTCTCCCTGGTCATTTGGTCTATCCTATTTACCAACAATTGGGTTTCCTTGGGCAGCAAATAAAGTCTCTGGTTGGCAACTTAGCAAACAAGAGGAGATCTGCTCTATGGTTCCCACTGCCAATGGCATGAACACGTTTCAGGCAGTGTTTCTTTCTTCTGAGACCAGGGAGAGTAAGCCATCAAGACTAATAAATGGTTCTGGGTCCCTCCTTTGGGCCACTGTTTTTAATGGAGGCTTACTGAGTTTCTGCAGCACGTCTTTGCCACATTTGATCTCTAAGTACCTGGGGAATCATCACTGGATTAGCATTATGCTACTAACCTAGACACTGCTTAAACTTTAGACAATAGATAATGGGGCTGGTGGTGGTGGAGATGTTGATGTTGATTATCTGACATTTATGGAGCATTTACTTAGTATATGGCTCTGTGCTTAATACTAATAATGTGGATTATTGTATTTAATACTCATAGCACATCTGTAAGACAGGTACAAAGAGAAGTTAAGTAACTTTGCCAAGACAACATAACATATAAATGGTAGATAGATCCAGGATTCAAATCCAGGTATATTGGTTCCAGAATCTATGCTCTTAAACTGTATGCCTTAATAAAAACTGAAAACAACACAGGCATCTGTTCCTCATATCCTCTATTCTCCCCTCCCCTCCCTTTCATTCATATCATATCACATTGATATTCAAGTTAAAAATACTTACCTGAGAATAAACTGCAGAGAACATGAGGAATTATGCGTAAAGGGTCTTCCTGCAAAGAGTTAGATGTTGAAAAACCTGTAAACTCTTTAGCATAGTATTAAAGTAAGGGAGAAATTCTGTGACTCTGGATTGTAACTCACAAAAAGGCCCAGAAAGCATGACTAGTTTATGCATATTATGGCTTATGGCAAACCAATTAAAATAGTTGAGGTGGTGCCATCCTACCATATTTTCTACAATAGTTTGAAGTATAAGCATGTTAGTGCTGTTTGCATTGGACACTATACTGCTTTTTACAGCATTTGAGAACACTTGGCCTTACACAATGAAAATGGTTATGCCACATCAGTGATAACAATAAAAAAAAAAGTGATGGAGAAGTAATCATTTTCTGAAACTTTGCACACACATGGGCATAAAATGTCATTTCCAAATTTTCCATGATTTAGATACAATATGTGATTCTTAGCAAGTTATGTGTTTAAAATATTGACTTTTCTTCATATTTCTACCACATAACTTTCAAAAACAACAGCACGCTCTGTTTAGCACCTGCCATATGTGGGCACTCGTAAATGTTCATTTCCTACCCTTCCTCTCACCCTCTCAGCCAAATTTGGTTGGTTGGTTGGTTGGTTGGTTGTTTTTGATGGAGGGTGTGGAGATGGTATGGAAGGGAAAGTTATGAATATCAATTGGAAGTTAATCCAAGAGAGGTATTACTTTTTGGAGCACATTTAATTTTGCCAGAATGAAAATGCTGTAAAGGATCAGTCAGGTTTTGTCCTTTGGGTGTAGCAAGATGGTTGTTGTTGTTATTGTTATGTGCCGTCAAGTCAGCCCTGACTCATAGCGACCCTTCCTTGGGTTTCCAAGGCAGTGTCACTGCGGAAGTAGATTGTCCATCCTTCCTCCCAAGGAGTGGCTGGTGGGTTTGAACTGTCAGCCTTCTGGTTAGCAATCCAAGTGCCTTAGGCACTATGCTACCAGAGCTCCTAGCAAGATGGTAGGAATGCTTTATTGACAGACCAAGACATTCAGTCTCTATCCAATAAGGGAGAGGAGGTGTATCACAGGACTTTTCTTTATTCTGTGTGCTATGCATTTTTTCAAAACTATTTATTTTGGAAAATATATATAAGAAAAAAGTGGATGGAATAAAATGAGCCCACCATCTTATTTCAGCAGTTACCAACTCATGGGCATTCTTGTTTCATCAGACTCCCTGGGTGGTGCAAATGGTTAAGTGCTTGGCTGCTAACTGAAAGGTTAGAGATTTGAGTCCACCCAGTAGGGACTCAGAAGAAAGACCTGGTAATCTATTTCTGAAAAATCAGCCATTGAAAACCCTACAGAGCATAGTTCTACCCTGATGCTCACAGGTTCACCGTGAGTTGGAATCAACTGGTTTT